>NC_091131.1:111489829-112089829 GCF_040183065.1 Periplaneta americana | reverse complement strand
ACTTTCGACTGCGTCTATTAAATAACTAAAGACGGTAGAATTCTGAGTTTGCAGTGAAAGACCTGGCCTTGGTCAGAACACTATGAATGAACAAACCTATTCTTACTAATATTACAGCTTTTTATCGGCAGAAAGCCGCATGTAATTTCTATATCACACATGACTAGTGAATGAATGCTAGCCTGTAGTTAATTACGAATTGAGACACTGCGCGGCGCCACCAGTACGATTTCCAGATCCATGCACGGTGCCTACGGCAATCATGAACCAAACATAAGGCCTCTTACCGGTTTTCAATGGACTCGGTCACTTTAGTTTACATGCTTCACTTCCACGTACTGTTGGGGTGCCTATGGAGTAGGGCGAAGTTTGTAGTATCTTGATATCCCCTCATATGTTCGAACATTGCACGACACTAGTTCGAATCCTCATGGGGGAAGACATTTTCTCATGAAATTTCGCCCAATATACGGGACCGGTGCCCACCCAATATCGTGATGCACTATGCACTTGGGAAGCTACGATAGGTAGCGAAATCCGGTTGCGCAAGCCAGCTATAATGGCTGGGGGATCATCGTGCTAACCACACGATACCTCGATTTTGGTTGGATGATCGTCCACCTCTGCTTAGACATGTGAACGTGAGATCAGCAGCCGACTGGTCGGTCTAGGCCCTTCAAGGCTGTGGCACCACGGATTATTATTATTATTATTATTATTATTATTATTATTATTATTATTATTATTATTATTATTCGTAAGATTATATATATACGTCCGCACCTGTGGAGTAACGGTTAGCGAGTCTGGCCGCGAAACCAGGTGGCCCGGGTTCGATTCCCGGTCGGGGCAAGTTACCTGGTTGAGGTTTTTTCCGGGGCTTTCCCTCAACCCAAATGAGCAAATGCTGGGTAACTTTCGGTGCTGGACCCCGGACTCATTTCACCAGCATTATCGCCTTCATCTCATTCAGACTCTAAATAACCTGAGATGTTGATAAAGCGTCGTAAAATAACCTACTAAAGAAAGGATTATACGTAATTTTTATTCAAAGAGGAAAAAGAATATCACAGTCTATTGTATATTTTTTCGAACTCTATTATAAATATTGAAAGTTAAATAAAAAAAAATCAAATCTTCCTTTTTCATTGATTTTCAGATGATAATAATAATAATAATAATAATAATAATAATAATAATAATAATAATAAAAACAGTAATGAGAAATTAAAATATACACTTCATAGCTATATAACTTTGGAATAAACTAGTAAAATTGGAGATAAGATTGAGAGGACTTTATTTATTTATTTATTTATTTATTTATTTATTTATTTATTTATTTATTTATTTATTTATTTATTTATTTATTTAATCTGGCGGAGTTAAGGCCATGAGGCCTTCTCTACCACACCACCAGAATACAAATAGGTACACACAATAATCAAATGCAGAGAGAAGAAATAAATAAGAAATAGAAATAAAATTACAAATACAAAAAGCAAAAATGCAAAACTGATTATATAAATATCAAGAGAAACGAACTAACAATTTCGAAACATTTGCAATAAGTTAGAATACTCAGTTTACTGCATTACACTCTACGCAGTAAGAAAATGCTTAATAAGTTTGTTTTTGAATATCGTTAAATTCCGACAGTCTCCAATGTCAATGGGCAGGGTATTCCACAAGCGCGATAGCGATATAGTTTTTAAATGATGATGAATACGATGATGCATATGTTGGTATGGTTAGAATGCAGCTATTTTGCTGCGTGTGTAGAGATTGTGATACGATGATAGGTAACTGAAGCGGGAGGCAAGGTGGGTAGGTGTAGAGGTTTGAAGGACTTGGAAAAGGAGAACAAGGGAATTAAAATTTCTACGTTCATTAAGCCGTAGCCAGTTTAGAGTTTGGAAGGATTGGACAATGTGGTCAGAGCGACGGACATCGCAGACGAAGACAACACAAGAATAATGAACACGTTGTAGTCTTCGCGACTGGTTGACATTGAGGTCAGTCAGTAGAAAATCACAATAATCAAAGTGGGGCATTACTATTGTTTCCACTAGTACATAGTCACAGCTTGAGAATAAAGGAAATAATATTATGAATCTATGACTTCTTGGAAATTGGCATCTTCTAAACCCATTTCAGACCTTAAACTTAACTTTATGGTAGTAAACAAATGCCTCATTAGTTGTTGCTCAGGCAAATTGTAGCACTAAAGTGAGGTATAACGTTGGTCTTCAAGTATCTTGAATCTTAATAGTTTTTGGCTAAGTTACGACTAAATTGTAAGTTAAGTTGTGATTCTAAATACAAATTCTCCGTTTTCTACCTACTGAAGTCGGATCTAAGTGAAAGTGAAGTTGAGGAGACGTTCCTAAATACTGCCCTAAGAAGAAGGCAGAAAATAGGAACGATTTGAGAATTCTGGGTTCGCAAAAAGCTATGAATAAATGAATTAATTTAATTAATTAATGCACTATGAAAAACATATTGTTGAGCGTCACACACATCAGCAAGAAATTGCAAAATTATGCATTAACACACAAAAAGAAACGCAACAATACTGCTTCTTTATATTTTGCTTATTTTTCTTTCCCCACCTTTGCCTCGAGCCGCCAGAGCAAGTGTCGCTAGCCTGACCTGATCTTTCACACTAATACTGTATGAAAGCTATGAGCCTGGAAACGCAACGAGCGCGACAGTAACATATTTTGTACATTACCGGTATCACATTTTTGCAGTCAGATCTTAAAATTTTCGAAAATCAGTGGTGGCAATTTTCGCAAGATCTTTAAGAAAGTTACATACACTATAAACGGCATTTTTGCTGTGACTTAGCAAATTAGATTATCCTATTCATTTGCCTGATTTAACTGGTGTACTGTAGATAGCAGATGATCCAGCCTTACCCTCCATAATGCCAAAATGAGCAATAAACGAAATAAGCTAAATAAAAGTGAAAATAATGAAAGAATACAATAGACATTAATTAAAAGGTCAATGACACTGCACAATAATAACACACTGCTTTGAATACAGCTATCGGTAAAGACTGATGTTTTCCTTATACGCATATAGCACCATCATTTGACACCGCGTGATCTATGCTGATTCAAGACGTGCGTGGGCTGAGGTAGAGATAACATTCACTCGCAACATCGCACGAAGTTTTAAGACTCGCGGGACGGCGGGGGTACCCACTGAGTTTGACCTGCATATTCTGTTGACGTAGAGCTTTTTTTTTTATAATCATAATATATAAGCCTTGTTCCTACGGTGCGTCGCGGCGTGTGGCTTGGCAAACCTCGAGCCGCTCGAGGCCGCTTGTGGTCTGTCGAATTCCGACCACGCACCGTTCTCACGGCGCGTCAAGACGCGTGGCTTGGCAAATCTCGAGTGGAACACTTCTCCACTGCCAGACGTTCTTCAGTTTCATTTGTTTCGTTGTTGTTTAATTTTAATTCTTTTTTGGTTAATGCAAATAATTTTCAATAAAATTGAATAAAGTTTATGAATCGGACAGTGACGAGGAAGTAGACATTAGTTTATGCAAATGTTGTTACAGTATCTACGAATAACTACATCAAAAATCAAAATGTAAATAAATAAAGATAAATGAAAAGTGAAATGATACATCGATGGGTGATCGGCAGAACATCTTAAGCGCTACTTTTTCAAACAATGCGTTTTTTTTTTACGTAATGAAGAGGGAAAACCATAATGCACAGCCTGACAAAACGGCGTAAGCGAGTCTTTAATATCGAATGAGAAAACAAGAAGTACATTTTATCTTAACTGTTTAAGAATTATTTTAGTGACCAAGAAATCGTCTTAAGACATGCCCAGTTCCCAAATAATCATTGTGTTTTTTGTTACCAAGTGGCTCATAAGATAAGAAATTCCGGCTCTTAAGATAAAATATATGGTTGTTAAGATATTTATTTTGGGTCCTATTCCTAGCAATAGACGATAAGATAATCAACTTTTTTTCTGTTTACAGTTCACAGTAATTCATTACCGGTACAGAAATTATCAATCATTGTGAATTTAGTTTAGTTTTACGTACAAGCACAATGGTATTAAAAACTGCGATAGAAACTATACAATGTTTATTTAAACTCTTTTGCGCTTTTTCTCTTAACTAATTAGCCTATTCAGTGTAGGTGTTCTTGTCGTAATCACTGAACTCTATTGTTATAACATACTGCGCACTAATAAAATCAGCACTATGCTGTTGGAATCAGTACAGTTTGTGACTAAAATGAGTAAAGAATTAACTTTCCTAAGTTGAGGAAAATTCCTTGTCACTTTGTCTTGACAGAACAAGAAAACAAAACAGCAGACGATCAGTCATTTGAATACTGTATGTGATGATAATCTTCAAAGATGTGGAAATTAAAGTTTGTCATAAATTTTTGCTGGCCACACTAAACATTTCCCAGATGACTCTTCGATACACCAGAGTTCAGTCAAATGATTTGAATTTTTTGCGGATAAGATGTTTTAACAAAGAGCCATCGATATATAAAAACCTATGTTTCGTCTTTCCACATCATCAGTAAGAACTATTACGAGTATTTAATAAGAAATGATCATAAGCGCTTCTTACCTCTTGGTGTGTAAACAATGTGCAAAAATAATGCCATTTTGTCGTACGCGAACCATTTTGGCTTGTATAATTCGATAGTTCCAGCCCCACTTCTTGTACTGTTTTTTACTTTCATCGCCAACTTCCTGTATGTAGCCATCAGATGTTCCTTCTTCTTTTTTAGCTCTTTCAAAGAACACTCAATGCTTGCTTAAATTACTCTGAATTCGTTTCCAAGCATCATAAACCTGGTTCCTGTCTTTATGGTGTTGATTTTGTGGATTCCATATTCGCTACACGATCCAAAACAGGCCGTCGGAACGGGTGCACGAGCCGCACTCAGGCTTGTCGTCCGTCGATCTACAAGCCTTAAGGTCGAGCCACCTCGCGCAATAACGCGTCTTTACGTTCCCACGGCGCGAGGATTGACAAACTTCAGACCAGGTTCGACCTAGGTCTAGGTTCGACAAGCCACGCGCCGTGGGATGTAGTGAGGAGACAGCAGACTTCACAGATGCATAGAACTGAATGTCCGATCGTGTCCGCTAGCTAAAGAATCTTCAGGCGACATCACCGTTTTGTTCAAGACCGATCGGGACGGTACGTGGTTGACTGGGACGAGTGTCCGATGTAGTATGCTGTACTCTCATAACAATGCGTGTAAACAGCGTCACATAGGACGGTCCGAGACAGAATATCAGATGCAGTATGATGCAGCCTCATAACAATGCGTGTAATCACCGCCACATCGAGCGGTTCGAGACAAAACCGTCCTGTCCGAGACAGAATGTCCGATGCAGTATGATGCAGCCTCATAACAATGCGTGTAATCACCGCCACATCGAGCGGTTCGAGACAAAACCGTTCTATCCGAGACAGAATGTCGGTTGTAGTATGTTGCAGCCTTATAACAATGTGTGTAATCACCGCCACATCGAGCGGTCCGAGACAAAACCGTCCTGTCCGAGACAGAATGTCCGTTGTAGTATGTTGCAGCCTCATAACAATGCGTGTAATCACCGCCACATCGAGCGGTTCGAGACAAAACCATTCTATCCGAGACAGAATGTCGGTTGTAGTATGTTGCAGCCTTATAACAATGCGTGTAATCACCGCCACATCGAGCGGTCCGAGACAAAACCGTTCTATCCGAGACAGAATGTCGGTTGTAGTATGTTGCAGCCTTATAACAATGCGTGTAATCACCGCCACATCGAGCGGTTCGAGACAAAACCGTCCTGTCCGAGACAGAATGTCCGTTGTAGTATGTTGCAGCCTCATAACAATGCGTGTAATCACCGCCACATCGAGCGGTTCGAGACAAAACCATTCTATCCGAGACAGAATGTCGGTTGTAGTATGTTGCAGCCTTATAACAATGCGTGTAATCACCGCCACATCGAGCGGTCCGAGACAAAACCGTTCTATCCGAGACAGAATGTCGGTTGTAGTATGTTGCAGCCTTATAACAATGCGTGTAATCACCGCCACATCGAGCGGTTCGAGACAAAACCGTCCTGTCCGAGACAGAATGTCCGTTGTAGTATGTTGCAGCCTCATAACAATGCGTGTAATCACCGCCACATCGAGCGGTTCGAGACAAAACCATTCTATCCGAGACAGAATGTCGGTTGTAGTATGTTGCAGCCTTATAACAATGCGTGTAATCACCGCCACATCGAGCGGTCCGAGACAAAACCGTTCTATCCGAGACAGAATGTCGGTTGTAGTATGTTGCAGCCTTATAACAATGCGTGTAATCACCGCCACATCGAGCGGTCCGAGACAAAACCGTCCTGTCCGAGACAGAATGTCCGTTGTAGTATGATGCAGCCTCATAAGAATGCGTGTAATCACCGCCACATCGAGCGGTTCGAGACAAAACCGTCCTGTCCGAGACAGAATGTCCGATGCAGTATGCTGCCGCCCTAAGAAGAGAGAGTGCTGTAGACTTTTGGCTAAAATACCAAAGAGGAAATTAGAGCAAAACTAATTATATTTAAACTAAATGACAGAAAAAAAAAACTAATGAAGAGGACGTTGGGTGGACCACATCAACAGAAAGGAAGACTACCGAATGCTAACTGCAAGATAATTGCTCAAATATGAGCTTGTAAGTGGGAAGTCAGCACACAGAACAATGAAATTGTGGATAAAACAATGCAACCCTTCATGACAGGAACAAGTTTTGTAAGCTTAATCCATGAAAACAATGAAAGCCGTGATGATAACAAAGACGAAGATGTTGAAGGTTAGTAGGCCTATTTATTTTAGTTAAGGAACCAATTTGCTACCTACAATCTACATATCTATTTCACCATGTGGCAGATGAGCAGCCGGTATTTCCGCATGTTAAATGGCACCACCATCAGTGCAACCTTTCGACACCGACCTGCTACCATGTTCTTCTCCAGCTTGACATTTACAGAACATTTATCCCTGATGGATGCTAACCTTCAGTCAAGAAGAACATCTAGGCCTCATGTAGAAACGGCAAAAGCCAGTGGCGGCTCGAGTTCATTTACTACAAATAATTTCGAAAGCAAGCAAACGGCCGACTCTTAACAGCGTTGGCTTGTGGCTCACAGAAAAAGACAAACTTTTATGAAACAGTACACCTGTGTGTGTATGAAATGCTGAACTATCGAATCTTCTAAATTTTCTTTTAGAAGTAGGCTTTGTACAGATGTTATTGCGATGTACCGTAGTACATATGATATTTCCATGCAGAAATTCTGCGTTACCATATGATGAAGGATCGGTGGAGCGGAGAAAAATTCTCTCCGGCACCGGATTCGAACCCGGGTTTTCAGCTCTACGTGCTGACACTCTATCCACTAAGCCACACCGGATTCCAATTCCGATGCCGGATTGAATCTTCTCAGTTTAAGCTCCACCTCTTAGTTTCCCTTTAGTGGCCAACCCTCATGCACTGTGTCATAGATGTGTGACAGTGGCACAATGTCCAACACACTAATGTGCAGAGGTGCACTCATTACGAGTGACTAAGTGGCCGGGATCCGACGGAATGAGCGCCGTCTTAAATCACTGATTATATACGCATATCATATTATTGCGTTGTACCGATATTTCCATGCAGAAATTCTGCGTTATGATGATTCTTCATCATTTGTACAGATGGTTATTTATCCTATTTAACATTTAAATTAGGGCCTAATTCATCTCGAAGTCATAAACATTCTGGACAAGTCATGAGTTGGGGTTCCATTCAGGGCAGATCGAATTAATTTATTGGTAGAGAAGGAGGATAAGGTACAAGTTTTCCCCGAATATTTCTACTTAAACTGCCATTTCAATTATCTCCGTAACGTCACCTCATCGTCTCTGAATAGCCTATGAAGTTAAAAATGGATGTTTTTTTTATCGCTATCTAGCGATGCTATATAAACTGCTAGGTTACATAGTGGCGATGAAATTGGTAATAGTGAGAAGGTATTTGGCAATATGAGGCCAAGAAATCGCCATGAATTACCTGACGTTCGTTTTACAGCTGGAAAAACTCGGAAAAAGTCTAACCAGATAATCAACCTAAGCCAGAATCGAACTCACGTCCAAGCGTAGCTGCGAATCAGCAGACAAACGCGCTACCGTGCTAGCTACACCGGTGGCTTACATAAATGAATGTTAAATAAAGATTGCAGTTATAGAGATTTTAGGAAATCGTAAAAAAAATAGTTTGATATTCTGAACTCATAAACTGTACTAATAAAATTTTCATTCGGCAAATATTCCTTACTAATAATATATTATACAGAGTGATTCACGAATAATAACCCGCCCTTTAGGAATCAGTTCTATAGGCCATTCTGAACATAAAATGTTATTTTTAATTGGTTATTTAACGATGCTGTATCAACTACTAGGTTATTTAGTGTCAATGGAATCTGTGATATCGAAATGATATTTGGCGAGATGAGGCCGATGATTCGATATAGATTACTTGACATTCGCCTTACGGTTGGGGAAAACCTCGGAAAAAACCCAACCATGTAATCAGCCCAAGTGGGAATCGAACCCGCGCCTGCGCAATTCCGAATCGGCAGGCAAGTGCCTTAGCCGACTGAGCTACACCGATGGCTCATAAAATGTCATACGTACATGGGTCCGATTATCATTACTTTGAAAGTTATTCGTAAAAAAATTAAAACGTCATACTATGAATCAGGTTTTGGAGTTGCATCGTAATACAAACATTGGAACGTAAACTAAACAAAGGTTAAAGCTGTGACTTGGAGTACGGGGGCAGAAAGGGAAGATAGGTCTGGTGATTATATTATCAGCTGCTTCCAACAAGGACAATCGTGCCGAGGTTCGGAACGCTACGCTCGCCGCACGCCATTCACATACGTGCGGCAAAGTGCATTGAAGTGCAAGGAGGAATATTTGAAAATCTGCTTCCGAGTTGAAGGATATTTATTTTATGATTAATATTGGTTGGGTAACTGGCTGAGAAAAAGCTGCCTACTGAAGGATGCACTGGAAGAAATGATGAACGGGAGAAGAGTTCGGAGTAGAAGAAGATATCAGATCATAGACGACATTAAGATATATGGATCATATGGGGAAACGAAGAGGAGGGCTGAAAATAGGAAAGATTGGAGAAAGCTGGGTTTGCAGTGAAAGACCTGCCCTTGGACAGAACACTAAATGAATGACAGTATTCTGAATTAGTATTTCTGTGTATTTTAAGTGAATAACTCTAAAGTTCTGCTCAAAACCACTGTTACTTTCGTAGAATTCAATCAGCTGTAACTCCTTAAGGTTTGATAATCGGACTCATGTTCATATGACTTTTTTATTTTAGTTGGTTATTTAACGACGCTGTATCAATTGCTAGGTTATTTAGCCTCGATGAGATTGGTGATAGTGAGATGGTATTTGGCGAGATGAGGCCGAGGATTCGCCATAGATTACCTGGCATTCACCTTACGGTTGGGGAAAACCTCGGAAAAAACCCAACCAGGTAATCAGCCCAAGCGGGGATCGAACCCGCGCCCGAGCGCAACTTCAGACCGGCAGGCAAGCACCTTAACCAACTGAGCCACACCGGTGGCTTTGTTCATATGACATTTTATGCTCAAAATGACCTGTAGAACTGATTCCTAAAGTGCAGGATATTAATCGTGAATCACCCTGCATGCAAAATGTTGTAACAATTTCTTTAAATTCTCGCCACTTAAATATATAATTTTATTTTCAACGTTTCAAATTAATCTGAGACAAGCTGATGAACTTTGAGGATGGCAGAATCGATAACTTTCTTATCTAAGATGTTATCTCATAAAGAACGGAGTTTTAACGATGATTATATCTAAATCCACTTACGGAACTTGATAAAGGTTTAGACTGCGTCAATCTGTAAGCCTTAACTGGCGGATAAACGTACATAGTACATAATACAGGCTGGCACAAAATCTTTGATTCGCAACATCATAACCACAAACCTGATCCTGGAATGCTCCGCGTATCTAACGAACAGAGACTATGAGTACACAAAATTGTGACAAATTAAGGAAAATATGGACTCTTGTACTGTTTATCCACAAAAATGGCATTATGGTGTCATTTTCAGGTGATGGCGAGAGTGGTGCTACATTTTTGAGTTTCAAAAGGGTCATATAGAAGAAACTTCCAACGTTTCTGAGTTTCGAATCACCTCCAGTCCTGGAGAACAACTCTTGTTGATGAATTCAACAGATAGGCTCCCATTTACTTGCTTTCCCGATAATGTAGCAGATAAGTATCCATGAGACGCTAGATATTTCTACATTTATGGTACTAGTTGCACAAAAACCTAAAAAAAAACCACATCACGTTGAACACAAAGTTTTAAATCATAGGATTTCAAGTTGACCTACTCTGAAATGCAATCCTCCGAACTTTTCGACACAACTTAGTAATTTAATTTTCGGAGATACAGATAACAGAAGGTGATCACAAATATTCGTTACCAAATCTGATCAAGTTTTTTTTTTTTTTTTTTTTTTTCAGATGTATAACAATTCTAAGACATTACATAATTATGTGATTCACTGCATCTAAAACTTTAACATTTTTGACGAATATTTTAGCATAGATCTTGATAGTTCATGGCTGACAAGCAAACATTCTCATGGGGGCAGATAAAGTTAATTTTTTTTCTTCCACCATGTTAATAATGTCAAAACAAGTGCTTACACAAATTTTGGTCACTCGAGCGCAATTACGAGAGCCCCCAGAAAGTAAGTTCCGCTAGGGCCGTTTACAGGAAGGAAACACAATTTCATGTAAAGATTTATTGGAACAGATATAGCAATACTTGAGCTATTTTTTAACATATTGCCCACCGGAATTGAGGTACTTGTCATACCGTGGGATCAACAGAGAGGTGCAGACGACTGTCACACACTGGTTCCGATCCCAGGCGGCGGACTTCTATATACGGCACGGTATGACATATGTCTCGTTTTCGGTGGAGAATACTTGAAAAATAGCTCAACAATTGCTGTATATGTTCCAATAAATCTTTCCATGAAATTGTGTTTTCTTCCTATAAACGGCCCCAGGGAAACTTACTTTCTAGGGGTGGGAGCCCTCATAATTGCGATCGAGTGGCCAAAATTTGTATAAGCACTTGTTTGACATTATTAACATTGTGGAAGGAAAAAATTTAACTTTTTTATCTGCCTCCTTGAGAATGTGCACAAAGTTTTTAGAACTAAGTGGATATTAAAGAAACACTTGACCTATTCTAAATCATAAATCACCTGATGCGTGAATATGTAAAATTGGTTAACTTGTTTTACCTGCCATAAAAGAATGTAGGTAAAATCATTTTTTTTCAAGAGGTGTGCTTCACGTTGAAGATAAAGTTTTCCTTTTGAAATACCTGTTGTGCAGAGATTGCAACGCTATACAGTATGTCAGTCACGTTTGTGTTATAAATAGCATTTGAATGTTTATCACTATTCTAGCAAGAACAATGGATTTTGTCGTGAGATAGAACTGCTTGATGGAAACAAGATGGTATCACAAGAAAACAACTTTCCTGATTTCATAAATATATTCCTTAGGATATCTCATGAGAAATTGTCATCGCAAGTTTAAAAATTCTTTGTTGTTTTACTTCCTCATTATTTGAAGTATTTGCAAATTATTGTGAGCCTCAAAAAGTGATTGTAAGACTTTTATTGAAATACATACAGTATTTAGTTCCAACATCCTGATAGCGAAAAGTCGCTTTTAACATAATTATTTGTGCTTTTATCAACTAGCCCGCCTACCTGCCTATTTTTCCTTCCGACTTCTTTCTTTCTTTTTTTTCCTTCCTTCCTTTCTTTCTTTCTCCTTTTTCTTTCTTTCTTTCCTTTTTCTTTCTTTATTACTTCTTTCTTTTTCTTTCTTTCTTTCTTTCTTTCCTACCTTTTTCTTTCTTTATTTACTTCTTTCTTTCTTCCTTTTTCTTTCATCAATCTTCTTTCTTTCTTGAGTAAGTCAGTAATACTGTAATAATTAATGTATTTTCTTAACATTCGGTATCTAGAGGGTCTTTCATATATGACGCTTCTCTCACATCGCAATTTCAGCGGGATTTTCTCTGAAACGGCTCGCACAGTTACCGCGAAAACGGCTGCCTCGCAGTTCTAACAGCAGTGTCTTTAATTTCTAAAACCTGTTTAGCGAGGAAAATGTTTATAAACAACTTAAAAATGAATACAAGTGCATCTTACCTATATCGCATGAGATGTTCAAAGTGTCCTTCTGCTTCAATACATTTTTGACATCTTCAAAAATTATTCTCAAATATTAGACAAAGAGTGCACTACACTACGCACGAATGAGTAATCCTTCAGTGTTCTAAAAAATTTACAAAAAGAACACAATAACTTGTACTATATGACGCACGAATGAGTAATCCCTTCAGTAGGTCACAAGAGACTGAGGTGAACTGCACGCATGCAACGCCCGAGAAACGCTCTTAAACTTCGACGCATACGACAGGCGCACTATGGGAGACAATGTTTCTGTGGCTTCATATACGGAGGATTCTGTACGAGTAAATTACAGAAGGGCCTAATTCGAAAAATGTGTAGTAGATATTGTTTACCCGCTTTTACCCGTGCTTCAAAACAAAATAGTAACCAGAGAAATCAAACTGAACATATACAAGACTCTAATTAGGCCAGTGGCAACATACTGCTCAGAATCATGGACATTAAAAAAGGAAATGTGTACACAAATAAAATTTTCGAAAGAAAGATACTGAGAAGAATTTTCGGAGGTGTACAGATGGGCAATACTTTGAGAATCAGATACAACATGGAGCTGTACGATATGTTTAAAGAACCAGATATTGAATCCTTCATTAGAATATCTAGATTGAGATAGTTGGGATATATTGGACCTTGGAGAACCTTAGGAAGGCTAAGATGGTTACCACACAAAAAATAGAGGGAACAAGGTTGAGAGGAAGACCACGATCGCGTTGGATGGATTGTGTGGAATGTGATTTGGCGAGGTTTGGAATCCGGAACTGGATGAAGCAGGCCGAGGATCGTGAAAAATGGAAGAGGATCATTAATGAAGTCAAGGTTCTCTTGGGCTGTAGTACTAATTAAGAAGAAGAAGAAGAAGACGACGACGACTTCGACGAAGAAGACAGATTGTAGAATTTATATCCTGAAATGCAGTCGTTGCCGAAAACAGAAAAATTTTTAATCGCAAACTGACCTTGCCTGATCTCGAGGTTAATAATTAGACAGACTATTTCATATTATTTCTAGATGTGGTAGATTTTCGCAATCACTATAAATGCGAAATGTGCCCAAATGCTCTCAAAATAGGTAACGTTATGTTTAAAAGTATGTATTACTTTATAGAATTTAAATTCGCGATAAAATGCGAAATTGAGGAGCCTAGTACACAATGCAAAATATGTGTGCTTCTGCAAAATAAAAGCGAAATTATATTTTAGGGAACGTTTTGTGTTTTTTGTAAAAAAAAATCAGAATCTATCGAAAGACACCGCCACGTACAAGTTCTTACATTTTTTTTTTCAAATAAATTGGTCACCCCTTCATGTCAGCTTTTACAGTATAAATAGCACAGGAATGTAACCTACCTGATGTCCTCTTTTTTTAAGTACCCTTATCCCCTTTTTTCAACTAATCTGTCTGATGCTGGTGGTAGAATATTGGCTGCATATGCGATCTCTTTACCACCAGTGTTCACTCGATTGATTATAATTAAGTAACAGATGGGTCGGAGTAAAATCACAACATATATTTTAGTATGTTTTTAAATTATTATTAGAGGAGAAAAATTCGCTTCGGCACCGGAAATCGAACCCGGGTCCTTGGGTCTATGTACCAAGCGCTCTCACCATTGAGCTACGCCGAAGTCCAATCCACAGCACCGGATCGAACCCCCTTCCTCCAGTGTTTTTTTAATGTTCACAATTTCACTGTAATTTTATATTGTGTTTCTTATTTGTTATTTTGAAGAATTTTAACTGGATAATGTAGAAAATGCACCTGTTAATACATTGACGACATTGAATTTCTGCCATCAAACTTTCCATAAAAAATGTTCCATCCGAAAACGCTACAAAATGGTGAATTGTAACATTAAAAGTGATATAAAATACTAAATTTGATTTTTAAAGTGCTAAGTTTTTTATTTTAAGTTGCTAAAATCTACTACCTATAATCATTTCATTTTGATCGCCACATGATTATCAGCTGAATGACAGAGTGAATCCAGGGATGAGAATGACTACAACGTATTTGTAATACCGGAGAGACATCCTACAGCTCGCATTAATCCTTCATTCCCTGACCGACAGCGATAGTGGACCAAAATATTGATGTACTGCAACAAGAGTTATTGGCGTAATGTTTTCAAGCGAAGTCCACTCGAGGCTAATAAATTCTACTAGTAAACATGAAATATACTGACCGACACGAAAGGTGTTTAAATCGAATCATCTATCTATAAACATCAATACAGGGAGATTGTTATTATATTTATGATATTTCTTGAGTGCACAAATACTATACTCGATACTTTTCGAGATGCATGCGACACTAAAAGCTCGTTTCTATTCTATAACTTATGATTTACAACTGTGGAATGATATTTATATTGACTATTACACTCTTACTACGTCATACTACTTTTGATCAATAAAACGGTACGAAAGGGCGTATTTCAACCAATCATGGCTGCTTATCGCACAATTTTATCGCGTCCCTAGCATTTGTTTAATTTTATCGCGTCCCTAGCATTTGTTTAATTTTATCGCGTCCCTAGCATTTGTTTCTTTGTTTGCCAACATTTGAAACTGCGCTGGTCTGGACGTCAAAAATATATATAAAATTACAAACCACTCCAGTCGATGCACAGCAGTTTCAAATATGACTCGCATTGGCATTCAAGAACAAGAATTAATAAAAATCACTGATCATACCTATGCATCTTCTGAAATCCGATTTACAAATAAATGAAGAGCACCATTCGGAATACGTTGAATACACCATGTAGGCCTAAATCAACGAGTTCCACTTCTATTACGCACACGTCCAATATAACATCAATTGAACCACCAACCACATTCAAATTTTAAAATTGTACATTCAATAATTATTCCTTTTAAAATTATTCATTCGGAAATCCTGAACAAGTTGAAAACACCATGTAGGCCTAAATCAACGAGTTCCACTTCTATTATGCACACGTCCAATATAACATCAATTGAACCACCAACCACATTCAAATTTGAAAATTGTACATTCAATAATTATTCCTTTTAAAATTATTCATGTTTATTTTTTATGTCATCGTCGTTAAATAAAACTTTTCTAACACTTGTGTATATTAGTAAGGTTATGTTATAGCTTCTGCTATATGATATTATGGATAGTCACGTATCAGAGATTGTTTAATATTAAGATTTATTGAAAATCATCTATCAAGTGACGTTGATTACTGGGATTCGGATAATTGAAGTGGAATGCAACTGTCTTAATAAAAATGAAACTGATTCAACAAAGCCTTCTTGACTAGTAACAGGCCACAGAGTTCAATGATGATTCCATAGTTGGCACAACTGATACCGGTAACAAGAAAACATCATCATAAAACACTACTGCCATCTAGCGTAATGTTGAGATGGTACAATAATACATTTGAAGACAGTTGTATTTTCGTAAGCCAATTAATATTTTATTGTACACTTTGTTACTTCTAATCTTTATATAGCCTACTTTCTTCTAATCGTGTAATAGTCAATTAAATCCCACTCGAGTTTTGATTTTCTCTAGATAAATCTGCTCGTGTTCCACTCGCAGATTTATCGATAAAATCAAAACCTCTAGTGAGATTACTGTTGATAAATTATCAATATCTGGCCCGTTTTATCCCTCAAGTAAAATTTTTATTTAGGTTTTCAATCGAAATTGATAAATTGAGATACTATATCTTGAAAGATGTTGCAAGAGATATCACATTAGTCTAGGACAGTGGTTCCCAAATTTTCTGAAGGCGCGACCCACTTTTGGGCGAGACTTTCTTTTGCGACTCCCCCCCCCCCCTTCCGTACTGGTACTCAACCCCATTCGAAAAATATAAATCCTTGTAAAATCGAAAATAATGATAATTTTACTCAAAATCAGTGGCTGCCACCTAAAGTATGACCAAATTGAATTATATATGATGCAATTCCAAATATTAAGTACACATCGTTTCTAGTACTTCAAGCTATTACCACCGTGGCGCTGCAGCAATAGTTCAATATAAAGTGGTAAATTCCATCAAAGAAAGGACGTTACGAACTCGTATTTTCAGCATAATTTGTGAACGTATAGGTTTGTTATATCAAAATACTCTTTATCACACGGACGATGGCTTTCTTGAAGTAACGTGTTGAAAAGAGTTTTACAGTTAAGAACAGAACTTTTAATACTCCTGTACGTACAAGACGAGAAATCGGGATATATGCAAACCTATTTTCCAATTGAAGAAAGTGATCCCAAAACTCACTTAGTCCATTTGGCCATTTTTATTATTTACACATTATATCATACTTATATGCTTTTTTTTTTTAGATTTGTATCATATTTTAAGCTTACTGTATTTTCTTCCAAAACAACGCCAATCCTTGTCTAAAAGTTTGAGTTTTTGTGTAGACTATATCACTTGAAAACTTGTAGATAAAAAACTATTAGTCCAGTCCTTTCAGAAAAATGTACTGAACGCGTTTTGAATAATAGTTTGCAAGGCCAAGATGTTAACATTATAACACCCAGAGATAAAATTAACGGGTTTACAAAAAAGCTTGATTTCTGGTCAGTATCATTTGACAAAAATATATTTGATTCATTCCAGTGTATTAAAGAGCTCATGGAAAATTTCGCTACATATGATAGACAAATGCTGTGTTTTTGCGGACATACAACCAAGTTTACACGATTTTAATCAATAACATTTTGAGTACATTCCGGATGAAACTCGAAACAATTACGACTATCACAAAGATGGTGAGTCCGTTTTTAGGGAGTTGCGCTCAATTGGTTGAAATTCCAGTAACTATGAAGGAAAATCTCATTTAAATATGTACCTACCTAGAAATGGAATGTTTAAATTATACTTTTTCTTTCGCAGAACGTAGATCAGTTTTGTATCAAAAGAATGCAAGAATAGCTCGAGCTTGCAAAAATACGCAATTTTTTAATTTTTTAATATTTGCAACCTTGTATTTATGCAAAATGAGTTTCTCATCTATGTTCACCATCAAAACAAAGGTGAAAAATGTCCTTGAACTTTAAAATGATATCACTATGTGTGTATGGAATGCTACGTCAAGATTTGACAATTTACTTTCTGAAAAACAGGCACATTAATCGGATTATTATTATTTTTTACTTTACAACTACTGAAAAATTTTATATTCTTATGTTCAATATTGTTTATGTTTCTAAATACAAAATAAATGTTAATACGAAACTTTACTTATTTTGTAAAACATCTCGTGACCCCTCTCAACCCCTTACACGACCTCGTGGGGGTCGCGACCCACACTTTGGGAACCGCTGGTCTAGGATATACGAATATTCGTTTTGCGATTTATGCCATCATCGCTTACATCAGCATGTGTTTGGAAACGTCCAAAATGCTCTACGATTGATTCGTGAAGTCGATTCCTATAGGGAGACATCAGACTAAACATAACGCTTCCGTTCATACTTAGCGCATGATGTCATACTTTTACGCCACTAACTGATAACGAGAAGCGTGACAGAAAGATAGGCTATTTTAAATTTTAAGATTGTCCTAAAATACTCTAATAGGATTACAACAATGATATATCACACTACCTAGACTAAACCGTACTTCACAGAAGCAGAACCTTACTCTTCAAGAGTTTCAAGACAATTGGCTTAATCCCCCACTCCAGTATGACTAGAGATGGCCGATATTTCACAAACCGATATTTTGTCACAGGTATTTTTTTGTCATAGATAAACCTGTGACTGATGACAAGAAATATCTGTGACAAAATATCGCTATCGAAATCATCTCCGTATTCAGTACTCTGTCACCGTTGCAACGTCTGTGACTGATATTTTCTCCTCTACGTCGTGGGTTTGCGCATGCGCATGATACAATAACAGCAATCGGGCGGTGGTATTTGATTATTGTTTCGTGATATTTTGTTCAATATTATTTTTTTCAAAGTCTGTATATATGTTTTATAAATATTTTATGTATTCCCCCGAGATCTTCACATTTTCATATTAAGCTTACTGTCAATTTATATTAATGTGTAAGTATTTTCCACTCAATTAAAACCGAACGAGACAAAACTGGCTAATATGATGGGCAACTTATTTCGCTAAACTAACCTTGAGGTAGTTTCCTTCGTATTCCCCTTATACACCTTGCATATACGAATCTGTGACAGGTCAGGTTTGGTTGGTTTAGGCTTTGTTATGCCTTGGACATACGATCAACTGCATCTCCACAAAAAATCAAATTCAACGATTTTCACTTCCGAAATCACCTAAACTACCTCACCGCTAGTTTAACCCGAGGAACTGTCTCTCCACACAAAAAAAAAAAAATCCTTATAAATGCAACGATTTTCATATCCGAATTCGCCGAAACAACTTCAGCGCTAGTTTCACCATCTTATTATAAATTATATCATGATTACACGATTTAAATAATAATAATAATAATAATAATAATAATAATAATAATACCATTGGTTACCAATACTTTATCTTGTGTAAAATTCTGTCTGAACAACAGTTTTGTTTTGTAATTATTTTCCATTGTTTTTCGGAATACTGATGTTTCGTTAATTTTTATTCTGACTCAATATTATAATGTTAATGCACGACTTAAAATAATTATTTATCCCTTATACTATATACAATAAAAAGGATCAATTTTTAAAACGATTAGGATAATCACATAACCTCAATTTCTCCATACCCAACTACATTAAAAAATTATCAACTGATTCCATATCTAAAATCAACTACGATATAACCTCTTGGTATATGAGGTTAACTTTTTACATGTTTCTGTTGAGTTAGCTTAGTATTTATTTGTTAATGGTACATGTACATAACTTATTTGTTGCATTTTCCCATATACACCACTGATGTGTGGCGTGTATAGAGAATTCGTATTCACATTGCACTGCTCTTCAATATTTCCTGTTAATTTTTATCGGTGTGACAAAATATCGGTGTAATTCTTGCATATCGTGCTTACTTACCGATATAAAATATCGGCGTGACAAAATCACAGATAAAAGTCACAGATATTTAATTGTCACAGTCACAGTTGTCACAGATATTTGGAAATATCGTTTAAGATCAACTTTAAGTATGACCGACAGATTGGTTTCTGCGCACTTTGAAATGTTTGTTGCCGGGCTATACTATGAACGACTAGAAGCAGACCGTCGCAGTTGTAAAAAAATATATAACTGTCACAATTAATGTACCATCTTGTGACTGCGATCTAGGCCAAACATAATCTCAAGATGGTGAAAAACTTCAGTGTTTAATATATAAAAGATCTTTTTCATGAATTAGGAATCGATAGAAACGAGAGAGGATTAATAAACTAAAAAGTACACGAGAGCGCGTTCTTGCAAGGAGTAATGTCATGAAATGTGGATAAACTATGTGAGCTCCAAGCCAGTTGGCCACTTATCTCACTCTGGAGGAAGTGTTCCACTGAAGTATTTTGGAATAATTTGAAGGAAATAATTCGACTAGATTAATGTGGAGGGGGGTTGCAGAGTGTTGATAGCAGCAGGCAGGACTGCGTTAGCTTGAAGATTACCCATAGAGAATCGAACGTGGGACTTCATTAGTGGTGACCATAGTTTAAGTTAGGAGTTGAAACAAATTGTATAAGAATTCTGTGCAAGTGTGAGACTGCCAAGACTCCCTGTTGTAAAATTTGGAACAGTATTCATTGACTTAATTTACTATTCATTATTCAATTTATTAAGGAAGGCATGGGTTAAATTTCTATTTTATATAGGTCCTATGTTTTTAACTAAAGACTAGATGTTCTATACACATATTCCTATCGGTATCAGTAATGATGTTTTTATGTTTCATATTTATAGGTTCAGTAGTTTTAAGAGTCATTTAAATTTAAAAAATAGTTCGCGTATTTTCAAAATGTCTTATCCCCGAAATTTTAAGCATTATGATTCAAGGGAGGGTATCCACCCGCCAAAGTAACGACATCCGCTCGCTAATGCAGCGAATATTGCACACTTTTATCATTGCCAATGTGGCACTAAAGCAATTTTTAACACTTTTATAACAGCCACAACACGTTTCAATTATTGTTGCGCTATCATAATTCATAAAACACATACTAAACGAACTAAATGTAATTATCAAAGTCGCCATTTTTTTCTCCCCGCCATCACGATCCACTTCCACTAGGTGGCGACCAACACGGCATGTAGCAGGGATGACAATATATGCAAACGAAATGATGCTAAATGTGAGGAATGTTACTACAGGTAGACCCTATGTAGTATTATGTGACAGGTTAAGTTATATTAGATTAGATGTGCATTATGTGACAGCTTAGGTTAGGTTTGGTTAGGTGTGTAGGGTTATGTGAGAGGTTAGGTTAGGTTAGGTTAGGTGTGTAGTATTATTACTATGTTGGCGACACTGAAGCCCCCTCCATTCTCTCCCTCAAATTACGTCACATACACGAAATATGGCCGTGTTATTCATTCACGCACGACGATTTTGATACACATGGAAGGTATGTATTTTGGGCGGGTTGGGTTAGCATACACTATACAGCTCTCCCAGTGATCACATCCAATTTTCAGTACTCATACTATAAATCCGAGGCATTTTCAAGATATTTTAGCAATTTTGGCAATTTCCTATGGTAGCCTACATAAGTAACCTTCGCTGCATTATGTCTGAAATTTTTATAGTGGCTTTAATTTTTTCATAAAGTATATATGTCCTCACATTTTTTAGTTTTACCTGTAAAAATAGGGGGAAAGAAATTATTCTTATTCATATTCAGATTTATAAAATTTAGAGTGCAAGCACATATTGTTTTTATTCAAAAATTATTTTCTTTTTTTGAAGAAATCCAACATAACTTTAAGTAAACTTTAAAGAACATGCAGTAAAAATTTCAACTTCCTAGCATAAAATTTGTGGAATGCTTAGCAATATGAATGCAAGAAGTGGGCAAAAAAAAATACGCGAAATTTGCCTGCATTTTAAACTTAATGACCGCAGCCTTTTAAAGGTGACGTAATTAATGACACAGCCATCGCAGTGCTGAAACTTTGTCAAAGTATAAAGTAGGCATCATATCTTCATTTTCTACAAAAGAAAAAAAAAAAAGTGATTTGATAAAAAAAATTACCTACCATATTTTCACTCATTCCCTCCCTATAGAATATTCTGTATAAGAGGACGAACAGTGAAAAAACCGGATGGCTGACGGCAGACTCCACTTTACGTTGGATCTATCTGTTGTAGTAATAATAGCAGTAATAGTGTAGTAGTACTAGTAGTAAAAGTAAAAACAAAATATTTACCATTTTTGGTGATTGTGATTGTGGTGATGGTGAAGCTCTTTCCATAAGGTCGACAATTTCTGTTAGTCAAAACAACACTCATACCACTATCTAACACATCCATCCTTTGACATAGTAATTATCCAGAGTTTTACATTCTACTTCGACGTCTTGTATGTTACCCACAGTTCACTAAAAATTATTTTATATATAATGCAAATGGCAATAGAGCAAACGACAGCGGCAGTGTCCCCATCTATAATCGTCTTGTTTCATAACAAATGTTAACTGGACTTGCCGGGCTTTGAAACTCCATTCTCAAACCTACAGAGTGAGAAAATCTTCCCTCAGCCGCCGTTAACAATACAGCACACAATGTATACCCCATGAGTAGTCTACGTTGTGTCAGGCACTGGACTGTACTCGAGATAAAAGCGTGGGGAGCACTCATTTGGTAGTGCGAGTAGCCCGCCCTACTGACTGCAAACATAAACACAACTCCTAACACGGTTCACAATGTCACCCATCAATTATATTGTACTCTACGTGTGGTCGTCAGATAGGTCTGCCTGTCGTGACGTCAGCAGGAGATCGGCAGTGTAAACAATAATTAATAAGGTGACTATTAAACTTGTGTTTATCCCATGATCCAGGGGTTCCCAATTTATGCGTGGCGTCGCGGCTGCAAGGAAAAATTGAGGAGTTAGCTGGAAGAAGAGCGTAATTCGAATTACGGCGTTTATCCGTAAAATGGCTATATGCGTTCTTTGGTGGCGTTGCTACCACCTCCACAATATTATGCCTCTACTCCCAATAGATTGCAATAGAGAGGTATTACTGAATTGCGTCCGTCTTCCATCTCACTACTGTGGTTCGAGGACCGGCGAAGGTAACTGCAAGGGTGTTCGCGTTGTCTGACGAATGTTCTGATCTATCCTATCTTTCGCCTAATGGAAGCGAATATAACATTTCTGATGTTGAAAGTATCAGTGAAAATGAATTGCATACGGAAAAGTAGAACACGGAAGCGGTTTAACAAGCTATGAAAGAATAATCTAGCAAGCGACGACGAAATTATGGCAAAGCTTATACAAGTAGGTCAGGAAAAATGGTGAAAGAAATACAGTATCACTATTTATTTTTGTCAATGGAGAATGAATATAAGGTACAATACTAATAATAAAGGCGTACGCAGTGCTATAAAATATTAAATCCAGGCTAGCAGTCAGTCATTTAGAAACGGCCATATTTTTTTTACTTGGTTATTTAACGACGCTGTATAAACTACGAGATTATTTAGCATCGATGGAATTGGTGATAGCGAGATGAGGCCGAGGATTCGCCATAGGTTACCTGACTTTTGCCTTACGGTTAGGAAAAACCTTGGAAAAAACCCAAGCGGGAATCGAACCCGCGCCCGAACGCAACTCCTGATCGGTAGGCAGGCGCCTTACCCAACTGAGCTACATCGGTGGCCACGACCATATTTCTGACAAGTTAGCAGCAAAACATTTAAGCCAGTTGCTGCCAGAAGAAATATGAGATGTCTACAGAGGAACAAGCCGTTTTCTATTGAGGATTTTGGGAAACTGGAATCAAAAACCAACAGAATGCATTTTTATGGGATATTTGGAGAGGAGGACCATTAAGCAACGTCAAACAACTGTAAAACCACAGCACCGAGAATGTTCTTGGGTATACAGTAGCCTATCCTGACTGAGAATAATTTTTATGCAGATACTTTATTCTGTCATTGTTTAAAATATCTAAGAAACGACTGATAACTGTACAAAATATAGTGAAACTAGGGATACTGTAATGACTAGGGAACGGAATTTGGAGTAGTAAAAGCTAGTATTGGCATCTACACAGTCATTTATTTACAACCCTTTATACCAAGTCCTCCCCTCCATGACATACTCGCAGGTCTCTACACGTCAACAACAGGTGAACGGGACAGTTGTCGCATAAGAACTTCAACGTGCAGGTTTGCAGTTCAGAGTAGAGAAGTGCAGGTACAATGCCGAAAGTGAAACCAACTAACAATACAGTATTGAAAGACTATATTTGTAAAACCTCCAGATCAAGTATCAAAATTCAGGAAACAATTCCCTAAATTGTCGCTTCCCCCATGTCCAGTTCCTACGAGATGGGGGTCATGGTTAGAAGCTTGCAATTATTACGCACGTCACCTCCAATCTGTGAAGAAAGTGGTCCAGTCTTTCGATACCGATGACGCGGCTGCGATTCAAATACGCCAGGAACTGCTAAATGATGAAACAATCGAGAAAGAAGTCACGGATATTAAGTCAAATTTTGGATATTTACCGGATGCCATTATTCAATTAGGAAAGTCAGGAGTAGAACTAGTTGAGCAAATAAATATTATGAGGACTATTGTAAATAAACTGAGTGCAGTAGAAGGTGAAATAGGAAAACGTGTTGGTGAAAAAATGAACAAAGTTTTGATTAAAAATGATGGATACGATAGTCTTAGTCGGATTTCAGATGTACTAACAAAGATGTGTCCCAATGACGTCATTCAACATGTGAATTTAATTGACGTATCTTGTTTCAAGTACTCTCTAATTATCTCTGCAGATGGAGAGCGGAGTTTTTCCATGTTACAAAATTTCCTTCCTTGCAACAGAGCAAAGTTGTATTTTGAAAATTTGAAAATAATATTTACAATTTATTATAACAAGGCATAGCATTAATTGAAAATGCCATTTCGTTTGGATCTACATATTCAGAGGCGAGTTCCATACAGAAGACAACTGTCTATCAACATCAATATGTCCACTGACACGCGAAGATGCAGGGGTTCATATTTAATTATGTATATTTGTAATGTTGTTTATTGGTGTCTTGTGCGTTGCGAAGAAAAGCACATGTAGTTAAAAAAGAAATGCAGATTATGTATGTAGGTCACTATATGTCATTAAACTATTCCATTTGTTTATTCTGAAATATATTTACAGACGTTGCGTGTAAGTTTGTATGAAGTGGACTGTACTCTTCCATGCGCCGTGACGCAGCTCGCTTGACAATCACTGAGCTACGAATATCTATACTACGTTTCACCATTCTTTATAATACTCCAAATCCCTTTCCCTGGTAATGACAGATATGAAAGCCAACACTCCAATAGGCCTCACAAGATTCTAGATGTTGTTTATGTTAGGTTATTAGATCACTTAAAGTGGTATAGCGTTTGTAAGCCTATATTCTAGGTACTTTCAGTTAAAATGATAACGTGAAATAAGTGGGTTCATTATTTTTATGTTGTGATAACAATTTAGTAAATAAACATATCATATAGACTATATATTGTTGAACATACATTGTAATTATCTTCATTATTGTAGTATAGACCTATATCTAGCCTTTTCTATAGAAATATTATAAATATTAAAAAGTGAACACTATTACAGTATTTTCAACCCTCTTCTGTGGAAGAAGGGCGTAATTAAAAAAAAATTGAATGCTTCGTTCTCGTACAATATTTAAACATTAACCATGGAACTCATTGTAATCACAAGAGAACGTATTACCCTACAATATATATGAATAGTGTCATATTCCAGATAGTTTTGTTGATTATCTCAAAACTATGTTTTCTGAGTTAGCCCTTCTTCCAGCCAACCCCTTAATTAAAACTTACAATCAAGAGCCCTGCATTTGGTTACTTTGAGTACAAGTTAGGAGTACATGGATTATAGGTCTACTAGCTTCGCTTGGATCGGAGAGCTCTGAAGGCTGGTCCACATTACATCGGTAACGACAACAAAAACGAGAACTATATTAGAGAAGGACGCGAACGTGAAGATTTTTTATTCAAAATAAACCTAGAATGGAAAGGAGTATGCATATCGATATATTATGTGTCAATAACGATATGTAACGAGGACATTACGTATTCTGATGTTATTTGTGTATAATTTACCAATGGCGTTCTCTCATGAGTAAAAGCCAGCCAACATAAACACAGGTAAACCAACTTCAAAATTTATGATACGGAATATATCTGAATATATTAATGTGCATCAGTCTGGTCACATGGGACGTAGCATATATTGAAAGTGATTCTACAGAATTTCTGGGTTAGTTAAAAACGATGGATTACTAGTTGCACAAGAAAGATGTTTTCTACGGTTTGTCTCTTTGGCACTTGGCCTTTTTTATGTCCAGTCTTCAACTGTGAATGCTCACATGTAAATATATTTATTTTAACAATTTTTCCGTTCTCGTTGTCGTTTCCGTTCCCGGTTTATTGTGGTCCAGACCTTCACTTCCCGCTCGGTTTCGTGTATCTACATAGGCACTGAACAATTAGTACAGTACTCACGTATAAAATATACTGTCAAGTGGATTTAAGGGGACTCATACAGTTGCGGTTCTGCAGATTGTAAACCTTTCACAAAATGTTAAATATCTCAGAGATAATTCAGTGGATCTTTCTCATTTTTGTACTCAAATAAGTGGTATTTGGGCCTCTCATTTGGTATCAACAAATTTATAATTATCAAATTAATTTATTATTTTTATTTACATAATTTAAAGGAAATAATTTGCTGCTACACAAGAGGAAAAACATAGTATCTTCCCAATCACTTGTCACATTCTAAGTTTCTATTTTATTTCTGACTTTAGAAATGCAGTGTTAGAGGATGTATAACAGTGAACTTCCTACATAAAGTTTTTGAACTACATATTTTTCATTTAGCCAGAAGGAAAAAAGTAATTTTTATTTTACATTATTTACTTAAAATCTATGAAATCATGCTTATATCTCTATGAAAGTAGTTCATCATCTACAGCTTGAATAGCTATAGACATCCTAAAAATTTGAAACAATTTTGACAATTAGTTCAAGAGATATCATGTTTGTGGCTTGAAATGTAGCAGCAAATTATTTCCTTTGAATTTTGCAAATTAATATAATGAAATATTATGATAATTATAAATTTGTTGATGCCAAATGAGAGGCCCAAGTACCACTTATTTGTGTACAAAAAAAATGAGAAAGATCCAATGAACTATCTCTGAGATATTTAACATTTTGTGAAACATTTACAATCTGCAGCACCGCTACTGTATGAGCCCCCTTAATAACAAGTTAAATATTTATTTAAAGCCATCTTATGGACAACAGAAGATTATTTTCATTACTATACTCATATCTTGGCTTTTTTTTTTTTTTGATAAAATGCTAGAAGATGAAATGATAGAACACGGATTCATGAAGATCAGTCGACCCATTACAGAGTTATGACCAATTAATCTTCAAGGTGTATATATAAATATTCTTTGGAGAAATACATTGGGTGCTAATGGGTTAAAATTAGCTTAATCTTCAACAATGATTAATGTTTGGCCTAATCACGAAAATTAAAAAGTGTGCTTTACATGCGCTGAACTTACGGTTGTGTGATATGAAAAACTTACGCAGTGTAATCTTACACGATCTTTGAGAGGCTGTTTAACCTCCTGAATCCTGAGAGTATAGTATACTATACCATACTTCATACATGATTATGATATAAGATGTATGTGCAAAGATCAGAAGTATAGTATAATATACCTGCATTTGTGCTCTAACTGCAACCTGCAGAATTTGTTCAGTATTTTTCCTCATGTCAGTGACTTTTTTTTTAAGTTTAGAATTATATTGAACTTTAAAAATAAAACAACAAATTTCTCAGGGCTCAGGAAAAGAAGTAGTGTTTAGTTTATCTGTTGATCAGGATTGTAATTACAATTGCCAACTTTTCCGTTCCGAATATTTCCAGTTTCTCATCCCTCATTTCCACTAAAAGACCAACTTGAACCAGTTTGTGACAACTGTACCGAACCACTCTGTAGATTTTGAGAGAGTCAAAGTTTCACAGCAAAAAATGAAAAACAATTTAAATTATCGATATAAGAATTTACGTCATCTACCGGAGATTATATACATAAGATGGATATTATCTGCAGTTACGTTGTTGGCTTGTGCACACATTTCGAAATGTTACATCTTTCAAGCTAGTGTAAATGGGTTACGCAATATATCATTTCACACATAATCGTTAATTAAATAAACAGTGTCATGCGAAATGGCACAACTTTCTCTTAGATTTCACGGTATAAATACGAAAACATCTACATTAAGTAAAATTGTGGCTAGTTAATTTTTCAGAGGCATTTTTATACACAATCCATTCCATTCCTAAAACAAGGCTTAAATGTCGCTATAAAAATGCATCTAATTAATTTGTAGGAAAATAGAATCATACAAATCCGTGTCAATAAATGCGGTTTATAGAATTATTAGATAGATGATATTTATGTGATTGGGTTTATTTCAATATAATACAAAGAAATATGAATGACATAGTACATGGTTTCTAAAACTAGCATTAAACTAAAATTTAATCTAATTTTCTATATTTATTGATATTGTCACGACATGATCTTCTAGGCCTATTTATTAGAATGTATTTCCTATATCAATTTTATAATGGCTGCCCTTGATTAATGTGTTGTCGTGGTTGTGATAAATTCAATCCGTAAAGTGTTGTCAGGAGGACTGTATAGGACTGATTCCTATAATAGTTCATTTTACGGATTGTTATCTGTCTCTAAAGCAACCACTTTACGGACTGAATACCAAAAATACATTTTTATGTATAGGTAGTTATTTACGTAACTAGAACAGAAAGTAATATGTCTGCGTACGAGTGAGATGTTTACGGACGACTCCGGAGTTTTGAAACATTATTTTTGGCACAACTACATGGAAATTCTTTGTTAATTAATTAACTTATTAAATACAAGGTTATTCAAAAAGAAGGAGCAGATTTCAAATATTTATTTCTTCCAAACTACAACAGATAGAAACACAATTCCAACGTTCATGGACAAACGGAAGTTTAAATTTTGAACAGTCCAGGTAGAAGTTCCAATCGCGGCCGCATTGGCGCTGTTGCTTGTCATGCGCGGCCGCATTGGCGCTGTTGATTGTTTGTAGTAAAATGGGGACACAACAGGAAAAAGAATTTTGTGTGCTGCAATTAGCAAAGTAGAGTCCATTATTGAAGTTCAACGTGCTTTTCGCCGTCAGTTTAATAAACAACCGCCTCGTCATAAGCAGATTTACCAGTGGCATCGAAAATTCGTAGAAGATGGTTGCATCTGCAAACAGAAAAGCACGGGACGTCCACGCACATCGAATGAAAATGTCGAGCGTATTCGTACAGTTTACGAAAGGAGCCCAAAAAAATCCACAACACGAGCAAGCAGAGAACTAAACATTCCTCAACCAACGGTATGGCGAGCTCTGAAACACCATCTGCACATGAAGCCGTACAAACTGCAGTTATTGCAAGCATTGCATCCTGACGACCACAACAATGACACCATTCCAGGACGTTGGATTAGAAGAGGAGGAGGAGAAGATCAACTTCACCGCCGGTGGCCTCCCAGATCTCCAAACCTCACTCCTTGTGATTTTTATCTGTGGGGTTACTCAAAAGACCGTGTTTTTATCGCCCCTATGCCTGACATTGGCCTTAACACCGCAATCAACAGCGCCAATGCGGCCGCGCATGACAAGCAACAGCACCAATGCTGCCATGATTGGAACTTTTACCCAGACTGTTAAAAATTTAAACTTTCGTCTGTCCAGGAACGTTGGAATTGTGTTTCTATCTTTTGTAGTTTGGAAGAAATAAATATTTGAAATCTGCTGCTTCTTTATGAATAGCCCTGTATATTACAGACTATTGATATTTTCATAGGCTAGGAGTCACGGCCTACTAATACTACATTGTAATACAATGTTTCGTCATAGCCGTTTACATTACTATGACAACTTTGCTGTATTCGTATGGAAAAGTGAATCGTAACAACGTTTTTGCCGTAAGCAAAGAAAAACTTTCTAATTAATAATCTGTTATAAAAACAGCAGTTTTCATGTGGGAATTTTAAATTGAGTTTCGTTGGGTAGAGTAAAATACATTTGATATATAACATCATTTTCAAGCTGAGTTTGGTTAGGTACAGTTAAGGTATGGTAAAGATTGGTTGTGTTGGTAGTAGGTGCAGTAGAACAGGTAAGTAGTGTAGATTTATTTAGTGCAATTGTTAGTTTGATGTATACGGTACTTTATTCGTATGTTGCTGTTCTTTAATAAAATAATGATCCATGAGACGACTTTAGTTTCAGGATGTGCTACATTCTCTACCTTTCAATGTCAGTACTTTCTGTGTAAGAAACGGCATTATGTGTGTAGACTTTATATAAAACCAAAATCCAGAATGGTGGTAAAGGTGCATCTAAGAAAAGTTAAGTATTACTCGACCCAGGCGAGTGGAGCCGCGGGCGTAATATGAACTATCGCGATGCGGTATTACGAACGCAGGAGCAGTAGCGCCACGGCTCCGGGCTGCAGGGCTCCACTGGGCTTAGTCGAGTAATAAGTAGTTTATGTTTTGTACAGAGAAAAGTTAAACAAATTCGATGTAACAATGGAGGGTATAAACGTGTATGTGCAGATGTATCTTCGGACGTTTCAAACAATTTGTCGGTGTGATCAGATGTTCAAAGCCAGTCGGTGTTGTGAATATTCTTTGTGACGCGAGTCTACCATATATTTTGTTACATTCTCGTTAATATTTAATCCAACGTTTTGTGCGTTTTCCATTAATTCAATAAACAGCTGTCTTATTTCTTCCTATTAATAATAAATCATCAGCATAATAATAATAATAATAATAATAATAATAATAATAATAATAATAATAATAATATCGAAATGTAATTTCATATACTAGAGTTTATACTGAAATTTAAGGATCATTACTATATAACCATATCTAAAAACGCGAGTTTGTTTGTTTTTTTTTTTTTTTTCCTAAAAATACTCTAAAAATAATTTATGATCTCCCCGGAATAAGGATGTAACTAACAAAACTATAATTCGTGTTTCAGGAGGAAGGAACATAATTTCAGGGGCATATTTCATTACGCCAATATTTAATATCACAATCATTTGACTAATCAAGGATACAATTTTTTTCGGCTATTGAATGCTTCAAAATTACTTTTCCCACCTAACTCACATATTTCTATAATTTGATGTTACATCTTTCTTCCGGGGACAGCTTCAATTCTGCAATAACATGTTACATGGCAGTATTTTTATTATGTATAACTACGTGTTATTACTCTACATACAAAATACATCGAACGCCGAAGTTCAGTCACGGGTAAAATTGTTCGGACTTGTATTGGATTCTAAACTAGCATGGGATGAAAATATTAATTTGTTAAGTATTATTACGCTATCAAGAATAATTTACTTATTAAGACATTTAAAACTTTTAATACCAAAATTCTACCTCATAAATTCTTATTACGTATTTTTCAATAGTATATTATCATATGGTACGTATATTTAGGGAAATAGCAGCAGCATATCCAAGATTCTCATTCTATAAAAAATAAGCTTTACGCATTTTAACAGGGTCTGCATATGACGCTCACTGTAGACCACTATTTATTGAAGAAAAGATTTTAACTGTCATAAATTTATGTATATTCCAATGTCCAATGAAAATTAAGAAAAACCTTAATAATTATCACCCTAAAACAGAAGTTCATTACTATAATACAAGGTACAATTGAGTAGCTTAATATCAAAGGCGGACATCTGACCTTCAGATGAAATTTAGATAATGTGAATTCTTATACATTTTCATTCTTTTTTTTCAGATATGGTAAAACTATATACAAACTCTAACACTACGTTTATAAAAATAAATTGTGTTAAAAGACTACAAAGAACACTGTGAAACAAAAACGTGCCTCTAGATCAAAACTATGGAGACGACAGATGTCCGTCTTTGATATTAAACTACTCAATTATTGTCTATCAGAATCTAGAGTTAGATTAAATAAGTCCAAAAAATGGTTAAATTCTATTCTATAACAATGTTTAATAAATTACCACAAAAGGCACACGATACAAGTTATATGCAATTTAAATCTGTTTTGTATAACTGGTTTATCACCCATCCATTCTATAGTACTAGTGAATTTCTTGACTCCACTGTAAATGTTTTCTAAATTTATAAGCTGTATTGCTCTGTATATTACTATTATTATTAGTACTGGTCATTATTATTATTATTATTATTATTATTATTATTATTATTATTATTATTATTATTATTATTATTATTTCATTTGTATTATTGTATTCATCTGTTTTTATATTTTATGTCAAATATTACTTTTTAGCTCTTGTAATTTAGTATATTTTATGTCTATTGCAACAAACTGTTGCTCATGACATTAATAATTGATTGATGGATATTTAATGTATTTTATATTAAAATTATGGAATTTACTATGTAATTAGTGCAGAGGCCAGTTGTTAAAAATTAGAATGACATTACTGACTAAACGTATTAAAAGCACGAGAAATTATTGGAAGGAACATTAGATAGAATAGAAGCAGATCTGATGGTGAGAAGGGCCAAAGAAGACATATTTAGATGGAGGAAGGCCTCCTAAAAGATGTGCGGAGAGTGGATGCAGAGGAAGAACCTTGATAGGGAAAATTAGAAGTAGAAATTCCTACACAATAATAATAATAATAATAATAATAATAATAATAATAATAATAATAATAATAATAATAATAATAATAATAATAATAATTGTGTGACTTTGGGCAGTGGCTATTTATTTGTTGCGTATCATAGCCTACTTATGAAAAGCTATGTGTAGTTCAATAATACTCTTTTCAATTAATTGTTATTTCGCAATGTCTGTTAATTCTGACTATAGTTTTGGGGATAACGTTTCATATTCAGAAGTTGTTGCTTCACACAAGTAGCCATTGTGTCCGACCTCAGACCAGCAGTTTTTGTTTCCGCTAATCTTTTAAAGCAGGTTGGCTGAGATGAATCATCCGAAGGTCGTTCAAGGCGACAGCCTACGCTCGCTTCCTATTGTTAACTGTAATACGTAGATGTCACATCAACAGACACGATTCCTATCAACTGATGACGAGTGAGGTACACAGAGTTGCGATGTATCTAGCAAAAGCATTGACGTTTGATGTGATTAGATAAATCTTTTGTTTGCTCGGCTAGAGATATTAAGTAATGTCAAAAAACAGTTTAATCTGAGGCCGTGATTTCCAAACCTATTGCGGACGAATGGAGTAATTAACGATTAATTTCTCGAAATTTAAAATGTAGACTACGTATTAGCATTTTCTTACTTTAAAGCCCTTGTATACTAATAACTAGAAGGCGGATCTGTGTGCGTTGTCCCTCAAGGTGAGTGTGCATGGACTGTGTTGCTACTGCTAACATGTTTCGTTTTCTAACCGCACACTCAAAAAGTTCTGTCAGCATAATATGTCACTTCTTGCTATATCTCCCTATCAGTTTTCGATGTAGTTCATATATTTCTTTCTGTAAAAGAAGTTCTCGAGTGAAAGTACGTATAATCTCGCAAATAGCTTACTAATTAATTTCTCGGACACGAAAATGTTCGGAGAGATACTGCCTATAAGTCTAGGCCTACAATTTATTTCATTTGTCTCTTATTCTTGTAAATAAAATCAGTATAAAAATCCTTCAATGACTGTCTTATTTAACCTAAAGAAATAATACAAATAAATTACATTAGGTCATTTATACATTCAAAACGTGACGAGCGCTTTCGCCAATTAATGACATCATCAGGTCTAGAAACATATAGTGATACTGTGAGCATAAAGACAAGAATAGTGTGGCAAAACAATAAGATTTGATAAAATGTATAGTATAAATGTGCAGATGATGAATTAAAAACAGTATTACATAAAATAACTGTACAATCACTAAATATTGGATTAATAATCACTTAAAAGCGTGCAACAGTGTGGTTCAATATTGGTTGTAGTGATTAATCATCATACAGAGTCCAAATATTAAAAATACCATAAGCATACATTAAATGGAAGACTACTGTAGAACATGTGTGCAGCATGGGGCCTACATGAAATAACGTAGTTAAATCGGGTGAAGTTTTGCAGCAGTCATCACGACCCAAAATTTGAGTAACGTATTAAAAATCACGGGATCAATTTTTATTTTGCCATTAATTGGCGAAAGCGCTAGTCACGTTTTGATTGTACAGGGACACCATTTTATTTTTACTAACATTTCTAATATTAACCTGGCTATATCTTTGGATTAAAGGTCTAGAACCGGAAACACCGCATGCTCCCCCTTCCAAGACTGGTGTTCGATGATACTGGCGTAAAATACAAATCACTTTACTAGGTATAGGAGGGAAAAAAGTAGTTCATCCATTTATGTAAACTAGGAAATATCGAAATTTTGAATTTGATAATTTTCATTAGGTTTTAGTTTAATCAAAATACAGTACTATATTAACACTTAGTGTTTTTACTCACGAATTGAGCTATCCATTCGGACGTATTAATTATGGAGTGTATATTGTACTGTTACAGCACATTAGCGTACAATATAGAGAATGAAGTTAAATTGAAAAATAATCATAATATCGATATTTAAACACATTTTTTAAAATGTGTGGCCGTTCATTTCGATACAGGCTTCAGTTCTTTTGTGCATATTATCGCACTATAGACTATTTATTGCATCTAATTCCAATTGCCAGTTTCGTCCTTCATACTAGTAACTCATGTTGAAATAATTCTATACCTACTCTATAAAAGAGTACCTTACGTACTGTAAATTTAATCTCCACTTCTGCCCGATTCGAAAAGATAAAATTACTCAGAAATGCTATCTACTGTTCGTTCAAGTGGTTTTGTCGCAGGGTCGTAGAAAGGGGGGGATCACGTGACAGTTAATTACTTAACAAGGCCCTTTTATTTAAGTTATTTTAAACAGTTGTATAATATTACGTAGACGTCCAATTCCTAACAGAAATTAATGTTTTCAGAAAAGAGCTAAAACAGCCCAGCTACTAGACTTTACAGAGGGGCGAACAGAAGCAGATGGGGGAAACCGGGATGCGACGTAGGCCAACGGACGACAGTATCTGTGCGAAAATATGATTCAATATTGAAAGCTCTTTCGTCACTGGAAAACGCGTACATATTTCTGGAACGTACTATACTCACTAAGTCAGTACTGCATACGCGGCCTTGGTTCTGTGTGGAGAACGGTTAAAAGTTTACTAGTAGAGGGGGTGGGAGTGAAGTACATTAAAAAACTCAGATACAATAAAAATTGAAGTAAAAACAAAATGATGTCCCTGTATAAGACCTAATGTAATTTATTTTTATCATTTTTTTAGGTTAAATAAGACAGTTATTTGAAGGATTTTTATACTGATTTTATTTATATGCTAACTTGTCGGACCAATATGTATTTTAATTCTTATTCTTGTGTTAAGAGGTGATTTTTAATAAATCGCTACTTTGTCATACTGCAAACGTTTATTTTCCGTGAAAAATCTAGATTTTTTGCTGCACCACAATACTTTTGTTTTACAGTATTATTTCGTAAGATAAGCAAAAAGGAAGGGTGAGTAGCAGAAGATTCTTTTAGTTTATTTAACAACGCTGTATCAACTACTAGGTTAAAGAAGATTATTCTCGTAAATTATTATTTTTGCATTGATTTCCTTTAAATTTGTTAATTTTGACCAACAAATTAAGAAATATTACTAAAAAGAAGTAGCAGAGAAATTAAATCTAGAACAAACATTACTTCAACATATGATCTGAAAACAAAAGGTTGAAAAAAGTTACGTTTTATTTAACGACGCTCGCAACTGCAGAGGTTATATCAGCGTCGCCGGGTGTGCCGGAATTTTGTCCCGCAGGAGTTATTTTTACATGCCAGTAAATCTACTACATGAGTCTGTCGCATTTAAGCACACTTAAATGCCATCGACCTGGCCGGTATCGAACCCGCAACCTTGGGGATAGAAGGCCAGCGCTGTACCAACTCATCAACCAGGTCGACCAAAAGGTTGAATCCAATACAATAATTTCATTTCATTAAAAATGAACCACGTTCAACATTGGAAGAACATGGAAATTACATTTCAAACAACAAACACTTAAAAAGGAAATAGTTATTAATGTGTCTTATGCGTAAAGTGAAAGTTTATTGTACGGTTCAAAAAGTCCACGCCGTAGACACGTTGCATTAATAATTTTATTTATTTACTATCATAATTTTTCGGAACAGTTTTCATCATCAAAAGTACCTTTATCACACACTGCATGGCCTGCTCTAATATATTATTATATCATTTCTCGTCATAAAGACAGGAGACTATTACCACAGTCTACTATATACAGTCACGAAGCTTGAGTTTTGAGGGTGCTACAAACAATGGACTGTGACGGTACTATTTTGCATTGCCTGTAATGAGGCGGTATTAGCGATCCTAGTGGTGATAAACTATCTAATGTTTGCATATTTACTATGTATTGAGCTTCGCGACTGTATATACTAGACTGTACTATTACTATCAATGTTAAAAATCGATCCATGACCTACTATAACGTACTAGAGATTCTGTTCTCTCTGTACATCGTAGGACATTTTATCACAGTCTACTATATAAAGTCACGAAGCTTGAGGTGTTTTTTTGCAAATCTCGTGATAAAGCGCTCCAAGCGGTTAGCAACTAGAAACAATAGACTGTCCATGGTCGACTTTGGACTGTGTCGTATTTATATCGAGTGCTAGCTCGTTGCGTATTTCACATTGATGCTTGTGAAATGTTCGTTATTGGTTGTAATGAAAATGTTAATGGCTAAAATATAATAATTGGAATAATAATATGGGACAAGGACGAGACGTTTGTAGTGCTATAAATTGTAGCAACAGTAAGAGAAAGAGGCCAGTGTTATCCTTTTTCCGATTTCCGAAAGATTCAGAAAGGTTCCTGGGTTTCCACAAGAATGCTGTGCAGAAACAAAACTCTTAATTTTGAAGTTCTTTGTGACTGTTAGAATACATTATATCCTTAAATTTCACAATGAAATGTTTCAGTCTAACCGAAAGGACATTAGATACCGGTTAAAGTTCTGTCACTTAAGCTGCTAAATTTCCAGAGAAATAAAGGTTAGGTCTACTTTTTTTTCAGAGGATATATTTTTAATTGTAGCTATTAATTTTATTATTATTTTTATGTGTTATTTTACTAAAGACGTAGAAAAATTAAGTTTGTTTTAATGAAATTTATTGATCACGTTTTATTTTCAATTCTGGTTGGATTATAATTGCTTAGGCCTAATTTTTTTTTCAAAGGATATGTTTTTAATTATAGCTGTTAATTTTGTTGTTATTTTTATTTGTTGCTTTACTAGAGACGCAGAAAAAGTCTGTTACAATAAAATTTATTGATCACGTTTTATTTCCAATTCTGGTGTGATTAGGCTATTATTGCTTAACTTCATCTCACTTTGTTAACTACGTAAGCCTACACTACAAGTACTGGTACACGTAAGTTACTCCATTAATTCATATTTCCATTATTATTGTTGTAAAGGGAAATGCAAATTAATATTTATTGGTTTCATAGTTAATTATCGCTATAATCTTGAATGAGTGAAGCTATTATAGTAAATTTCAGTTCGTTTTGCACAAACAAAAATTATATTAACTTATTTCTTGCAGGTATCTTCGAGTTTATGGTGGAATTTAATATACTTCATTAAAATAATAAATTAACTTTATGCATTTAACATTTCAATAATGGAAGGAAGGTGTTAATTTTTCCAAAAGAACACGACAACGAAAGTGTAACATATTTTGTCGTCTGCTAGGAGAGAGATCTGCGATGATGAGGCGATAGTAGCGATCCTAGTGGTGGGCAACTATCCATGTTTGCATTTTTACTATATATTGAGCTTCGCGACTGTATATAGTAGACTGTGATTTTATTATGAGGATAGGTTATTTTTTCCCTATAAAATGTATCGCTTTATGGTAATGAAATAAATTATGAAGGTATGAATGATGAGTAGATTTAAGTTCAATAACATTAACATATAAAAGACCAAAATAAATTATCAAAGTACAAATAATTCATGGATTCAATTAAAATGTACAGACGTTCATTAAATTAATGAGACACAATAAAAATATCAACAACTGACAGATTCAATTTTTTAAATTTAAACATACATATGATATACACATAGATCTCCATGTAGAATAAATTACTACGAAGAAACTAAAAAACAGATAAATCAAAGGCCAACACACATTAGCGCAGAATAAAAAGAATGATGACTGTACGAAAAACGCAATATATAATTTCAACAATCCAAGAACGTAAATGCTAAATAAAAGACGATCAAGATGCGAAAAGCTAATACGTTAAATTCCAACACATATTACGAACGAAAAACTTAACACCAACAGCTCATGAACAACAAAAAAAGTAATTTTAACAATTTAAGCAAAAATAAAGAAAAACACAAAGCGTTCGCTTTGAATCTGGGCGGAGACAGCAGGTCAAATCGTAGTCGGATGATGTCATGCCACCTCAAGGCCACGTAATACGCGTATATGCTATGTGCACTGAGATAATTCTCTAAAGTCTTGGTTTTTAACAACCGCGCAGTGACGCCTGTGTGAACGTGGAGCGGCACAAGATGAAACCAAAAGTTTGACGTGTGCGTGCCGCGCACTGTCGTGGTTCTTAACAGACCGACATTATGTGCATTTCGCTAGGAGTATCATGAAATTCGCACGTTTCGTGTTGACATGGATCCACTTGTTGTCATGTTGGCTGTTGCTTCAAGAGGAGAAGGATGGTGATGTTGATGATTTAAGATTAGGCCTTGTGGTTTGCTTTGTAACTGACAGTGTCACATATATTTTCAGTAGAAGGATAGGCTAAATTTCCAGGCAATTTTCTTGGAAATCCTGTCCTTGTACGACTTCTGCTAATGTCATAACAGGAAAACTACGCACACTATCTATTAATAATTTCTCTTCAAACTCTTCCAATGGGACTGATGATACAAAGACGAATAGACCTACTGTAGGTCTACAATACAAGAACAATATTTTAGAAAATATCCAACCTGTTATAAAGGACAAGACTGTATCATTACTTGGTGTCAGAAGTATACGTATGCACTATAAAGTAAGTAGTACACTGCTAGTTCGTATATATTTAACCACGCCCCCATGTGCGGCGTCTGATTTCAGATGTTTCTGGATACTTAGCTGTTGTATGAGAAGCAATGCATACTGTATGTCCAATCACAGAAGACTATAAAGAAAACAAAACAAATTTAACCCTTTCATTCACTGCATACCCTACAGAGGACAGCAACTTAAATGCCGCTTCATGGACAATGTTTGTTGAGAACAAGTCCTCTCAAGCGGACACTTCATATCTGGAAATCCAGGCATCATGCTGTAAAAATGAGACTGTGGGCAATTCACAAAAACTTAAAAGGAGTCAAGAACAAACCATTACACTTTTGCAAGCAAAAACATAATTCGTGACTGAGAGAGTTAAGCACAGTCTCTTGAAAACTGATGCAACGGTAAATTGCACGTTTGAAGGGCTAGGCGCAGTTCAATAGGTGAGTACTTGCCTCCCTTAGGTATATTTAGAATATTTAAACTTCATAACGCTGTAAACCACGCTTTCTCAACCGTAATGTGCACCATCCTTACCCAAATATCGTTGATGTCATTTGATCATATCAGACATGTAGTCTATGGGGGAGGTTAAATATAATATATACAAAGTAGCAATATTACTTTATATTGCGTCATTAAATTTCGACTCCTAATCATTATACCTCAGTGCATAACACACCACTGCGTGTCACGCCGAAGTCAAAGTCTGGATTACGCAGCGGGTCTCGCGCAGAGTGGCTGCACAATAGTCACGCGCGTGGCTATTAAAATTCAGCCTCCTAAATAAACACAGATTTGTCTTCTGCGTGCCGCATTACGCTCACGCAAGCGTCACTGCGCGGTTGTTAAAGGCCAAGACTTTAAAGATCAACTTTTAGTGGTAGTTCTTTCAAATGTAACTTCAGTGTGTGTGCATTCAATTAGATTATTAGGCCATTGAAATGTCAGCTGAAAAGTTCACGACAGAACAAAGATTTTTGTGTACGACACTATGTGAAAATCGACCTACTATGTCTAGACGTGTCTAGGCAATTCAGAGAGAATTCCGAGCGTGGAATATTGAAATCGCCGCTGTCTACGCAGAGCGCCGCTTGCCACGCATCCAAGAGCTATATCGGCCCAGATCCAAGCCGATTACTCTGTATTATAATGATTAGGCATGAAAAAATCCAAGATTAAATCTAAAAAAATTAGACAAGTCACAAACAACGTTCGAACAACGGGTAAAGTTATTTAAAAAATCCTACCTCCATAAATGTAAATTAAGTGCTATCAAGATGTGAACAAAGAACAACAATTAATTCCTATACAAATCAACGTTAAATGAAAGACAATCGGGATATGAACAGAATGTATAAATTTAATTTCAACCTCAAAAGAAATTATGTGTGTAATGTGAACAATGAATAACTCCAATTCAATTTTCGAGCAGATGAGTTCAATTACAAATACACGCAAAATAATTAACATGAAACAAACTAATCGTATGTCGAATCTCAGCACACAAATGCAAAATAAATGACAATCAAGACGTGAACGATAGGGCAAGTTTAATTGTAAGAATTTCAGCAAACACACGCGCAATAAACGGTAATCAACATGCAAGTAATCCCTTCGTTTAATGCAATAATTCCAACACACAAATTAAAAATAAATGTCGAAGACAATAACTTCATTTCCAACAATTTCAATAATTCTAACACAGAAGCGTAAAACAAAAAAGACTGTCAAGACGCGAACAAAACAAACGATGTTCAAGACTCGAATAAAAAGACAGTTCCAAACATACAGACGCAAACTGAAAGCCGATCAAGAACCAAACAGCAGAAAAAATTATAACATTAATACAGTTTACTTTTGTAATATTAAAGAAAAAAGCCAAATAAAAGACGATCACGATGCGAAAAAGCGAATGTTTTATTATTCTTTCAACCTGACAGTTTCCGCTTCTGATGCTGAAGTTGATTTTTGCGTCTGGCATCCCGAATCTCGTTCCATCTCTCGAGGAGCGAAAAGTTGATAGCAACCGCGTTAGTCTCGTGCAGGAACAACTGCTTGATGGGGAAGGGGCTGTAGCAAGCCTCGATCATCGGCTTGTAAGGTTTCAGTCGTGATACAAAATACAGGATTAACAAAATAAAAATCTTATGCATTTGATCGTTGAATCCCTCTTTCACGTTTGACGTCACCTCTATTATTCTCGTGGGTTTGAATCTCGTTCTCTTCTCTCTTCCAGGCGGAAACTCTTCAAACTTGACGAAACACATGGCGTTCACTACCTCTGTATCACGACCAGTTTACTTCACTCCGTGCGATCTTACCACTGGACTGGGACAAGGCGATGAACGAACACTTTCACGAGCTCTTATCTCTACTTCATATGGTCGGTCGTCTGAGTATAGCAATAAATTTCCCTTATCTCTATACCAGCTTGTAGTACTTCGTACATTGTATCCCAAAATGGTATCCACTTACTGTATGTATTCTAGCTTGGAGCGGTGCCAGAATTTCTCGGTTATTGATATTCATATTAATATTTGGCTTTCTAATCACGTAAAAATACAATAACAATTAATTAATTAATTATGAGATATTGATATCGAAAATTTAATTTCCGATACAAGAGAATGGTACAGGAATTTAAGATCAAATGCTACACAAGAATCAAACTTTAAGGTCCGAAACTTGTTGGTAACATCTAAATAACATACTATATAATTATACTGGGTGTTCATTTCAAAGTGTGTCATGACGTCACTGTTGTTGGGTCACCGATTTGAAGCGAGTTTCAGTTTATATGTTAGAGAAGTTGCCTATTATTTAAGGCATTCGTCAATCTGAACTTGAGAACGTGTACGGTATAACTTGAACGTCGTAGCAACAGATGGCGGTCTGTACGGTCTGTGTGCTACCATAACCTCTTTCGAACTGTGTTTTGCGCCGGCAAGTCGTACGCAGGGTATTTGTTATCATCGGTTGCGTACGGTAACATTCCACAACACAAATCAAATGCTCCGTGTCCATGTTGACCGTCGAAGTTAATGTCAACAAATACGTAAGTAATCGTCTTAACCCTCTCCCCATATCCTAACAGTACATATTTCCAAACAGTTCACATTCCTGCCACTACCGGCGTCACCGTACGTATCGGTACGTACTCTTCAGAATGAACGCCGTACTTGCTAGGCAACTTCTCTGCCTCATAGGTTATACACCTCTGCGGAAGTGTAGGAAGATTGAATTCTCTAGGCTCATCGGCTAGCCACAAGACGGCATACAGCGAGCCATGACACACTTTGAACTGAACACCCAGTATTGAAAAATATAGATATGATGTCACTTAATGACATCGAAATGTAAGGTCCGATGCTAGATACTAATCCAGAAACTGAAGTCCAAGGCCTAAATAATAATAATAATAATAATAATAATAATAATAATAATAATAATAATAATAATAATAATAAACAATAAAAATAATAATAATCAAAGGACATTCTGCAGCATGTCGACTCCATGTCGATTTCCACTCTGTTCTGCCTTTTGCTAGTTCCTCCCAGTTAGTAATTCCCATTTCCATGCATTTCTTCTGAATTTCATCTTTCCATCTACTTCGAGGTCGTCCCAGTGGCCTTCTGTTGTTAAAGGTGTTCATTATTTTTGTTTTACGCTGCTGCAGTCATCCATACGTACAACATGTCCTGTCCAATTTAATCTTTTGGTCCGTATTACATCTAAAATTGACGGTTGATTATAAAGTTTGTGAATATCATTATTATGTCGAATTTTCCACTTGTTTTCAAGTGGGTAAAAAATTGGACCAAAAATTTTCCTCAACACTTCGTTTTCAAAAACCATTAATTTGTGTATTTCCTTTTTATTTAAGTTCTATGTTTCCGATCCATATAATAGTACAGGTTGGATTAGTGTTTTGTACAAAATGATTTTTAAATTTCTGGTTAAAAATGGGAAGAACAGCATGAAAAGTTTTGTTGGCATTATGTAGTCTGTTAAGTATTTCATGTTTGCTGTCATTAGAACTGCCTATCAAAACACCAAGATATTTGAACTGATTGACTGTTTCAAAAATATATTTTTTTATTTTAAGGCTATTCAGAATCCTTTTTGTTTCAGTGATTACCATATATTTTGTCATACTCTCGTTAATATTTAACCCAATGTTTTGTTCTTTTTCCATTAATTCAATAAACAGCTGTCTTATTTCTTCCTATTAATAATAAATCATCAGAATAATAATAATAATAATAATAATAATAATAATAATAATAATAATAATAATATCGAAATGTAAATTCATATACTAGAGTTGATACCGAAATTTAAGAATCACTACTATATAACCATATCTAAATACGTAGACCCAATGCTCCAGAATGATACCAAAAAATATAGATTCCAATATTATAATATATAACATCGAAATATAAGTCTAAGGTCCGATGTTAGATAATGATATCGATACCTAAGTCCAATAGCAAATAATAATATCGAAATTTAAATTCGTATACTAGATAATAATGCTGAAATTTAAGAATCGTTACTACACAATGACATGGGAATGCAGGTCCGATGTTACATACTGATATCGAAATATAAGGTCCGATGTTAGATAATGATATCGGAAACCTAAGTCCAATGGTAAACAGTAACATCGAAATTTAAATTCACAAAGAGTGGGCCTACTAGCCAATAATATAGAAATTTATTAATACTAGCCATATCTGTGCACTTCGCTGCACTTGTTAGAAATAAATATAAAGTAATTACATAATTAAAATAGGATATTTGGTCCAGGGAACATCCGTGTTTGATAGAAGGATAAATCGTTTAATATGTTACTTAATTGAAATTGTATTTAAATAATTAAAATTCGATCATTTTGGTCCAGAGATCACTCATTTCCTGCAAGGATAATTCCTTTTACATGTTTCTTAATTGTTATTACATGCAAATAATTAAAATTGGATCATTTGGCTCAGAGAACATCCGTTTTTAGTGCAAGGATAATTCGTTTAACATTTTTCTAAATTAGTCTTGACTGCATCCTTTAATAAATCACTCCAAATTAATGTCAATATAGAGTGGATTGTGTACGATGATAATTTTTTATGTTAACCTCACTGTGCATCTTTTTTTCTTTGTTAAGTTTATTTATACACACACTGTGGTCATATCGCGTGTTTAGAATGTGTGGGTATATCAGTAGGCCGTTTTTACTCTTGTTAAGTTTCTGTTTCTATTGTGTGTTGTAGATGGCTTGTGTCCTCGTAGCTGATTATAGATTTTGATTAAGGTTATAAATCCACACCCATTTTATTTTCGTTTACTGCTGTTTCTGTTGCCCGACGACTCTTTTTTTACTTTAGCTTCAAGCATCGCTCTCTGTATGTTGATTCTGCAATTCCTAGCACAACCGTACGTCTACTCTGCTTGAGATCTAGTTGCTGACAGACACTGAAATATAGAAGTTTGATAGGAGGGCATTTAAGATAAGAAATTAGGTAAAAATATCTACATTTAAAGTCCGGTGCTCGATAATTAAAATCGGTATAAAATCTAAAATTTATATGTTAATATGGCGATAACGAAGAACTGGTGAAGTGGTCATAGCAGAGGAACAGTAAGCACAATGAGAAAAATTTGTTCAAAAGGCACACATTACAAATCTCACAGAATCTATACAAAATTCAATCTCCCCACCCTTTTCCGATTAGAATCCACCATTTGACAGTCAGGTTGATAATTTGTCCACCATGAACCTCCAACATTTTAAACACACTCAGTCAAAGGAAACAATTACATACAAATAATACTACGCATGGAAATGATTGTAAAACTCACAAAGTTTTCAGTTCAGTACACTTGAACATGGGCGCCTCTTGTAGCACGAAGAAAGTCCAATTTGTACTAGATTTCACGCCATGTGGTATGCAACATATTTACTGTGACTACATGGGGTTTTCGAAGTCCCAAATTCGCACATTGTGATGACTGACTTTTCCTGTAATATGAAAGGTGACCTCATCTGGAAGCTTTATGTGCGATCCGAGTAAAAAGTTTTCGTCATCAGCATTTCGACTGCAAATGAGTCTCGTTTTGGTCCGTCGTCGGGTTTGCTTTACAGCAAAATCTATACTTTGTAGGCATGAAAATGTAATCGTCGATGAAGATTGTGTACACCATTGACCGTTTCATTCCAAGTTCTCTCGCTGCTTGTCTGATTGATTTCGTTGAACTTAATAGCCTCTTCCTGGATCTGGGATTCCCGGCTATGTGTCCTTTCAACATACAACGTTGGCCGAAACCTTGCTATAATCACCACTGACGAGAATATAACATTTCACTTGACTGGCGACTTTCGACGAAGGAAGATTTTTCAAACAACTCCTTGATAGTCTGAAATGTCGGCGGTCCTTATTGTACTAACTACGGAAGTTCCTTTGCACTTGAATAACTGATTTTGACTCTTCATATCACCAAACAACATGGGCACGCTCGCTAGAAGTCGCCATTTTATAAGTTATTCATTGTTGCAGCGTTTCAATGGCTCCGGCGTGTACTACAAAATTGTTACATAATTTTGAGCCTATGATTATTTCCCTACCAGAATCACAGCTATACATCCTGACAATGAATTAAAAATAAACTTTCAATAGGCACTCTGTGTTTCAATTTACCATTCCAAACAATATACTTAAAATAAAAATAGGCTATGTCTATTGTATTTCATTTTAACGAGTGAAGTGTACCGTGACAAAAGGCAGACCTTTTCCTCTTGATAATGAATGATTTGGCATAATAAATACATGTTGGCTGCAAGGTCGTTTGTTACATGGTGATAGCAACTCTATTTTAAAACCACGAAAAAATAAAACACTGATGTTGTAACTGTACAATACAATATATCAATTTGACATCGATTTCTCAGTATATATATATCCATCTCTCTATGATTTATTTCTCTTGACGGATGCTGCAAGAAGTGTGGGCGGCACCGAGTGACAAAGTTCATTAACTTGTTTATAACTTACAACAGTTTTAATTATATGGATTAATATGGAATATATTAATGAGATAATCCCACGCGAACGTTTCTCAGCCAATGAACGAGCTCATTGACGCTAGAGTGACCAATGAGAATCGAATTACACTGATAGTTAAAAGCATGGTGCTCAAAATTAAAAAGTGATAATTTTTTTCTCTTACGTTTATTTGTTTCATTTATATCTTCTCTGCTCCGATGTATCAGCAATCAAGCAATTACGTGAGACTTGCAGTCGCAACATGCAACAAAAATTAATTACAATAATTGCACAATTAATTACTAAATGTAAAAATGTTTACAATAAAATTAAACATGTTGAAAATTATAGATAAGCAATGATATAAGAGTTTATTTTAAAGTGTTGATATAACCTCAAATGTTCAGTTGTTTTTATTCCAAGGAACCTTTTATGCTTATCATCTCTGCTTCGATTCGACTGTTTTTCTGGAACTTGTAATTATAACCTCGAATGTTTAGTTGTTTAGAATTACAGTTGTTCGCATTGGAATTATCTTGCCAAATACAATTTGTGATAATAGTTATCCTCAGGTAATAATTTCGCTATTAAACTCATGTTTGTTGTCATTAGATAATTATTTCTTGACCTCTGGTCTCGAAATAATTATTATGACACAAACATTCGTTAAGCTCAATTAAATTATAGGAAAATTACCAATACTCGTTGTATTATAGAAGATAACATATTTATTACAATTATTTTTTGTGATATGCGTTCAAAAGTCACATTTGTAAATAAAATTTAATTTGAAATATTGTACAGTGTTAACTCTATATTTATCATTTACGTTTATAATCGGCACAATATGAAATTCCCTCTCCCTGGATTTTTTTCAAACTTCTGCATTTCTATGTTCATTCCCAATCGAGGAAAGAAAATTCCCCTCTCTTAATTTGTTTTAAGGGGTTAGGTACAGCTTACAGCAGTGAATTTTTTGGAAAAATTCAACTTTTTTTTTCCATTACTGTATCTTGTACAATAATGAAAATTGGTACATGTAAAACACTGTCCTTCTGCTATATGAAAAAAAAAATATTTACGATTTAAAAAAATGATTTATACATTTTTTTTCAAAATTCAAAACGGTGATAGTTCACAGTGCAGTGATTAAGAGTTTCCCTCATTAGTCATAAACTTGTTAACTTGTTCATGTTCTCTCGCTTTTATTTTATTGCTGAAACTCATGTTTACAATATCGTGCTCTTTCAACTACATTCCTAAATAAATAATATTTTTTTAATATTGTGTTAGAAGAAAATACTGATATTTGACCATTTTTTTAAATGAATTTATTTTTATCAGACAATCTATCAAAGGTAGAGGAGTGATTGTGCACCATATTGTAGATATGACATGCATAAACACAAACAAAAAATGTCATCACAGAATGTTGAATAGTTTTTGAGTTCTGAGGGAAACGCTTCATCACTGCACAGTGAACTGCCACCATTTTGAATTTTGAAAAAAAATGTATATATATAATTTTTTTAATCGTAAAAATATTTTATCATATAGGAGAAGGACAATGTTTTATACATACTAATTTTCATTATTGTACAAGATACAGTAATGGAGGAATGAAATGTTGAATATTTTCAAAATTTTACTGCTGTAAGCTGTACCTAACCACTTAATATTATTAGTACCTCACCGGCCTGAATAGCGTATTTTTTCCTGAAAATGCATTTTCGAAAACTTACTTTTATTTCCTGTTCTGCAATCAAAACATTTTCTCCTGTAGAAAGAATTTGCTATAATGAGCGCAGGCTGTCTTGAATATCGTTCGTAAATCATCTGGATTTCAACATTAAAAACGGTCATCTTTTAATATAAAAATAGTATATTAAAACATTTAAGACTGTGTCCTTTTTTTATAGAACTATTTCTGAAATACGTTTGTTGTTTTCATAAACGTTTGTTGCTATTGTTTCCATAATACGATTTTATAAGAATTATCTAGTACCTATTAAGTTATAAAGTAAGTCAGAAAGTGTTGTCATGGTACCAAAAATTCAAAATACCATGTCAGATGCCACAGACGTTAACAACAAAAACAATACTAATAAAAATAATACATAACTTTATAACAATAAACTTTAAAACCTAATATGTTACAACTGATATAAAAACATAAAACAAATAAAAAATTGGTATCTAAACGAGAAATTTTTCACCCTCTACATTTATCAATACGAACAGTGTTGTTAAAGGGAGCTCTTCTTCAATTTCAGCTTTCCATTGCTGACAAGAACAGTAACATGTCTTTTCTCCTCTTCGTTAATACCGCTAGTCGTTATTCCGATGTCATTTTTCATAATTATAATCATCAGGCATTATTATCACCTCCTCTCTCTATTTCCGATCCTCCTCTCTGCCATGTATGACCAACGCCTTCATTTTTCCTCTCGTTTTATAATACTGGTTTCGGTATTCTGTTATAATAACTTAATTTCAGACTTTGGTTTGTAATATGTGACCCTTGATTTCTCTGTATCCCGCACGAATTGATAAGCTTACATGATAGGTGGATTAGAAAGAAAGATATTCGTGCCGCTTGTGTAGACATGTGCAAACAATGAAATATCTGCTCACAAGAACTATGACCAGAGTAAAATAATAGAGGTAAGCTGTTGAGATTCTTGGACAACTGTATACCAGTGTTAAGGTCTAACTCTAAATACTGGGTAGGTTGAAAAAAATCTGTTTACCTTATATATTTTATACAGCAGATGTTTCTCGGCTTTTATATCAAAATTTTTTGTAACACAGACCCCACAAAAAATGATGACCACTCAATTTCATCCCCAAACAGAATACAGATATAACAATATAAATTATTCGTCTCAGAGCACCCTGTTAGCCAAGGATATTTCTTATACCATGTTGTTGTTGTTTAGTCAACTGTCCGAAGATAGATCTGAACTTCACAAGTACTACCAACATGGCACCACTTATGGTAGAGCCCGGAATTTTAGATGCTAAAAGTTAATATTGTTCCTCGCTATAGTTTATAAATATAGAAGCCATGCCCCCACTTCTTTGAGTTGTCATTCAGTATTTTCCCTTCGGTACCGCTAAAAGTCTCTAATTCTCTTAACCACCACTTACAAACTAGCGCACGATTTACGAGATCATTGCTATATCTCCACTTCTTTGAAATGCCATTCTTGTCATTCAGTATTTTTCCTTTGGTACCGTTAAAGGTCTTTAAACATTTTAACCACAACTTACAAATTAGCGCACGGTTTACAAGATCCATTGCTCAGTCCTTCTGACTCTATTGTCTATTATTACATTTCGGAATCTTGTGAACTAAGCTTAAAACCCTTCTCATGGGCACCACTTCTATTCATCTACACTCAATATCATTCTTAACTTTTAGCACCTAAAATTCCGAGCTCTACATGAGGCAACTAGGCCAGGACATAATAGGGTAGGGTGGCCAGTTCCTTTCCCCCTCGATTGCATACATCGCCGATTAGCTACATATTACACTAGTCAGACTTCAGATGCATACAAACAATTGTTTTTCCTGTGACACATATCGTCAAGTGAGATGTACTGCCTGATAATATATTTACATATCAGCCAGAATATGAATATTGAAATTTCCTATTTTGTCTTCCTCCATCCGCTATTTTAATGTGCAAATGTAGTGTCGATCTCCTATCTTTGTAAGATAATTTTCTTTCATACTCCCAACCTGAAAAACAGTTTCTCTTTTAATTCTGCAAATAATGACCTCAATGTTCTCTCAGTATGAGCCGTTTCACACAAAATTAATATATAACACACGGCTACGGGTCATTTTTTAGAAACAATTTTTCCGAAAGGTACTTTTTCCGAAGGCCGAAAGTTCATATGTCAAGTTTTCCTAAGACACATTTTCCGAAGTTTATTTTATCCGAATATCATTAAATTCTGAAATTTCAAAATAATTTAATAAAACATCAAACAACATATTATCTTGTAAACTACGATTTAGGTTGACAGGAAAATTAAAAAAGAAAAGAGTTAGCAGTAGCAGTAAAGGTTCATAAAGTAAAGTCAAGGTAATCAAACCGATGTCCTTCTTCCTTGTAAACCCTGTACTCCATAGCTATTGTTTTATCCTCTTCTGGACAGTCAACCATTTATTCCTCGGCAGTGCTTTGGCTCGTCGACTCATTCGTAATTCATTATTGTAACTTCACAATCGCCCTGTTCTGTTTGCAATTCTGACAGATCAGAATAAAAGTCAGGATGGTGTCTTCCAACCACTTGTTGAAACCTATTGTGGAAGCCTTCACTTAGATGTCCACATCTGTGGAGTAACTGTTAGCGCGTCTAGCCTCGAAACCAGGTGACCCGGGTTCGATTCCCGGTCGGGGCAAGTCACCTGCTTGAGGTTTTTCCGAGGTTTTCCCTCAACCCAATATGAGCAAATGCTGGGTAACTTTCGGTGTTGGACCCCGGACTCATTTCACCGGCATTATCACCTTAATCTCATTCAGATGCTAAATAACCTAAGATGTTGATAAAGCGTCGTAAAATAATCTACTAAAATAAAAAAAAATCACTTAGATTGTTGATCTTATGCTTATTTTGAATCGTGGCCTGTTACTGATTCCATAAGTGCGGTGGATAGCGCGGTGGTATTGCACGTCTTCTGCCACGAGCTGTTATGCCTGTCACGTAAGTGATGTCAAAGTAAGACAGAATGGATAGAATTTCATCGCAAGCATGTTCTCGCAATTCTTCAAAGGTTTCGGAGACACCTTCATATGGCAAGAAGGCTAGGGATAGCATATATGTATTTTCAGTTGCCGAGTATCAGTGTCTAAAGACACCGTGAGAAAATTTTTTTGTGCTGCACTAGAATTTTGTATGCCGAATGTAACATGGCAACAATTCTTTATTGTATTGTGCGATATGTATTTAAAAAACGGAATCGGAAAATCCGTTTTCGGAAAGTGGGAACATTCGGAATAAATGCTATTCGGAATATTCGATTCGGAAAAAGGGTCGCAAGGGTAACACACAAGCGCGCATGCACCTTTGATTAAACTAACACAACAATGCAGCGCATTCACAAAAAACCAACATAGCGCGGCGTATTATATCGCAGTTAAGGCTAGTTCCAAATTCTGCTACTGAGGCTTCTGAGACTAGCCTCTCGCAATGGAATGACTGCCAACAGTGAATTTTATATATGGAAGGATCGGAGTGAAACCAAGTGTTACGATACATCGTTATTACGAACTTATACTGTTACTTGATACTATAATAACTCAAATTTTTTAGGTAGGCTAAGCCTCTTAAGAGCTTCGCCACTGCTGTGTACTAATTATAGCCAGGCAACAAACATTTCAGAGTGCGCAGAAACCAAATGCTTCTACCAGTTAGACTGGAGTGGAGTTTACGTCATCGTCTTGAGACTCTTAAACTGTATAGTAAAGCATTGTTCTATTGTTAGTACATTAGCGTAAATCAGGTCAATCTTAAAGGGTAAATGGCCTACCCCTCTGTCACGCCTCTCGTAATCAGTTAGTGGGTGTAGAGCAGGCATTCTCAACCTGAGGCCTGAGTGATATTATACAGCCATGAAAATAATTTTATTAATAGACTAAGTTCTGTTTCATAAACGTTTAACACAACTCATAAAATACGTACAGTAATATTATTAATTTATTAATGACCGCATTCTATATGAGACAAAGTCGTTGATGGTCATGCGTGGTAAACGGTGGTTAGAGTGTGTTTATATCGTTTGCAGCAATTATAAATAAATGATTTGAGGTTAAGGCTGACAAACAACCACGTATTGGTCTACAGTTTTTTATATTATTTCAAATACTCTCTAACAATTAGAGAGCATTTGATTGTCCTCTCTGTTAACTTGTACAAATATTGAATAAAATAGGTTTCGATGTACTGTGTTTAATAGCAACAACAGAGTAAATAGTAATGTGTATAAATGTTTGGGAGACAAGTTATTTCACATAGGATTGTAAATCATTGCAACTCTAAGTTATTATTTCTGCTATTTGTTACACAGTCGATCTATTTAAAATAAACAATTTGATAAATCTAAAATATTGTAAACAGACATTTGTCATTCCTAATTGTTCACGTCTCTCTGGTGCAAAGTTCGAAATTTTAAAAACAATATATCAGTCACAGAAGCGTCATGATATATAGATATCCCATATTCTTTTAAAACTACTCTTAAAACAATTGGAGAAACTTATTGAGACCAATATGCCTAGGCATATATTTCTGAATAATTATTATAATTAAAAAAATGATAACGTGAAAGGAGGAAAAAACGTTAAGTCAAATAACATAAAATAATGTAAAACATAATTGCTTTATAATAGTTCTATAGGCTACTGTAATTTAATTTAGGTTTCACCCTTTCCTGTTGATCCTCTTTCCCAATTAGATAAGCAAATCAGTCTATTTTTTTCTCATTTTAAGCATAATAGGTACTGCAGTAGATTTTATGGGTTTCAGTTTCAATCTGGTCCATTTACATTGGAGCCTGTCACAGTCATTTGTAAGTACAAAGGGATGGTCATTAATTTTGTCTCTGATACTTTTTAAAATGGGGAAAAGAAATGAAACGAGCTTGAAGAGACATCACTATTTGAGTCATAATTATCCATTTCAAATGTTCCCACTGTCTTATCTTCAAAATCTAACCCTACATTGGCATTTACTTTTTACAAATAGTTAAACCTAGTTAAAATGCACTTATGAAACTAACGTTAGTAATATTAATAAACTTTATTATCTTTGCTGCTTTATGAACCACTTTACTAATATTATTATTTTATTTTAGTAATATTATGAGCGTTTACAGTAATAAATCATATTAACTAATACTTTTATGAAACGGAACAATAATATAATAACATTACTTAATGTTAAAACATAGTATTAATTTATTACTTTTATGAAACAGGTCCCTGGTGCTCTTTTAATGGCATTTGGTGCTCCCGTCATACAAGGAAAAAAGTGCTCGCGAGCACTAACACTCCTTAGATCCTTTCTTCAATTCAAACTTCATTGTACGAGCGGGAACAAATAGTGTTCCTATCCATCCATTACAATATCTTACAGACATGATAAGCCTTTCCATATTTCTTGATGTATAACCCCTCTCAATTCAGTGTGGACTTAGTCAGAAAAATCAAGATTATTCAAGAGAATAATATGGTTGCTCTTGACATATTTGAATTGATAGATCTCCAGTCTTTCTTAGCGCTGAAATATTTTGTTTCAAAATGAGAAATTCTAGTCTTTGGGGAGCAAAAGATATAAATAGGTTCCAAATACTGCAGAGTGTTTCTCTCAAATATCTGGCTATGTTCGGGACAACCTACCTATGTGAAGGAATTTCTCACTTATGAAATACCTCAAGAAAAAAGCACGATTACGATTAAGTAATCCACAGGAGTGTTTATGTGTAGCTAACTTAAGCGACTTCTTCCTGGACATCACTGATATTCTGAGTAACACCCAAGCTCAAGGATATGATCAACCCTTGTGAGTGTTTTAAAAATTCTTTTATTTGTTTATTTATCTATTTTATCTATGTATTACTCGACCAAGGCGAGTGGAGCCGCTGGCGTAATGTGAACTATCGCGATGAGGTATTGCGAACGCAGGAGCAGTAGCGCCACGGCTCCGGGTTGCAGGACTCCACTGGCTTTGGTCGAGTAATATCCATATAGGGCCTATTAAACCTATTGGATTTAATGGTGCTCGCTCACTTAGTATCACATGTGGGCGATGCTCACAATCTTCAGAAGGTTGAGAACCTCTGGTGTAGAGCAATGACGTCATGAGTGACTTCAGAACGAAAGCGCTCTGTTTTGAATGTCGCCTGGCTATAGATACGTGAAGAAATGCACGCATTTTTATGTGTGCAAGAATTCCTCATGTCACGCAAGGTTTCACATGGAATTCTGGTTTAAAATGTGACCTCTGACCTTAAAGAAAGATGAAAGTATTTTTTTTCCACTGAGAGATAAACATTTTAATTAAAAATAACAATTTTCACAATTTTAAATCCAATTTTTGTAACGTAATACATAACCTCATATATTACATTCTTGGAACTGTATAATATAATTACAACATTATATCATTTCAACTTGTTTTAGGTTATGTTGTGAGTGGTAGAACAGAAATGACATTTCCAGTCCTACATTTTTTCGTAGATACAATCATATAGGCTACATTAAAAATATCTCACTATACCATTCTGAAGCTAATTGTTTCTTTCTCAGTGTCCCATAATCATTCCATATAGGCAAGATATTTCAAAGTGATAAGCACTGAAATTCTAATTTAATTCCATATGAGAATTCTGTATAAACTTATATGCATCTTTAGTTTAGTCAGGTTGGTTTCTATTTAGAGTGAATTTGTGGATACGATAGTACATTATTATTATTATTATTATTATTATTATTATTATTATTATTATTATTATTATTATTATTATTATTATTATCATTATTCTAGAATACGCTATTAGGAAAGTTCAGGATAATAGCGTTTGAAACTGAACGGGTTACATCAGCTTCTTGTCTATGCGGATGACTGAATATGTTAGGCGAAAATCCACAAACGATTAGGGAAAGCACAGAAATTTTACTTGAAGCAAGTAAAGCGATAGGTTTGGAAATAAATCCAGAAAAGACAAAGTATATGAATATGTCTCGTGATCAGAATATCGTACGAAATGGAAATATAAAAACTGGGGATTTATCCTTCGAAGAGGTGGAAAAATTCAAATATCTTGGAGCAACAGTAACAAATATAAATAGCACTCGGGAGGAAATTAAACGCAGAATAAATATGGGAAATGGCTGTTATTATTCGGTTGAAAAGCTTTTATCATCCAGTCTGCTGTCAAAAAATCTGAAAGTTAGAATTTATAAAACAGTTATATTACCGGTTGTTCTTTATGGTTGTGAAACTTGGATTCTCACTTTGAGAGAGGAACATACGTTAAGGGTCTTTGAGAATAAGGTTCTTAGGAAAATATTTGGGGCTAAGAGGGATGAAGTTACAGGATAATGGAGAAAGTTACACAACACAGAACTACATGCATTGTGTTCTTCACCTGACATAATTAGGAACATTAAATCCAGACGTTTGAGATGGGCAAGGCATGTAGCACGTATGGACGAATCCAGAAATGCATATAGAGTGTTAGTTGGGAGGCCGGAGGGAAAAAGACCTATGGGGAGGCCGAGACGTAGATGGAAGGATAATATTAAAATGGATTTGAGGGAGATGGAATATGATGATAGAGAATGGATTAATCTTCCACGGGATAGGGACCGATGGCGGGCTTATGTGAGGACGGCAATGAACCTGCGGGTTCCTTAAAAGCCATTTGTAAGTAAGTAAGTACGAAAATGAACTATTTATTTAAGAATGAAATGCACATGAAAAGCAAGCTAAAGTATGCTATGATTTTTTCACATGCTTCATTTAGTTCAGTTTATGAGTCCTAAGTTGCAATGTACAATGATTACCTTGTGCAAATTTTCAAATAAAAAAGATTTCCTATTCTCAGCCAACAAAACCTTGCACTTCGAAAAACTTATTTATGCTTCAGCTAACACTTTCATTCATAGTGTTTTGCCCAAAGTCAGATATTTCACTGCAAACCCAGCATTCTCTAGTCTTTCCTATTTCTGCCTTTCTCTTTGTCTCCGCATATGATCCATATATTTTAATGTCGTCTATCATAAGTTGACAGCCGACACAAGAGGAGCATATTCAAAATGGGCGATATTATTTGAATCTAATTCTGAGTCATTAAGAGAAAAATTTTCACCCGACATTATCATTGAAATGGAATATAATGTATGATACCCTTTGCTTTTTTTTTAACACCTTTTCCATTTTCTTCGACACGTCTTGCCCCACTTTACCACAAACAACATCAAAGTTATTCATCTTAAATTTTATTTGCTCTATTGGCGCTTTAACTTCAAGGTCATTTCGCGACTATTGGCTGTCTGGAGTACAGTGACGTTGATATTACAGTGACCTGTTACTGTAGTTGATACATTGGAGCACTGCCATCTATCGACCGGTCTGTCTATCCGCATGTCCTCTATTGGTAGTATCAGGGACATGTCCATCATGCACACAATCAGTAGGAATTGAGATCTTACGAAAATTATCTGTATCTTTTGCAATGGAAATGGCAATCAATCCGGCATTTAATAATAATAATAATAATAATAATAATAATAATAATAATAATAATAATAATAATAATAATAATAATAATAATAATAATAATTCTTGGCGCGACAAGGTGTGAAGAGCCAAGACCGATCAACCGGCTGCTGGCCTCACTTCAAATGCCTCAGCAGAAGTAAACGATCAACCAATCAAAACGGAGTTACCTTGTGGTTAGCACGATGATCCTCCCAGCCGTTACAGCTAGTAACCGGGTTTCGCTACCTATCATAATTCCCGAAATTAATCACGAAGCTGGGTGGACACCGGTCCCATACACGGCTCAAATTTAATGGGAAAATTTCTCAGCGTTGCTTTGTGTTGTGACCGTTATAGTAATGCATACTGGTTATTTTATTGCATAACACTGTCTCATACGAGTCTAATGTGTGATAAGGCTTGTATAAAGGGTCTTTTTATTTTGAACAACATTTCTTATCTTCTATACCCTATTCATGTTAGCCTTATATTTTATTTAATGCATTCTATAATGTTTATTAGATAGTAGTGAAACATTCCTCTCACCAGTTTCATAATTTGTTTCCGCCCTATTTATACGTTTGACATAATCTGTTTTGTCTTTCACGAGTGCTGAGTGGTCAGTCGAATACCTCAGTTACTTTCTGGTGGAAAGATATTTTCCCTTATGGTTTCCATTCTACTGGATGAGGTATAGCAAAGAGAAAAATCACTTTCCAACATGCAATCCATACACGTATGTACCTCCAATCTGAAGACATTTATTCATAAGGCAGGAATATATCGACTCTGAAGCAATTTTAATATGTTCGAAAATATTAGTGCAATAAAACAACGTTCTAGTCGACGTACGATTGTGAAATGTTACATGACAGTCTGTCAGATGGATACGTGTAACAGAGGATGATCCGATATGAGATAAAGGTAAGATGCCTGTGATAATCTCTAGCGTTGATAATCTCAGGCAATTTTTTTTTTCCTCGCAACTGAATTCTTTGGGAAAGTTCCAATGATATTATAAAATTTGTAGAAAAATCAGGTTTAAATTAGCGATAAAATGATGTTACCTAATTTAATTCTGACCAGATTACATTCCATCTGAGACTCGAGTATCATTTTCAATAGATAAGAGGATCAACAAAACGAATCCTGGAATTCCACATTATTTATAAGTTATTATTCATGTCTTACAGAAACAAGAACGCTACTCATATTAATTGTTGTCTTTCACTGATCTGAAGAAGGAATAACGTGACAATAAGGAAAGTGAGGAAGGACGAGGAGAGGAGAAGAGATAAAAAATGAAGATAAGATGAAATGGGAAGAAAAAGGAAAGATGATGAAAATCAGGTATGAAAATATGAAAGGAAGCCGAAATATGAAGGGAAAGAAGATAAAATGAAGTGGCAAGAAGAGGAAGAGAAAGTGAACGGAAAAGAAAAATAAAATGGCCAAAAGAGGAAGAGAGTATGAGTAGAAAGAGAAGATGAGTGAGGAAGAGAATTAAAGAAAGATGAAGTAGGAAGAGAAAATTAACCGGAAACAAAGGAACAGAATATAAAGTACTTATGAAAAAAGTTGGCGCTGGGGAAAAAGGAATATAATGTAAAAAAGGAAGAAAACGAAGAAGAAATGAAGTTAAAATAGAAGAGAAGCTGAGCGATGAAAAGAAGATTGGGCAGGTAGAGAAAATTAATTGGGCTAAAGAGGAAAAGAAGCTGCATTAGGAACAGAAAATTAAGTTGAAAAAAATATGAAAAGAAGTTGACGTAAGATGAGAAGATAAAGTGGGAAAAGAAGAAGAGGAGGTTAAGTATAATGACAAGAAAAGTTAGAAAAGAGGAAAAAAGGATGAAGTAGAGATGAGAAGATGAAGATAAAAAAGGAAGAGAAAGTGAAATAGAATGAGAAGATGAAATGGGAAAAAGAGAAAGAGTAAAGTAGAATGGGAAGATGAAGTGGCGAAAAGAGGAAGAGAAGGTCAAATAGAATGAGAAGAAGTGAAAAAGAGGAAGAGGAAATGAAGTGGAATGAGAAGATGAAATGGGAAAAAGAGAAAGAGTAAAGTAGAATAGGAAGATGAAGTGGCGAAAAGAGGAAGAGACGGTCAAATAGAATGAGAAGAAGTGAAAAAGAGGAAGAGGAAATGAAGTGGAATGAGAAGATGAAATGGGAAAAAGAGAAAGAGTAAAGTAGAATGGGAAGATGAAGTGGCGAAAAGAGGAAGAGAAGGTCAAATAGAATGAGAAGAAGTGAAAAAGAGGAAGAGGAAATGAAGTGGAATGAGAAGATGAAATGGGAAAAAGAGAAAGAGTAAAGTAGAATGGAAAGATGGAGTGGGGGAAAAGAAGAAGAGAAGGTGAAGTAGAATGAGAGACTGCATGGGAAAAGGGGAAGAATGAGAAGGTGAAGTGAGAAAAAGAGGAAGAGAAACTGAAGCGGAATGAGAAGATGAAATGGAAAGAGAGTAAGACATAGTGGATTACAATGGCGAGGTGAAGTGGGAAAAAGAGGAAGAGAGGGTGAAGCAGAATGAGAAGATGAAGGGGGAAGAGGAAAAGAAAATGGAGTAGATTGAAATTAAGTGGTAAAAGAAAAATCAAAAGAAGACAAAATGGGAAAAAGAAGAAGAGAATGTGCATTAAGAATATGATGATAACGTAGGAAAAGAGGAAAAGAAAGTGAAGTAGAGTGAGAAGATGAAGTCAGTATAGAGGAAAAGGTGAAATAGGAAGTGGAATAAGAAAAAATGAAGTAGATAGAAGAGGACGAGAATGTAAATTAGGAAGAGATGTAGAAAGAATAGGTAAGAAAGGTGAAGGAGGAAGAGGAAGAAAACGAGATGAAGAAAGCTGGGTTAAAGATGAATAGAAGAGAATAAATCAGAGTAGGGCGAAAGGTGGAGAGGGAGTTTTATTAGGAAAAATAATACAGAAGAAAATAAATACACTGACTATATTAAGGAAACGGAGAAGTAAGAGGAGGAGGATAATATCTACTAGAAGATGGTGGAAGAAGAGAAGAGTAAGAATTTAGGTGACGAAGGAAAGGTTGAAGAGCAGGACAAAAAAGAAAAACGAGAAGGGAAGGAACTATTAGTTACTTTCTTGGATTAGAGAAGAGAATTACATTGGTCGGTACACAATTACACAGGTTATACGAGGGCTGATCAAGAAATACAGATTTTTTTTTTTTTTCCAGATTTTTATACTCTACTTCAATGTTTACATGTTCTTTTTCAAAGTAGTCCCCTTCTACTTGAATTCACTCGTTACAGCGTTTCTTTCAGTCCTCAAACACACGACGCAGATCCTTCAGATTCGCCTCACATTTCTTGAGCACTGCTTCAGAGTTCTCAAATCGAATGCTCCGGAGCTTTGTCTTTAGTAACGGGAATAAGAAAGTCACAGGAAGCGATATCGGGGCTATAAGGCTATAACTTAAAATGTTACTGTTTCACAGCACTACTCTTAATGAATTGTTTAAGCCCATATTACAATAATCTTTGATATAAAATGTTAACTTAAAATGTTACTGTATCAGAGGCACTACTCTTAACATGTTTAAACCTATATTACAATAATCTCTGATGTAAGATTTAACTTAAAACACAGATATTGCCCTTATGTACAAGTGTACTTTTCAACGACATTTTTAAAATGCTTGTCTTCAACTTTGTTGAAAGGAATGTTGGCATGGACCATCATTTCATACAGATCTTTGCTAAATTCGTCTGCTGGCACTGAATTACTAGTTGGAGATAGATCGTCAGACTCACTACTTTCTATCAATTTCAAATGGTTTTTATGTTTTCTTATTACAGTGCTGCTTAAAATACCATCTTTTAGAACAGATTATGTCAGTCTTACATAAATTACACACAATTATGTCGCTACTTACACAGACATGTTTCTTCCGAATTCCTCTACCCACACCTATACTTTCGTACTTGTTTCAGCCACCTTTATTTCAGCTAGCAGGGCATAATATCATAAACATTACTAAACTGAAGAATACTGTAGTACTTGTTTAGGAGTAAGGAACCTGTTTAGAATGACCCTACAGTGCGCGTTCTTGTACCCACTTCTGTACTTTCGTACTTGTTTTCGTTCATTCATAGTGTTCTGCCCAAGGGCAGGTCTTTTACTGCAAGCCCAGCATTCTCCAGTCTTTCCTATTTTCTGCCTTCTCTGTCTCCCTCAAACATTGACCCAGTCAATTCCTTTTCTTCTTCCTGATCAGTTTCAGCATTATTCTTTCTTCAGCCACTCTTTCCAACACAGCTTCGCTCCTTACTCTCTGTGTCCATTTCACGCGCTCCATCCTTCTCCATATCCACATTTCAAATGCTTCTATTCTATTCGCTTCTCTTCACTTCGTCGTAATGTCCAGATTTCTGCCCCGTACAATGCTACACTCCACACAAAGCATTTCATTAGTCTCTTCCTTAGTTCTTTCTCCAGAGGTCCGCAGAAGATGCTCCTTTTTCTATTAAAAGCTTCCTTTGCTATTGCTATTCTCCTTTTGACTTCTTGGCAACACCTCATGTTACTGCTTATAGTACACCTCAAGTATTTGAAGCTGTCCACTTGCTCTACTATCTCATTTAGAATGAGCAAGTTCACCTTCTTTACTTTTCTCCCTATGACCATGGTCTTCGTCTTGTTGGCATTTATCTTCATTCCATACTGCTCACAGCTGTCATTTAGCTCCAGTAGCATATCCCTTAGTATCATCTCCTCTTCTGCTAATAACGCCATATCATTAGCAAATCTTACACACTTTAGGCCTATTCTTCTTTCTCCTACTATTACTCCTCCAATGTTCCAAAAACAGTTCTTCACTAAATCCTCTAAGTAGATGTTGAATAGGGTAGGTGATAAAGGGCATCCTTGTCGTATTCCTCTCCCTATTTCACTTCCTGCTGACATTTCTTCTCCTATCCTGACTTTGACTCGTTGTTTCATATAAAGGTTATTGAACAGCCTCCTCTCTTTCCAATTCACGCCAATTTCCTTTAGGATCGCCATCAGTTTATTCCAATCCACCCTATCAAACGTCTTTTCTAAGTCCACAAATACTATATACACTTCTTTGTACTTGTTTTAGGCACCTTCATTTCAACTAGTAGGGCATAATATCATAAACTTTGCTAAACTGAAGTATGATGTACCTATTTAGGAGCAAGGAACCTATTTAGAGTGCCCGTAATGCGCGTTACTTGTGCTTGTGAGCAGGGTGTCTACTGAAGGACACGTGACGAAGTATACCCCGTGCATACTTATACTCATTTCAATGTTGTTGGACTAAGAAAACGGTATTTAGTCATAACTTAGGAAGATTGAAAGGAGGATGGGATTGATGATAGTGGCAAAGGTGGTCGTAATGATAGTGGTGGTGGTGATGATGATGATGACAATATCTTTGCTAGCACGTTACAACTTATACATTAAGCACTTTAATCGTAGGCTACAGAGAAAAATAATTTAAATGTAGATTATCACAAGCATAGTGGTATAGAGGTTTTATAGGGCAGAACATGGAACATTCCTAAGCACTTCAGCCCAAATAGTATTATGTACAACCATGATGGATTGAGTTGCATGCTATCCGGCTCCATCATCCATCACACTACGCATTCCTCTCCAGCCATCAAATCCGTATACCATAGCTCTGGTGGTGGTCTGCCGTACCTCACAGATCTACATGAATCGTCACATCTCTTTCAGGAAGCAAAAACCTGACATTCAGAAAATGTTTAAAATTCGGAGCTGAAAAATGAAGGCTTACCTTCGAACTTCTCGTAGATCTGGAAGTCCAGCTTCTCCGGCACGAACTTCGGCTTGGCCACGCGCTGCTCGATGGTGGCCTTGTCCAGCGTGAGGCTGGCCACCTTGCGCAGCACGTTGCTGTCCAGCGGCACATCGCTCACCGACGAGTGGCGTCTCAAGTCCCGGGCGTCGCCCTGCTGTTGCGACGCCGAGCCTGTGGGCAATGTACGAGGGGGGTTCATAAACTTATTTAAAAATTCTCGTCTTGTAGTACCTTAGAACGCCACTAGAGCGTTTAAAGTAGAATAGCTCAACCTGTACAGATAGGGATTCGATTGTGAAAATATTGCACTTGTGCAAGCAGATTTTTTTCAACGTCTGAGTTTACCATTATGGCTCAGAGACGAAGAAACACAGCAAACATTGGAAGCACGTAGAATCACCACCCCTGAAAAAGGTTAAGGCAGGAAAGATATTGCTGAGCATTTTTTGGGATTTCCATGGTGTGCTCCTGACAGATTACGCTCGTAAGAGCCAAAGAATTACCGGAAAATATTACAGAGACCTTCTAACGAGGTTACGGAAGTCTATCAAGGAAAAACGCCGCGAAAAGCTCACAAAGGGAGTGCGTTTGATTCAAGACTTAATGCACCAGCTCATTCTGCCCAACACAGTGACACATGCAGCTCGTTTGGAATATGAAATTCTGCCTCATCCTCCATACTTGCCCGACCTGGAATCTAGTGACTTCTTCCTCTTTCCTCGCATGGAGAGTCCACTGCGTGGCAGACATTTCCAGAACGATGACGAGGTGATTTCTCAGGTGGAACACTTCCTCAAGAGCCAAAATGAGGATTTCTACATCCAAGGTCTTCGCCAGCTCATCCATCGGTAGCAGAAGTGCGTCAATATGGATGGAGCATGAGTGTAGAGAAGGTCTAACCCCTCCACCGAAGCTCGCGGCCGCAGCTCAATTCTTTCGAGGTGATAATAAGAACTTTACCTACGCCCCTTGTACCAACGTGTCACTTCCATTCAATGGCAACTCAACATGACAATTTCTTATTCCTATTGGAGCCGTACTGGGTGGCCTCGTCGTTGGTCCATTGGATACGAAATTCACAGATTCAAACTCTGTCAACAGCAAACGACTTCTAAGGAATGATGAAAGCTATCCGAACAAAGAGATACCGGTACTGAAAAACTATTTCTTAAAATATAATATAATATTTTGCTACGAAAATTTTGTAAACAATCGAGGAAAGAAACAGTAACATTCAATAATCATTGTCAGGGTGAGGACCGTGGGTCAGCGGCTTTCATTTTAGTTCGGTAAAACTGTAGCCCGTCGTGACGACCTAATTTTGTTTTTTTTTTCTTAAAAAATGACCATATTTTTTATTTAGATATGAATATTGCTGAAAAGTGGTAGAAAACACAGTTTACATTTCTGCAACTTCGTGAAATATTACAAACTCCAAATTTAAAAAATGGCTAAAAAGGCATTTCTACGAAAAAAAAAACACAATGTGGAGTACAATTATACTTTTATTTGTATACTTACTACCAAAAAGCGTATATGCAAGGCATACCTAAAGCCTGAACAAACCAAATCTAAACTGTTACAGATCCTCAATACGAAAACTCACTAAACCGGAGGAGAAGATACCGCAGCTTTCGACAGTGCCGTTACGATGATAACCAAATGGAACCAAATACACAATGTCATTATGTCACCAACATTATTACATGGATGACGTTTGCCTGTGACGTCGTTACCAGAAGAAATTTTTGTTTTTTTCTCTCTCTGCCTTCTTTGTTCTGAACATTACTGAAAGTTACTGACACTGTTAGTGACAAGGTTAGGTGGGGTTTTATGAGTATTAGTCTAAATTAGACGCACTGGCAGAGATAAGGTTTATTAATATTTTGAAATAAGCTCTCGTTAGCATTATGGCGTTCTTCATTAATATTTTTAAATATATTGATGTTAGCATTACATACGTTTGTTTAGTTATAACAAAGAACATCGTGTTCGACTGTTTCACCGTTCACAGGCGTGCATTTGCGTAAATACTGAGAGCTGAAAGTTACGTGTGTTTGGTGAAGGGATAGCTAAGTAACATGAGGCCAAGGAATGTGAGAAGCTTAAAGTGGATTTGATGGCAGGCTAGATAAGTGACTTTTTTTAGTTGGTTATTTAAGGACGCTGTATTAATTAGTAGGTTACTTAGCATCGATAGGATTGGTGATAGCGACATGGTATTTGGAGAGGTGAGGCCGAGGATTCACCATGGATTACCTGACATGCATCTTACTATTGGAGAAAACCTCGGAAAAACTCAACTAGGTAATCAGCCCAAGCGGAAATCAAACCCACATCTGAGCGCAACTGCAAGCGCCTCAGCCGACCGAGCTAAGCCGGTGGCTGATAAGGCCGAGAAGTGTGACAAGGTTAGGTTAGGTTAGTTGAGGGGATTGTCAAGTGATAAAAGGCCGAGGAATGTGGCAAGGTTAAAGTGGGTTTGGTGAAGGGATAGATAACGTGACGAGAGACTGAGGACCGTATAATAATTTTAAGACAAAGACATAATTAGGTGAAATCTTAAGGATGCGTGGTTGCTATGTCAGTTTTTATTTTTAGTGCTAGGTGCTGGATATGTAGATGCTAGATGGATGAAATTTTGATAACGTTTGATGTCTTGCAAAATGTTCATTTTCTTTTCGTGAACTAAATCCTCGCTCGCATTTTCTTTTGTTTCACCATGGCCGAATGGGTTTATCGCTACGCTAGCGATGTTTCTAGTGGACCGTGGTTCTTATGATAGATTTTTTTCCTAAAATTGATAAGCAATATGATCAATTCAGTAAATAATTTTATGGCCGCTGAGTGTTATTTTTCTAAAAAGGCTAGATATTTTCTCTGGATCAAAAATAAAACTGGAATGCGATCATATTTACGTACTTAATTTGCTTCCGTCGATTTAAATGATATTCCCTGGACCACGTCATATTTCTCCTTCATTTCGCTGTGATAACCTGCTATAATATTTTACTTAATTCCTATACTGTTTTAGTGCAGCGGTGATCAAAACTCGAGCTGCAGTGATTACATGCGACAGACAGCCTATGAAGTAAGGAGACGGAGGAAAGGTACTTGGCATGGAAACTACAACAGTGGTTGTTCCTGTACTAACATCTTGATCAATCCCGCGGTTAAAAATCTCAAGCTTTGCTGTATCAGTAATGTCACTGCTGTCATCAAGTGTCAGTGAACAATATATACGATTTTTCTTGCTTCTTTTTTTAACCGTCCTCTTGAATATAATCAGGAATTTTCTAATTTCTTCTCTCGATACTTGGGCGAGAAATTCGTAGTTTTTCAAAATTAAAAAAACTTCTTATGGACAAGTTATTTAAGCTATTTTAATCATTACTCTTTTGAGAAATTCTGTTCTATAAAAGGCTTTAGAACACGAGATATTTCAAACCCCATTAGGTAGTTGACTTCTTTACATTTATCTCATCTTTCTCTTCCTGGCTATGATTTAACACATGTCAATTCCCGACGTTTAACAGTTCGTTGGCACATAATATTGAATCAGGTTTTCTACAATATTATTATTAAATGAATAACTAATAAATATTTACCCTCATTTAATGATTAAGAAGATTAAAATTGAGATAAAACCTAATAATTTCATCCTTCTAGGGAGAAGATCTAAAATATCAATATTCATGCACGTACAGAAGAATTATAGAAACACATACTTAGTGGTCAGTAATAATAATAATAATAATAATAATAATAATAATAATAATAATAATAATAATAATAATAATAATACATTATTCAGCGTGGTAATGTTTCTATGTATCAGTGGCGGCTCTACAATAAGAACTGCAGAGCTGCAGAACCGCCATTTATATGGACCTGAAAAAATTAAAAATATAAAACGTGCTTTTATGTAATCTAGTTCATTGCTACACTTATTTTTCCAATCCATTCTCCTTCGATTCGAGATTTTACTGTCTGTAGGAGCCTTGAACTGCTCGAGAATTTTAACTTTAGTGTACTTTTCGGATCTGTGATCGGCAGTTCCTGAAGCTCAACGTAGGGTAGTCGGCAGCAGAAAACTGGTTTTCTTCACCCTCCCATAAAGCTACATTAGAGCTGCAACCGAAGCAGCTCTCTCCGAATATACAAAAGAACCGCCAACACCCTCGTCTCTTTATGACCTGCGTTAGAACATACAGGCTTCTGGACTACTGTATATCATTACAGTTCCAGTGTGTTACAGTACTGTGGGTGGTGTGATGTGATTAATCAGTGTGTCTAAGGAAATATTTTATATTAAAAATGAATTAAATGAAAACCTAATCGACCAACTCTTTTCGAAGTTAAAAGAGAAATTGCATGTTAACTTAAGAAATTAGGACGTCCTACACAAAATTTAAATATTGAAATTTCTAGGAAAAGTTGAGGAAATTATGTAGCCTAGTAGTCATTTTAATACCGAAATGTGTAATGGAAACAATTGGTTTTTTGCTGCGCTCATGAAAACGCTTTCTCCCCCACCCGTCTATTCTGTTTAGAGAAAATACATGGACAAACACCGGAGTGAAGGATTTAGTTACTTTGACTTTAAAAACTAGTGCCCACGTGCATCAACGTCGGTTAGTGTAACCACTAGTTAAAATTGTCACCTAACCTCTGGTTAAGCATTTTTATGGTGGATCGACCTCGGTTACGACTTAAATAGAAGGTTAACCACAATAATCTCTAACCGTTCATATTCGAGCGGTTAAAGGAGATAACCAGTGATTAGTAGAGCAAGTAAAGCAAAATGGCGGCCAGAGCCACAGATGTTTATTTCGAAGACGATTACCATTGTACAATACTTGCATTACTTGGATAGGCCTAGAGCGTGAGTGTGAAGTTTCTTTAGTGGAAAGAGAGAATTCTTACGAGACAGAAAATTTCAGGAGGATGTCGTTTATCAAAATCTACAAATGGCTCACTTGAAATAACACAAAAACAATCATATTTCTTCTATTGATCGGCTGCTTATGTTACGATTCTATGTAACTTATTTTCTATATTTTAAGAGGGAATACTTGAATATCTCTTTCTCTATGTCACTGGCTGAACAAAGAGAAGTTATGGATGGATCTTAGGATAACGAACAGTAACCTGGTGTAAATGAGGTCCTGGATCGTACACGCATTCCTACTAATCTTCTACATCCTTTTCCTTTATGGATATTCCTTCTTTTTTTATATAATATATTTAAATATAATAAGTAAGTCTATCGATACTTTAACCTCTTATTGGAATATAATCATTTTTGCATTCAATTTTCTATTTTGTACGATTTTAACCTAACAGCACTGAAAAACAAAGAAATGCAACTCGCAAATATAACAGCGCCCAAAGGCAAACAAATGCAACGCGAAAATGTAGGACATGTTCATTTCGATGTAGAACGGAGTGAGCGCAGTCGTTTTTAGACGTTGACTATTATCTTTGCAGCGGTATGGATGCTTTCCTTTTGTCATTTTGTAGAAACAGTGTACCATCATAGACTTTACTCTGGTTAAATGAGGTGTCAGTTAACCATGTTTAAGTAATCGGTGATTATGAATGATGCACAGAAATTACATTTTAACCACCGTTACTGTTTAACCGTCGTTTCGTAATCTATGATTACTGCGTTTTTAACCGATGTTGATGCACTTCGCCATAGAAGAGCTTGTGGGCCACATCTCCACTACGTGACTAGTTGTACCAGGTGGGAGAGGTGTAGCGCACGGATGGTTGGAGTACAATTTCGGGTGCACAGTCATCTTCGAGAAGGGGCTGTAATTACACGCGTTATCCGATTTAGATGCAACAAACAGCATGCGTTTGCTAAATACACTATTTTTCATGCAGAACTGCCAATCTTTGGAACCGCGGGCCGCTACTGCTATGTATATACTCCTAATTGAACCGTTGAGCAAAGTAAACATATTACATTTTGTCCGACAGAACAACAAAGAAGTTCTCCTCCTCATTCTTCACGAAACCACCTCTTACTGCTTGTAGAGACAGAGTTTGTAGAGCGACATGATACCGCCAGTGCTTGCCTTCAGTACACAGCAATGTACAGGAAACTCCTCGTACCCGTTTGAATGTCTGTGATTACACGATGTAATCATGACACCCGCTTTGGTCACCGCTGTTTTAGTTCATTCAAAACATCGCCGATATACTCCGTAAACATTGCACTTGCTTAGTGTAGTCAATTATTTAAGTCGCGAATTTTACTACTAACATTTCGACTGTGTTTTGTTTCACATGGCTCGATACAGCCTAGTGGCCAGCGTAGTCGGCGCTGTCCTGGGGTTCGTTTTATCCAGTTCCCGAAAACTCGTTATCTACTATAGCTACACATCTACCAAGAAACGCACAAGGAAAGCATATCTAACCTATCACTGAGTGTTAACCTTACATAAATTCGCTTATTTCACAATTCTACAATTTTCACAAACACATTCGTTGGATAATACGCCATGTCTTAAAAGAAAAGTTATGGTTTTTCAATATTCAATAATTGTCCTTTTGAAAATCCCAAAAGCGTACACTGATAACCATGCACTTTGGATCCTGCATCTTCCAAGATTGTTAATCAAAACAAAACACTCAATGATACGATCTAACTTCGCATAATATACTCGTAATCAAATTAATCTTCCATATATACGAAAGCCAATTAGTCGGAAATCCGTACACTCACATATTACGGAAAAAAAAAAAAACATTGCCACAGTAACTTCACAATTTCAGAAGCATGCGGACCTCTACTACAAAACAGGTGAAATCACGAAAATCAAATAAAGACAGAAGAAACTTTTTACTGATTTACATTGACCACTTAATCATAAATAAGTCCATTCAAACAGACATTAATTTAAAAAATAAGATTTGTATATTTTATCGGCGTTGTCATAAGGAGTAATATAATTACAAAATATTATACAATAATAATAATAATAATAATAATAATAATAATAATAATAATAATAATAATTAGGGTGCGAATTAACGGGGGATGGGGGGATTTCCCCCCCTGTTGGAAAGTTATTCCCCTCTCATAAATTCATATTAACATCCTTGCCAGGGATACCTTCTGTCCCCCCTCACAAAATATAATTGCTTTAATACGAGTATACTTTATAAAGTACAGTATAAAGTAAGCAAATAAAATAATATTGATGTATTATCATCACCGGCAAACTGACAACAACCAATAACTTAGGAATTATACATCTTATCTTAAATCTGCTCATTGATATAATTATTACTATGATCAAGATGCAAGACAAGCAACTCAGTGCGACCAAGCGTTGAGCCGTATCGAATGAGGATAATAATAATTTTATGTATGGTATTCTCTATCTAGGATTTTATCCCCCCCTCATCAGAAATCTTAATTCTCACCCTGATGATGATGATGATAATAATAATAATAATAATAATAATAATAATATTAATCCGTTGTGCGACATCTCATAGAAGACCAAGATCGACCAACCAACTCCTAACCTCAGCAGAGGTTGATGGTATCAACTGGTTAGCATGATCCCCTCAGCCTTGTAGTTGATTTTCGAAATCGGATTTCGCTACCTGTCGTAGCTCCACAAATTCATTACGATGCTGGCCGAAATTTCACAGGAAAATTTCATTCCCCAGAAAGACCCGAACCAGCGAGCATTCCGTAACGCTAGTCCAGATATGACGCTACGGCGCGGAACGGAAGGATATATGTATTCAGAAATTTTACTAAATTATATATAGTTTCCCTTCTTGTGACAAGGATTAACAAAAATCAACACAAACTCTGTTTATATTATTAGGCTTATTTTTTTTAATGTTATTAAGTGGATAAAGAGAAATATTTGTTCAGAAAAAAATCGCAAATAAGCGTATTCATTAAAATTTATAATTATATGTTTGAGTTTTCTATAGCACGCAACACAGACTTCCAAGTTGCATTTTTCTAAGTTCTACAGTGCGGGAATCTGTGACAGGTTAGGTTAAGTTATGTCAAGTTAGTTTAAGCTTCCTGCGTCTTGCATATACGAATCTGCAACAGGTTAGGTTAGGTTACGTTAGGTTAACTTAGGCTTTTAATGTGCCTTGCATATACTAAATGAAGTGAAATGTGGGTTTCGCGTTCATTTTGAAATATTCTGTCGCTTTATTTCACGTGTTAAATAATCATTTTTCGGTTACCTACACCGATCAATTCTTTCCGATTTTTAGCCATTTTATTATATGTTTTCAAGTCAACTGACGTTCTATATGAATTCTTCACATTCAAAACTATCTTCCCTCTGAAAATTAAACCATTTTTCTCCGCAAATAATTACCCTAACATAATATTGTTATTAATTTTAAAATACTCCTCTTCAACATAAATCAGGCGAAAATACGTAAAATAGGATCTCTAATGTGTTTTGTCCTTTTGTAAACCATTTGCTTCACATTTGAGATACGGGGGCTCTCTATGCTCCGAATAAACTACCATAATATCATAAATACAGTACATATTTCTTTACCTCAACTAAGTAGTAAGACAGTAGAAATGGATAAAATTGTAATACAATTAAACAAAAACGCAACAAATAACATATTATTTTCTCTTACCGGATCAAAACCCTTACTATCAAATAAACTTTCATACTAGTTTGAACTTACCTACAGCCATAACGAAAGTACTGCAGGTCGCTATTAACAGAAAGTAAACAAAACACAATCAAATTCATTCAACTGTTTCTATTGCCAACCTTGAAACCATTTCACTCTCGGCGTTTCTTCGCATTCCAGTTGCTTTCAATATCGGTCAAGTACGAATGTCGTTTGGTTGGGTGACTCGCAGGTCAACGAAGCAAAACGATGACTGATAAGATATTCCTTAATTTGGTGAACGTACCTCTGAGATGATCGCGATGGCAACATCTGAATGCATTTCGGAGAATGTGTGTGATGTCGCTCCTGACACTTTTGATAGTCGTTTGAGAGTTGCCCATTCCTGTAGCTACATCCTAAAGACGACTGGATGAATATGGCGACACTTCTTGCAAAGCGTCGGGAGAAATTCCGGGGGAGTCAGGACGTGACAAGGAGAGAGCAGAACCGATGCCCTGAATTAGACATGTGCCTCGCTAATTATTTAGAATTATGAAAGTTTAGTAAGGTGATGCGAATTCCTCGAATTTACTCAAATGGATTAGCCTATTATATGAAAGTGAAAGAGCAGATAAGGTTCCCTTCCTATACAAGCCATTACGAGGTGAGCACCACTACCCCTTTTAGTATTTTTGTTTTCCCTTTTCCCCTCTCTTTTCATTAATCTTTCTCTTGTTTCTTTTTTTTTTTTCCTTTTTCCTATTTTAACTTCATTTCATTTATTGTATTCCATAGATCTTACATCAGCAATGAAACTTTAAGCTGTGGAACAAGTCAAAATTTTATAAGATTACAATTGCAATTTTCAGAATTTCAATTTCAATTTTTTACAATTTTTGGCGAGATGTAGTGAGATGAGGTGAGACCGAGGATTACCTGGCATTTGCCTTATGGTTGGGGAAAACCTCGGAAAAAACCCAATCATATAATCAGACCAAACGGGCATGAAGTGAAGTGAGGCCGAGGTCTCGCCATAGACCACCCGGCATCAGTCCCACGGCTGGGGAAAACCTCGGGAGAAACCAACCAATCGGACCATTATAATTAATCATAATTCTTCTTCCTCTTTGGCTTTTCCCCGTCAGGGGTTTACCGTTTTTAGTTTCCACAGCCTTCGGTTATTCCAGTCTCCTACTTGTAGTCCCTTCTCTTCCATTACTTGGTGTCTTGGTGAATATATTTTTCCCATAGTAAGGCGGGTCTACCTCTGCCCCTCTTTCCAGCCAGAGACTAATCAAATAATTTCTTTGACCATCCATATTTTGGCATTCTTTGGACGTGTCCATAACACTGTAGTGCTTGATTGTTTCAAGTTTTGGTAAATGAGTAAGTAACGCCCAGATTTCGTTTCTTACTTTATCTTCCCTTGTAAATTGTAGGCAATTTAAATTGGAAAAATCATATCAGAGAAATAACCCCCAATCTTAGCTCAGCATGCTACGCAATTAGGGCGTTACAATAATTTCTAGACAGCAGTATCTTAAAAACAATGTATTTTGCCTATTTTCATTCCATTATATCCTACGGAATAATATTTTGGGGAAATTCTGCAGATAGCAAAAATATATTCCTATCAAAAATAGCAATTAAAATAATAGTTGGAGCAATGGCTATAAAATCGTGTAGCTTATTAGAGATTCTGACCTTAACAAATCAGTAGCCTACATATACTCTTTAAAAAATTTTCTCTTATGCAATAAACAAAATTTTCCAACTAAATCAGCCATACATAGTATAAATACCCGCAAAAAGAATGATTTTCATATGCCATCGTCAAATTTATCATGCTATCAAAAGGGAGTAGGATAGCGATAAAAATTTTCAATAGTCTTCCTGAAGACATTAAAGAATCATAACCAAAACCCTACAGTCTACACTATTTAATGTAAAACTAAAAAAATACTTAATATCTGACACTTTTTATTCTGTAGATGAATTCTTGACATTTAACAGTACTGTGTAAATATTTTAAGACTATTAAATGATAAAACTTATTGCATTATATAATATGTTATTGTTATTAAGGTATTAATTCTGTACATATCCATATTTCCATTTTTATATGTTAAATGTGAGAATTTAACATGTTCTTTATTCTATGCTATAAAATAAATGTAAGAATATTATGGAACGAATAAATTCATCCATCCATCCATCAATCCATCTCTTTCTAGCTTACCGGATGGTAAAAGGTGAGGGGAAGCTATGTATAATCCGCAACGGGTGGAGGCGATTCGACAGCCGTAGAGAAGGCAACGCTTCTAGGGGATGATAGCCCCAAAAACATTGTTCTGGTCTTCCAGGTTGTGGGTTGGGGGGTTGGGACGTTGGGCCTGCACGCCATCACTCATAAATTCTTCAATGCATTAATAATTAATTAAGCAGCCTACATTAATTCTTTAATATATCACAAATTAACCAGAGGGGGGAACAGCATAAGATTTTTTCTTTCATTTTAATAGGTATCAACACTGTATCAACTACGTAATTATCTAATGTCGATCTGAAGATTTAACATGAGATTATTCGATATTCGCCTTACAGTTGGGGAAAACCGGGGGGAGGGACCAAATCAGGTAATCAGTCAAAACTGGATTCGAACCCAAGACCGAGCACGATCCCTCTCGCTATTTCTAGACAACGACGCTGGCCCAAATATAAATGAAAGTATAGTTAAATAAATATGGTAAAATAGAAAGAAGCTTCAGCTTATTAAGCACAAATTGGACAATTAGAATCGATATTGGTTCCGTGAACATGAAGCGGGATCGACGGCAATGCAAGCAGGGTCAATTATAATGAAGCAGTGTGGGAGCACGAGCTGTAACATCCTGCAAGCCCTCTGTTCCAGAACGATGCCTCCTCGTGCAACCTGCTCCAGAATATATTTCCTTTGTTTCCGAATCTGGCAACACACCGAGCTCAGGCGTGAGAACGGAAGGGGTAGGATAGCGAACGAAACTGAAACTTTCCACGCTACCGTCTTACCAGATTCTCTAACTTACGGATATTGACATCGTCATTGTTGTTGTTATTGTTGCTGGTGGAGTAGATACTTGTTTCCTTGTCAAGTGCGTCATTTCCTCGAGTACGTACACCTCACGAATCTAATTATTATGTATGTCGTCAATGGGCATTATTATTATTATTATTATTATTATTATTATTATTATTATTATTATTGTTATTATATTATTATTATTATCTTCTTCTTCTTTACAATTTTCTTTTCTATAATCATAATACAATAATAATAATTTATTTACTTTATGTATTATGAATATCACATCTCTTCCTTAACAATATCTTCTCCATCTTCTTGTAATTCTAGAATCTAGATTATTTTTCCATTAAATTCCACATTACAGTAAATGCCTGATATAACGTGATTGTCGGCGCGCATACTTCAACCCTGCGTTACAATTTATCCACTATATATCGCAGAGCTGGGCACCGGGAGCGAATCCAAACTCTAAACGGGAACACTTAATATTCATCCGTCACTGAATCAACGCTGCGCGGTGTTCGGCGGGGAAGATAGGGGATGAAGAGAAGTCATATGGCTCCCTGTGAGAGAGTAGAATCCGCTCTTGGTGCCCAGCTCTGATCTATCGGAAAGTGACCTGTGGAATGACAAACGATGTGAGGATGGGGACATACTTTTTACTACTTTTAATCGAAATCCGCGGCATGTAAGTCCACCTTATCCGCCTCGGTAGCTCAGTTGACACAGCGCTAACTTACGACGATCGCGGAGTTCAAATCCCGGCAGTGCCAGAACTGTGTTTGCGATGGACAAAGCCAAATTTGTAAGTGTTTTTCTCAAAATGCTTCTCTTCTACCCCTCTACATTTGACCAGTATTCTACGCAATTCCCCTTTTCATTATATTAGTTTCGAGAAAATAGGGCACCTGCTGTGTTTGTCTGGTGTCAGATCGGCACGTAGTTTTGTCTAAATATTAGTAGCTGGCTCACTGATCTGCAGAGAGGGATCAGAGCTTCGGATTAGGACTCAACATTCTCTTCCTGGATGGGCCTTGCCGACTCAGTCTTCTGAGGGACGACAAACCACCACCAGGAGTATGATATTCGAACTTGTTGACTGGAGAAGAAATGAGTGGAGGAACGAATGGTGAAGGCGGCTTAGACGAACAGCAAAATTGACACGCAACCCATTGTACAACGGATATAACTTACAGAAAATCTACTTGAGTTAGGCCCGGTTTTATAAATATGGTTAATTTCAAGATTATGTTAAACCTAAGTTAAACCTAACCATGATTTTAACTCAACGTGCCGTATTACAGAGTCTCGGTTAAGTTAAACCGCAGTGGAATAAGATTGGTATTACTGCTAGGAAAGAAAAAAAGATGATCGCAACTGTTTAATTATATTATTGATTTAAAATAGACGACGCTCGTGGAGAATCTTCATTAAGAAACATCTTTGTTCTTCGATATCAGAAAGAGTATCATAAAAAAACCTAAAGATGACCAATACCGCGGACTTCAGTATACTTGTCAGACTTAGCCTCAAATAGTTTCTTAACGCTGGCTACCAACGTTATACTCCTAAACACAATGCAACCAAACTAAACCTTGCGTGATCATCCGCGACGTAACTCCATACAGAATCAACTGAGTAATGAGTAATAATATTAGTGTGCGTATTTTATGTGTTGTCTAGAATATTTATGAAACAGAATTCAGTCAAACAATAAAATTATTTTTACGGGTCTAGTAAAATTAGGTAATATTATTAGTGTGTTTATAAATCAGGCCCCATAGCAAATCTTACCACACACAGTACAATGCGCAATAGGTTTATGGTAGATTTACGGACACCTCCGAAATCTTCCATCGTTTTCAGTATGTCTACTACCAGAGGAAAAATAGCGCAGCGTAACTAGTAACTGATGAGAGATTCAACAGAATGTTTTCAAAAATAAAAAATAAATCTTTTATCTTTTAAAATAATCTTTAAAACACATATTTTTGCACTTTCTCGTTTTTCTGTTGCATGTTGTATCCGAGTTTCAATTTTTCGAAACAAGGTTAGGACACACAGACACACAATTATGACACAAGACGAAATATTAATTCAACATTAGTAGAACCTAAATGTCTCACATCTGCTGGTCTAAAGCATAGCATAAATTTTGGCCCTCGGTTGTACAATGCTTTAACTAAATTACACCCAGAACTTCTAACATGTAACCCACTAACATATAACAAGAAAATTAGAAACGTGTTAATATCTTCAATTTGATTAAATAAATTTATAGCCTATGTGTATAAATTAATCAACCTATATTATATTTGTATTCTATAATTTTGAAATATATATTAGTCCTACTTTTCACGTGCGATATTATTCTTCTCTAGTGTTAATATTATATTATATAATTCCATTGCCGCTGTAATTATATTTTAGTTCCTATTTTATTTTACTTATTTATTTATATTATTATTTTTTATTTTAATATTATATCTGAACTGCGACCGAGCACGAGCGCTGCTCATTCGGTCTCAAATTTTGTTAATACTACCGTATCTTCTTTTTATATTGCTTGTATTATTTTATTTGTATTTCTCTTTGTTTGTTTTGTAATTATATTTCTTTATTCTGTATATTTGAAATAAATAAAAATAAAATAAAATAAAATTGACTGTAAGCCTAATTCGGAAGGTTAGGACTGTCTGCTTCGGAAGCCTTAATGTGTTTTAAAAAATATATTAATTTATGTATATTTGAAAGTGGTGCACTCTATTTCGAAAAATTCTTGGCAGCAGTGTAATATTAATCACTCATATATAGTCACTCATAAGTTCTTGGAAAACATCTGCAATATCCACGTGTATTGCGGGAACCGCCATCTTGCACTGTTGAGCCTTGAACTGCAGTTTAAACGTCAGAAAACTGGTTAAACTCAAGTTAACTCAAGATTAACTGGTAGTTAAGGTTTATAATACGAAGCAGTACGAAAAACTTCAGTTTAAACTGAACGTAAGGTTTAAACGGCGTTTGTAATACTGGTCCTTACAGTGCTTGAGGTGATTTCCTTGCACACGATAGATGCCAATTCCAGTCGATCCCTGCTTTATCGGGCTTTTACTGTACTTTCATTTTTTTTCTTCTCCAATTCATTATTATTTTTTTTCTCCTGTACATTATATGAATTCCTTATTAAAATAATTTATCTCATTTTCATATCAAAGCCTAATTAATTTTGTGGAAGGATAAACATCAGTTACGTCAAAGATCCAGTTTTGTAGCAAATGCTCTTGTCTTCATGGATGCGTACGTCTGAATGAATATTTTACCCGGTGCGCGGATCACACTCCGAAGGCACTGAGCATGGAGACACGCGAGGAGATACTCCAAGCTAAGCTACAATGTTTAATAACAGTATTTAACACAGGCACAGATTTACGGTAGCCGAACAAGGCATTTAATGGTTTGTGCAATAATTTGTACAAACACTTACACCCTACTACCTTGTAGACTCATTGCGACGCCAAGGTCCAGTGGGCATGCGGGTGAACGGACAAATATACACTACTATATATTACTGTATAATATAATAAGTGTAATTAATTAATTACAAACTGCCCCCCATTGAGGGACGTATGTAAACATAGATGATTAACTTAGAAAGCATATTGTAATATTCAGATAGTCAATGTTATGATATAATATAATATTGTTTATTCAGTCTACATGACATATCAAATATAAAAAGTTAATGAGACTTATCTATGTAAGCAATCATTGTGTTCTATACAAATATAAATTGAACAGCGAACGTTTTCGCCCTTCGGGCATCATCAGGCTTTACATGCAATATCTTATACATTTAGTCTCTAGTATGGAAATGATGAAATACAACCATTTAATAATAAAATAAACTATTTAAAAACTGGCTTGTGGTAATTGTATCTAAAATTAATGTACAGATATAAAATGTATACATAATACTGAGGTAAAAACTGTGGCTGCACTGCTGTATTATGTTAAAATTATAACTGTGAACATGATAAAACGTTTATTCTTCATTTAAACTTCATAATTGTTAATTAGATGTTTTCTGCTAATCTTGTCTCAATGGTTCAAACTTGGTATAGTGAAATCAATCTGAAATATATTAGATATTATGTAGAGAAATTTCAATATGCCGTAATATTAAATCTATTAAAAGTTGTCAAAAATACTCACATTTAAAGTCGTGTATACTGCACAAGTTATCTGTTGACATTCCATTGAGACGATTTAAGAATAAACAATATTATATTATATTATATCATAGATGATTAAATTTAAAAAAGTACCTAAGAAAAGGGCATGAAAAATTACAATTGCTATTAATGTGGCACCATGTGATTAATAAGGATTTGACAGAATTTTTTAATACTGTTATCACAATGTCACCCAAGCAATCCTTATAGCGGCAACGTTCATTGCTTCTCCCGTGACATAATTCTCGGTAAAAAAGCAGGCACGGTTAGAGTTTTGCTGATTATTATTATTATTAATATTATTATTATTATTATTATTATTATTATTATTATTATTATCGAGTTTCAATTCAATTATGTCTGAACACATGTTCTCCTCCAGCATCCTAACCGTTATTGCATATTGCATCTCATTACTGAAACATTTTATTTTCTTTTCTTGCTTCAAGTGGTGCCCATTCTAAAATTTCCCTAGGCTAGTTATCCTCATTCCTCCTCTTGGTGTGTCCGACGCACCTACGCGTCTTCATTTCCATTCTTTCAATAATAAGATCGTGTTTTTCGAATTTGATACTCTTCTGATGATCGTATTTTTTATTTTCTCTAATCTTGATATTCTACAGCTTCTCCTTAAACAATCAAACTCTGTAGCAAGTAACTTGCTCCTAATTCTACAATTAGCATCCCACACCTCAGATACATTCATTCATTCATAGTATTTAGCAACTATTTATATTTTATATTTAGCAACTATTTATAATTTCATAAATATCAATTCCCTCTGTTTTCGTTTCCAATCATAACCACGTCTCTAGAAAGTGCATGTTGTTTGTTTCTCAATGACAAGGGCGCTCTTTTCCCCAGTACAAGGCAGTTTTTCGCGATAATCATCAGTCATTTGTGATGGACAACTTGAGGATGAATCTCATCGTGTACTGTAATTCTTCAGCAATTGGCGGGACAGCATAATTTATACTAGTGAGTACGGCATATTGTTTATATTCACATAAAATAATTGAAACATAATTAAATATTTTTCCTATTTTGTCACATATTTTCCCGAATTTTAGCAGCTAAAACTCCGAGTCCTAGTGATAACTTCAGTTTCCAGAGTCCCAAGCCCTTAAATGCTACATCAGCATCAGAGACCCGTATACTACCCACAGGTTTCAACAAAGCCTGTATCTGACTAGTGCAGGTGATAGATGAAGTGAGGGTAAGTGGAGAGTCTTAAGCCTCGTTACACTTTTCAAGTAACTTGAATTCAAGTTGCAGTTCAGACATATTCAAGTTATTTTGTTTTGAAGTAGGATAAAATGGTGTCGATGGAAGCTGTGCAATTAGAAATTTCTGTAGTAGCAAGCTTCCGCCAGGGAAATGATAAATATATTGAAGAAATGGAAGACGCGTTGTTCAGTATGGGTTAGGAATTAGATTAGTAAGAGAAATACACGACCATTCACAATTACAAATAGAATAAGTGAAAACTTCAAGCAGATTTAATAATTGTTATCGAAAATGTAATAAAATATAGGCAAGTCTGATTTACCATAATTACAGCTGTTACAGTTCCAAAAAAATTTAAGCCACATTGAACTATTCTAGTTTCGGCCGATAAATGTCACCCCTACAAGCAACACTCTTCTTAATCCCTCCGATCTTCCTCACTTCTTCTCTATCTACAGTTTAATGGTTTTTAATTGTCTTTCATATCTCATCTGTGTACACGTTAAAATCTCTGCTGTTCAATTTTTCAATGAACTCTTCCTTCCTTGGCAGCTTCCTTTGCATTTGGCACAAAACTTTGCAGTTTCTATAATCCACAGGCCTTCGTGTGTTTTATACAACTTCAGAAACTCAAAAATATTTGGTCATTATTTAATTCACTACTGTTTCGTATTATTTTTACGTTCTCGGTAGAACAGAAAAACAATCAGTTGTTAATGTAACGCTCTTAAAACAGCTGTTAATTTAAATTCCCGCGCTTTTCTCGTTGAATTCAAGTTATCAAGTAACGTTCACACTCTTCAAGTTGTTTTAAGCGTCCTTTCAAGTCAAGTAAAAAGTACAAAGGGATCAAACTTTACTTGAAACTTGAATTCAAGCCGTTACTTGACTTCAAGTCAACTTTAAACATAGTTCACACTTTTCAAGTTCGTCGAATCAAGGGACTTAAATTAAAATTACTTGAAAAGTGAGAACGATGCTTTAGTGCAATGAGAGAGGGAAACGGAACTGAATCCGGGCGGCTGCCCGAATGAAGAATCAGCGCGCTAGCTGTCAGTTACAGACGCGACATTGATCCATAACAGTAATAGAAATTATTAACCTAATTCAAGTATTTCTAAATAAAAAAAGACGACAAATAAAAACTTATTTGCCTATCTGATTAAAGAGAAGTTTTTTATTCTTACATAGTAGGACTACATAAAGAATCTTTGCTGTGTTTTTAACTCGTTAACACAGACCGGAAGTATTAATTAGAAAATCTCATGCGAATCTTACTTTAATAACGATGTGAAAGATAATCCATAGCAACGAACATATCCCCATGGTTCCTTTGTTGCTTGCGCTGTTAAAACAGAAGAGAAAAGCGAAAATATTATGGTCAATACACGAGGCCATGTTACTACTGTGAAGAGTACGGTTTATTTTTTCTACGCTTTGCTTCTTGCCTTAATGAGAGCAAGCCAATTACAAAGTTCTTACTAATATCTTAAGAAGTCATGCTTATGTATTCACCGAGTTCGTCAATTTCACACTCTTTAAACATGTTCATGTACTATGGAATTACAATTAACAACCCATTCGGAATATATTATATGCAGTTATGCAGAAGACTAGATCATATATATATATATATATATATATATATATATATATATATATATATACATATATATACATATATATAAAACAGATAGCTCATCCCTATGTTAAAATCGGTAGCACTCTGAAGAGAACAACCGCCAGGATCGCCACTCGTCCGCCGTAAACGAACACGAGATGGCAGTACAGTCGCTAATGCAATTCAAATGGGAGTTATGACGTGACTCCTTATGTAACAACTAGATGGAAGTATAGTAAACCTGACAAAAGTTGTTACCGTCAAAGCTTGTAAGGCCGAGCAATCTGGGTATATATGATCTAGGCCAGAAATTTATTAAGCCTATTCTATACTAATATTAGGTTGACGCATGAGTTCGTAGTGTGTAGGCTAAAGAAGGTAGAGTATCAAGTGGACAAAAATGAACACTTCCGACATATTCTTCTGTTTGAGTTAATAGGGGAGCAATGGCAGTGGAGACGGCTCGAAAGATTTGTGCCGTGCCATCGGAGAAAGCACTGCAAGAAAATGGTTCTGCCGTTTCAACACACAACACCTCGTACAAAACTTAGTGTCTATCCACTGAAGATGTTATGCGGCTGGTGAGTTAAGGAAGGTGTCGTGTGCTACTGTACGAATTGCTATCCAATAATTAACTTTTATTTCCGACAACTCAAACGCCTTGCGGCCGCAAATGAAGAACGACGACTGAGAAGACTGCATCAAGTGCTATTACAATATGGTAATGCAACATAACATACTATTATCTGTGCATTTCGAACTGGTGGATCAAGGTCACGTACAAAAGTACAAACCACGCACGAGTCACTGAACTGAAAACTGTGAATTGAAGAACTGGTCATTCAGGCTGTCACAGATGACTTTAGTTGAGAGAATGGTCCAAGACTGGGTTAAACACGCGTGGCAAATACAGTTCATTGCTTGACCTTGAGCCGCTAGTTCGAAATTCACAGATAATAGTACTATTTCTAGTACTACTACTACTACTACAATACTGCTTCTACTACTACTACCACCACCACTTAGTACCGCCACTACCACTACTACCGCTGCTTCTGCTGCACCAACAAGCAGCTCCCAATATAGTATTAATGATATCAGTTCCAAATCGTAATAAAACGTCGCCCACGCATAGTCAAAACTTGATAGATATCCCAGAAAAAAATATTTCTTTCCTTATTTTATTTGCGTTATACTGCTTATATTGTTAGTAAAATTACATCAGTAGATGTATATAGCTAAGAGTTAATATTAGTTTAAATAAGGATTTGTGTCTTCTATTACGTTTTCGTGAAATTAAATAATAATTCATGCTTAAATTTGTTAATATTCTGGCGTGAGAGACGTGGCAACATGTCCAGCAGGATTCATTCAGCTGACTTACTCTGCACAGACGTACAGAGTCAGCTGGTTCAAGCTCCCTGTCCATCTGGTCTCCTGCCGAGCGGATGGCAGATCGATAAACAACTTACAATATCATTCACAGTTCAAGAATATCATGATATGTTATTAAATTTATGGACAAATTCGTTGAAATTCAAGTGCGGCAAGAAGGACGTACCGCCAGCGTTTTGCGCAAAGAAGGTTACCTAACCGGCGAACTTTTGTAGCAGTCTCTCAACGATTATTAGAAACTGGGAGTCTCTTACCCCGTTTCGGAAATCACACAACCAGAAATTTCTTTTAAAATTATACTGCTTTACGGAAGCGGGGGAGATTAAAATGTTGCATTAGAAAAAAGTTCGTGTGATTTTGTGCAGAAAACCATTATTGTTTCTTTTTTAGATGTACAATAAAAAAGGAACAATGTTGTTAAATAAAATAGAAATTTACCATTATGTTCTATTAATGAGATTGAAAGTTTGTATTTGCTGCTCGTTTTATGTAAACAACAGTTGTCCTGGTCCGCCCCTGCATTGGAACACAGCATCTGTTTTGTATCGGTAGTCTGTACCCGCTTGAGCTGTACTGTGTACTTATAAACCTCCTCCTCCCCATCCAGCAACATTGTCAAACGTCTAATATTGTAAACTTTAATAATTGGTTAAATATTGCAATTATAAAAAAATTGTAAGGACATTTTTTCTTTCTTATGACATGAATAATCATCAGTTAAAATAATGACACTTATATCCCCACACTCTCTCTAAAAGGCTACATTTATGTACTCTATACTTGCTTCCGTACACAAAGCCAGTTACACTGTATATTATACTGTCGTCTTAGTTGCTTCTGTTGCCCTGCGCTACATAATCTCTCTTTGTATTTACATTCTGCGCCGACTCTTCATAATGAAATTCTTCGGATTCTCTTATGCCGCACATTCCCTCCCACGAAAAGCCCAAGTCTCCTCACATAAAATCCGACTTAAAACTTTCCTCTTGCCTTCCCATCTTTCAGAACTTTTCCTTTATGAAATTAATTTCATTTGAGAATGAAATCACTGAGATATGAAATCTGCTTTCCGCTCCCCTTCGTGTTTATTTGCTTACCAATTACACAGGTGCCAGGTACTTTCACACTTCAATTGATTTTCACATTTTCTTGCAAATACTTGTTTTCAGAGCCGCTGATACTGAAAAAGTGCTGTTTAGCATGCCGTCTGTAGGCCCGCCAGACAGTCTGTCAGTGAGTGAGAGAAGTCAGTCTGTCAGTTTATTAGTCTCAATCAATCAATAACTTCACCATTACGTCAGTTAGTCAGCCAGCTAGCCAGCCAATCAAGCAGTCAGTCTGTAATCAATCGGTCAGTAAATCAATCAACCAACCCGTCAGCCAGTTACTCAGTAAGTCAGTCAAGCAGTCATTAGATCAGTCAGTCCGTCAACCAGTCACTCATTCAGAAATCAATGACGCACTTAGTCAGTCCATTAGTCTCAGTCAGTCAATGATTTGTCACTCAGTCAACCAATCAGTCCAACATTACGTCAGTCAATCAGCCAGCCAAACAGTAGCCAGCGAGTCAATTAATCAACCAGTCAGTCCATTAGTCAAACAGCCAGTCAGTCCGTTAGTCAATCAGCCTGTCAGTCTTTTAGACATTCAGTCAGTTCGTTAGTCAATGAACCAGACAGTTCGTTAGTCAATTAGCCAGTCACTCCGTTAGCCAATTAATCAGTGAATCTATTAAGTCAATCAGCCAGTCAGCCCGATAGCCAATTAATCAGTCAGTTCGTTACTCAATTAATCAGCCAGTCCGTTAGTCAATCAGCTAGTCAGTCCGTTAGCCAATTAATCAGTCAGTTCGTTAGTCAACGAACCAGTCAGTTCGTTAGTCAATTAGCCAGTAAGTCCGTTAGCCAATTAATCAGTCAGTTCGTTAGTCAATGAATCAATCAGTTCGTTAGTCAATTAGCCAGTCAGTCCGTTAGCCAATTAATCAGTCAGTTCGTTAGTCATTGAGCCAGTCACTCCGTTAGCCAATTAATCAGTGAATCCGTTAAGTGAATCAGCCAGTCAGTCCGTTAGCCAATTAATCAGTCAGTTCGTTACTCAATGAACCAGTCAGTTCGTTAGTCAATTAGCCAGTCAGTCCGTTAGCCAATTAATCAGTCAGTTCGTTAGTCAATGAACCAGTCAGTTCGTTAGTCAATTAGTCAGTCAGTCCGTTAGCCAATTAATCAGTCAGTTCGTTAGTCAATGAACCAGTCAGTTCGTTAGTCAATTAGCCAGTCAGTCCGTTAGCCAATTAATCAGTCAGTTCGTTAGTCAATGAACCAGTCAGTTCGTTAGTCAATTAGCCAGTCAGTCCGTTAGCCAATTAATCAGTCAGTTCCCTAGTCAATGAGCCAGTCACTCCGTTAGCCAATTAATCAGTGAATCCGTTAATCAATCAGCCAGTCAGCCCGTTAGCCAATTAATCAATCAGTCCGTCCGTTAATCAATTAATCAGTTAGTCTGTTAATCAATCAGCCAGTCAGTCCGTTAGACAATAAATCAGTCACCCTGTTTGTAATTCAGCCAGTCAGTCCGTTAGCCAATTAATCAGTCAGTCCGTTAGTCAATTAATAAGTCAGTCCGTTAGTCAATTAATACGTCAGTCCGTTAGTCAATCAGCCAGTCAGTCCGTTAGCCAATTAATCAATCAGTCAGTCCGTTACTCAATTAATCAGTCAGTCCGTTAGCCAATCAGCCAGTCAGTCCGTTAGCCAAGTAATCAGACAGGTCGTTAGTCAATCAGCCAGTTAGTCCGTTAGTCAATAAATCAGACAGTTCTTTAGTCAATGAGCCAGTCATTCCGTTAGGCAATTAATCAGTCAGTCCGTCAGGCAATTAATAAGTCAGTCCATTAGTCCATTAGCCAGTCAGTCCGTTAATCAATAAATCGGTCAGTTTGTTAGTCAATGAGCCAGTCATTCCGTTAGCCAATTAATCAGTCAGTCCGTTAAGCAATCAGTCAGTCAGTCCGTTAGTCAATTAATCAGTCAGTTCGTTAGTCATCGAGCCCGTCACTCCGTTAGCCAATTAACCGGTCAGTACGTTAGTCAATCAGCCAGTCAGTCCATTAGTCTCAGTCAGCCATCTGCCTGTCTTAATACAGATATTTCTCCTAAACCAATTACATTATTACAAAAGAATTCATTTTGCAGTACATGAAATATAACATTTTTATTCGGAAAACATGAGCATTATATTTGAACCAATGAGGCAAAAAAAAAAAATGCATGAAAGAGTATTTAATGGAAATATCTGTACCTCATTCCATGTTTATGCTCTCGTTACAGAATGGTACAGAATATAGATGAAGTACTGTGATGCAGTAATGATCGATTTGCAGATTTCATTTCCTGTCTATTTTTAAGCGGCGGCCATGCACGTCAGGGATCCGCTAGGTGTGGGTGACCAGTGTCGGTTCAGTATTCTGACAAACCTGTAGCAGCTGATGACGACATAGACAAAGCGATGGTGAAAAGAATATGACAGGAAAACCAAATTATTCGGAGAAAACCTGATCCCGCTTTCTACACAGAGCTAATACGATCTGCCGGAGATGGAAATCTGGTCCCTTGGTGACAAATGGACAGGTTAGTGAGCTGCGGTTGGGTCTTCTCGAAGGGGAACGACAACACCCTTAATAAAACCTGTACCATCAGCGTTCATGTCCACTACGACTCTTCCGGGATTTGAACTTTTGCCATCGATATGGTGTTCCACTGGATAACGGTTTATCTGCCAGTGCATGCCATCATCTCCATATAAGGTGAAGCAAGACGAGTCTGTTAAGCGCGGTTCGGCTACCGGGTTCGTATCCCGCTTAAGGCAGTATCTATTATCTGATGGCCATCTTAGTCCACAACGGTAAATTCTCCTGATCAGAGGCCTCGCCGCAGAGAAGCACCAACCCGCAGGGTTGTCCACAACACAACGAACTCACAGGTACACTACCTTCAATTTCTCCTCCGCTAGCGTATCCGACTTCATGTGCAGAGGACTCGAGTTCGAGACCTGGAAGAATTGTGGAGTTTATCTCCATTCCATATGTAGCGAAATCCTCTACTTGTCAGTATGCTTTGTTGGTTAGGAATCTGAAGAATATTGATCTTAATAAGTTATGTATATACGTTTCGCCATGAGATTACCGTATTTACTCGTATATTAGCGTAACAGGTTCTTCAACAAAATAAATGTTACCGATATATTACAATAAAATAATCGAACACTAATAAATATAAATTACAGGGTGGAAGGTAAGGTAGTATATTAATTGTAGGATGTAATTCCTTAAAATATAACGAACAAAAAAGTCTAATATAATTTTGCTCGTTTTTGCGAGGTTTTTGAAGAAATAATACTTTTATACAAAAGCTGTTGGAGATAAACCATAACCATACAATATGATACCAGTGTTCGAAAAAAGTTAGTTATTGAAGCATACAGAGTGTGACAGAAAACTATTTTTAATGGCATCCTATATTAAAATTTACATTTTCCGAATCTCCATTAAATGTTACGTATAAATGTGTACAAATTTTACCCTTCACCCGTTTCGTGTCTTTTAACCATAGATTAAGCTTGTTTCGTACACTTCAAACTTGAGACAAATAAGTGTGTAAAATCATGTTAAGTAGGCCATAAAACTAAACAAAACACTATTAATAATAAAACTTTACAACAGATGCTCAAAATGAGAACCATTCACAGCCAAACAATGTTACAGTCTATCACGAAAACAGTCCATTATCCTTCCCACAGTTAATGACTGATCTGTTCCATATAGGCCTATATATATAATTTGTAAAACTCAACAGGGTCTTTTCGTTCACCATTTGAATTTTAAAGATTACAGTTCTGTTTGTGGAAAAACAAAATAACAGGAGAACCACGGTTTGAAAGTTACTGTCGAATGACCTTTTGGAATGCATTTATATTCAAGCTTGCTCGCGCCAGCATATCATATCTGTAGTTGACGTCACAGCGGACTACGTAACGATTTTCATCAATATAACATATTCATTAGCGGATTATTTTACCAAATTCTTAACCATAAAGCTAGGTAAAATCTGAAAACACTTTCGCATTTCACTCGCGATATGTTTAGATCCAACTCTCGTGGCAAGCGATTGAAGTGAGCGAAAATTGTATAATTTCAGTATTCCATATAACAATGTGTAAAGTATTAATTATAATGCTATACTTTATTACATGAGTCAAGGTTTGTGTTGTCTATCTTTTACAGCACTGAGTAATTGGCGTTTACAGATGTTACGCGCCAATGACACATTTTGTGTCTAGCGCAGGGTTGTAGATAAACGTTTTTCAACATTCAAATAATAATAATAATAATAATAATAATAATAATAATAATAATAATAATAATAATAATAATAATAATAATAATGTATTTTCGCACTGCCCGATGTTCAGTACAAATATCGACAATTGTTACTGTATTCTATCGGTAGCAATAGTAAGTTAGTAGACTAAATAACTTTTCCGCGCCAAATCTTACTCAAACACGCCCATTGCCGAAAATCTGTTCAAGGTGAAATGTTATAATCTGAACTTTCATCACGAAAAGTTTTAAACATTAACATTATTCAACTTTTAAATATGTTTATTTAATCGAACTATTAAAATCATCAAGTATATTTAGCTGTAAGTTTCATAAATATTACATGTATTACGAAGTAGGTATATACAAATACTTATAATATGGAAAATCTTGACGTACCAACGTGAAGTATAAATTCAGAAGACACTGAAAATGTAAATGTTTCCAAACTGTTTGAGGTATGTATTTATTGCGCCATGAAATGCTAGCTCTATTTGCCTTAAAATACAGAAATATTCGTTTATGGGGGTTTAATGGTACATATTGAATGTTAAAATGGCGACTTCTGTGAAATGTTAATGCATTGTTTAGTAACAGCCCCAGCCATATCTTGAAGGGTAAAAATCACTAAAGCCTTGGTTTTTCTGAACCGACGCATGCGACGTGCGAGATGCGAAGCCCGCCTCGCACAAATCCGGATTACACGAGAGATAGTGAGTGGTTTGTATAGCCGCGAGATGCGAGGTCTGCGCACCTCGCAACTATAGAAACCACTCACTATCTCTCGTGTTGTCCAGATGTGTGCGAGGCAGGCTTCGCATCTTTCACATCGCATGCGTCGGTTCAGAAAAACTAAGGGTTTAAACCTGCATGAATTGTATAAACTGTCATAATAACAATATAAAATACAATGATACAAAATACAATAAAATAGTCATATTGCCAAATACAACTATATCATTTAACAGTTTTTCGAAGGTTGCTACTAGCTTCGTCTTCGCCACAAAATGGTTTCCGTCAAGAAATATCGTGCTTAGATTGTTTTTTCACAGCTACACAGATTAATAAGAAGAGACGAGAATATAATCTCCAACTATTTATAGCCTTCATTGACTACATAAAGGCTTTTGATAGAATTGATAGAGAAATCTTGTGGTTTTTGAACGAGGTTTTCCAAAGCATCTTATAAGAGCAATTCAAAGTCTATATCTAAATCCTGATAAAGCATGGAAACCAAAAATCAAAATAGTGACTTTAAATTTAATCAGGGACTAAGACAAAGGTGTCCCCTCTCACTTACTCTTTTTTAGCGTATATATTGGCGAGGTTCTAAAAAAATGGCAACTGACCTTAAAAAAATACAGGTAATAAAGTCCCTGTCGATACACTCCTGTTTGCCGGCAACCAGACTATAATAACTTCTTCGGAGAACGACCTGCAGAAAGCTATTTTCAAACTAAGAAAGATCGCACAAGATTGCAACCTAGAAATCTCTTTAACAAAAACCAAAATTATGACCTAAACGGGCAAAAAAATACGAGTCAAAATAGTGTTAAAGAACGGAATATTAGAACAAGTAAAAGATTTTAATTATTTAGGACAGACATGCCAGAAATCAGACTCTAATGTGCAATTTTGTACGCGGATCGTCGGTCTGTGCAGACTGCATCATTCGAGCGTTGCTCTTACCCTTTCTTAACTGGAGGGGTGTACAATAATCTATTCTGCGCTTCTAGGGTTGGATTAAATAGGCATTTGGACATTATAAACACACTTAGCAGAAGGAAAAAACACGGTTATTATCAGTGTCTATAATTGACAATTGTAATACAAGAAACTTTGGGCTTACTCAGTTATACTTCATAAAGTAGTAGTTTGTAAAGCATAATTTATTAATATGATTTTTATATAGTATTTGAAGAAAAAAATATTTCAGTAATTTCAAAAAAAAAAAAAACGAAAAAGTATTTCATTTTACGTAGTAGGTACTAATTATTTTAAAGTAATAGACCCTACTCTTTCATTGTTCGTCGAGCATTATTATTTATTGGGGCCATTGGTACAAATTTTGAAGAAAATATTATACTCCCAATTAATTACATGAAGTAGGACAGTGTGAAGTTTTTACACTGAAATAATTTATTTGCTGTATGTCAATATAAATTAACATTAATATTAATAAATGATATAAATTAAGCTTAGAATTTAAATTCGCATATAGTTTATTTGGAAAACGTTAAGAGCAAACATGGACAAGCTGGGTGCGTTACTGATAGAAATTAAAAGTGTAGTTCACAAGCTGAGAAGCGACGATATTCTATTTATGTTAGGTTTAAAGGTTTATTAATGTAAGTATATTAGCATAATATAGTGACGTGAGATGGAAAATTTGCCATTATATATTTTTCCAGAAAAATTTTCCGCCTTGCAAATAGTTGCTTTCTTCACTCCTTACAACCTCATGAGCCTTGCATGTATCCCTCACTTTATTCTGATCACTTACCAGCTTATGAAATGAAAGTCGTAAGTCTCTAATCTTTGATGGCTGTGTTAGTACAGACTCTAAAACAACGCCATTGTCAAGTTCATTTTGCCGTGAGAGTACTGATTAAGAAATAAGCGCTGGTAATATCATATTTTGAGAACTTCACTAATCTGATCTTAACTGTCACAACACAATTACCTCGACATGGGCTTATGAAAGCCTTTCATTTTAAAATAAATATTGTTGGCTGAGGAAAACATTAGGCCTATAACAATTATGTTATATGATTCGTAATTTCTCTTCTTCGTTATCTGTGAACTCCTCACTTTATTTGTCACAGACACAGCCAAATCAGCACCCGTACGGAAACTGCGTCACTGAAAGAAAAGCTGATATGCTGTTGCAGGTCTGTATAGGCTAGCCCTGTCGCGTTCCACTCCAAGGCGATTCACTCCCTCCAGATAGGGGAATAGAAAGTGCACATCGCATGATGATGATGATGATATGATGATGATGATGATTATTATTATTATTATTATTATTATTATTATTATTATTATTATTATTTAGTCAACTGTCCGAAGACAGGTCTGAACCTCACAAGTGATACCAACGAGGCACCACTTATGAGGCAACTAAGTTAGGAGATAATGGAGTAGGGTGGTCATTTCCTTTCCTCTATTATTATTATTATTATTATTATTATTATTATTATTATTATTATTAGGGTAGACGAGGGTAATTGTAAACAGTTTTTACTGATTTCAAATATATTTCAACATTACACAACCCTCAGTAACGGTAAGCATGACAAAGAAACATTGTGTTATTTTTAGATCTTTCTTTGCCCTGAAAATGGGTTTAAAATAATAAGGTTGCCTTTTTATCATCTTTTAATTGTTAGTTTACATTTACCCCACCTGTTTACATTTACCCTTTTCAGAGGAGGGTAATTGTAAACACCAATTTTCGCACGGGCTATCAGACACTGAACATTTTTTTGTTTTGTTTCAGAAGAAAGTGCTGTACTCCTTCCAACTCCAATTTTGGTCACTGGTACATTTCGTCCCTTTAACCTATGATATATGACGATATAGGAACTCAGTACCTCTACTGAGCTTCACGATAACTGTAGTTAGTATTTTTCACATCTGCGACAACCATCTCTAAATCCTCTACAGTGTAGTTGAGTGGGGGGGAGGGTCTCTTTGATTACTGAAAATGTAACCATAGTAAAACATGTTTACAATTACTCCAAGCAATTAAAACTATGGGGCAAATGTAAACACGTCATAATTTAATGAACTGAGGTTATGGGAGATCTCAAAACTATTGTAATAAATGTTAATTACTATAAATTACTCATAAAAAGAACATATTCTTAAAAAATAGCACTGTACGTTTACTTACAATGCCAAAAATGAAGGTGAAGCAAAATTCTTTCTCAACTTTTTTTTTATGGACTCTTACAAAACATTCGTTCAAAACTAAGCAGTTACTCCTATTTGGCGCCAAATTGCTTCGTAGGTTAGCCAATATGTTCATTTAAATATTCCCCCGAATTAAAATTTTTATATTGACAGTTTTGTATTTCTCACAGCATTTGTTTACAATTACCATCATCTACCCTATTTCTATTATTATTATTATTATTATTATTATTATTATTATTATTATTATTATTATTAGCATATTATTATTATTATTATTATTATTATTATTATTATTATTATTATTATTATTATTAGCATATTATTATTATTATTATTATTATTATTATTATTATTATTATTATTATTATTATTATTATTATTATTAAGATTATTTATTTCACAGATAATAAGTGAAATACTGAAATAAAACAAATCAAAGCGTAGAATATGCCTTTCTTTATGAAGTTAGATTCTGAGACAGCAAACTGGTCTTACCTCAACAAAAATAAACTCTATAAACAGCTGGGAAGTGGCGAATGGCGGAAGAAGTATTTCCTTTTGGTGCCATTTAGTCAGAGAAGTAGCGTTCTTTTACCTCTACCGTACTAATTATAGCTCCGTGTGGGAAAGACAGAGATACCTGACTACAGAACACGTCGGCTGGCAATTTATGAAGGAAGCTGCTGTCAACTGTTACGCAGAAAGTCGTATTTCACCAAAAAGAATTCAAGATAACTGTGTGATATCACCATGTGGACACAGAACAATAAAATTCAGCAACGAGTATTTAGAGCATTCGTAGTAAGTCGAGGAATCGTAGTCACTCGACTGGTAGAGCAATAGACTGATAACTGAAAGATCGCGGATTCGCATCCGGGTGGTGACGGGACTTTTCTCGTCATCATCACTTCCAGGACGGCTCCAGGGCGCAAGCCGTATGGCGTCATGACATTACCTTTATATGGTAAGTTGAGGGAAATTCGTCTTTTCGGAGAAATTTTGTCATTGTTCTACAGAAAAAAAAAAAGAAATACTGAAAGTTTCGTCTAAAATTCGGAACTGTTTTATCGTTTGCGGACATACATGGTGATTCACAAGGAGCTACCGTCATTTATAGAGCATATTTTCAAAGTCATTTTGAGCAAAAAATATCATATAAACATAGGTCCTATTTTCAATATTTTCAGAGTTACACAAATTTGAAGTTGTACATAAAATGCTTTTTTATTTAGTTTTAAGGGTAAAAGAATATTACAGATAGAGAAAAACTATTCAGAAATATCATTTCTTTAATTGGCTAGTATTCTGAAGCTAAAAATGTTTTGTGAATTCCATAGTTTCTTCGTACAGACTTATTTTTTACTACAAAATTAGACTTTCTTGCGCACTTATCACAACAATAATATTGTTACAAATCACGTCACTCTTGTAAATTATTTAAGACTGTACATTAGGATGCAAATGTAACTGTAAAGAAATAAGTTGTTACAAGTCGTGCGATTTGTAAAAATTGTTGTGATAGGGTAAGTGCGTAAGAATAATGTAATTTTTAGTTAAAAATTGAAAAAAATCTTTACAAAGAAAGTAAGGAATTAACAACACATTTTTAACTTCATAATACAGTACTAGCCAATTAAATAAATGATACTCGTGAATAGTTCATTCTCTATTTGTAATTTGGTTGAGGAGAAAACTCCGGGAAAAACCCCAACCACGTAATTTGTCCCAACCAGGATTTTACCTTAGAACTAAATGAAAATAATATTTTACTAACAACTTCAAACTAACGTATCTCTGAAAATATTGACATCAGGACCCATGTTTATATGACTTTTTTTTTCTCAGAGTGTTTTCGGAAATGAGCCCGGTAAGTGACGGTAAATCCTCGTGAATCACCCTGTATAACAAAATTAATAACATTAACAAGATATGTCTTCGACAAAACAGAACAATCAAATCGATTTCCAAATATTTAATCTTCAACCGTGAATACCGTTCAGCACGACATCCTCTTCTAGTTGTTGTCTATGTGCTAGACTTCACAGCATACAAAACATAGTAAAAAAATCCGTGGCGATACAGCCCATGAAGGGCCAAGCCCGACCAGCCGGCTGCTGGCCTCACGTCCACATGCCGAAGCAGAGCTGGACGATCATCCAACCAGAATGGAGGTACCGTGTGGTTAGCACGATGATCCCCCCCCCCCAGCCGTTATAGGTGGTATTCGAAATCGGATTTTCGCTACTATCGTAGCTTCCCAAGTGCAGCACGATGCTGTATGGACACCGGTCCCATACACTGACCGAAATTTCATGAAAAAATTTCTTCCTCCATGAGGACTCGAACCATTGCGCATTTCGTAACGCTAGTCCTAGGCAAAATGCCTTAGACCACGACGCCACGGCGCGGGACACAAAACATAGTATTGGTCTTCTTTCGATTAAAATTTTAAAATAATAATTGATACCACACCAGTATATAAAAATTTACAACAATATTTTTCTAATATTTTACTCATAAAACAGCAAAATTCATTTACCAAATCGAGAAAGTAGGTACCCTATCATATTAAGATATGAAAGACAGCGAGTAGATCCTGTTGGATAATGGCCTCCTACTGAAGGTAGGGTGTAGTGTCTTGCAATGATCAAACATGGAAGAGGCAACCGAGACAGTACAAACTTCGTTTTATTCCATATGAAAAACTATTCGCAATATTTGTGCTAAAATCATTAAATGGTTAAAACTGGAAGAGGTGGGAGTGAAGGACAGTTAGAAGCGGTAGAAGAAAGAAAATAATTAAAATTAGTAAAAACTTTAAATCCTAGTGATATATGTATTTGTAGTAGTAGTAGTAGTAGTAGTAGTAGTAGTAGTAGTAGTAGTAGTAGTAGTAGTAGTAGTAGTAGTAGTAGTAGTAATAGTAGTAGTAGTAGTAGTAGTAGCATTAGTAATAATAGTAGTAGCATTAGTAATAATAGTAGTAGTGGTTTGGTGATGTAGTGGTAATGGTAGTAGTAGCAGGAGTTGTAGTACAGTAGTAGTAGTTGTGATAATAGTAGTAGTTCTAATATAGTTGTGGTAGTAATAGTTATTATGATGGTAGTAGTAATTATTATTGTAGCAGTAATAGTAGTTCTAGTAGTAGTAGTACTGACAGTTGTAGTAGTAGTAGTAGTAGTAGTAGTAGTAGTAGTAGTAGTAGTAGTAGTAGTAGTAGTAGTAGTAGTACTGACAGTTGTATTTGTACTTGCAGTAGTAGTTGTAATACTGGGTGTTCATCTCAAAGTGTCATGACGTCACTGTTGTGAGTCAGCGATTTGAAGCGAGTTTCAGCTTTTATGTCAGAGAAGTTGCCTATTAATCAAGGCGTTCAATCTGAACTTGAGAACGTGTACGGCATAACTTGAACGTCGTAGCAACAGATGGCGGTCTGTACTGTCTGTGTACTACCATAACCTCTTTCGAACTGTGTTTTGCGCCGGCAAGTCGTACGCAGGGTATTTGTTATCATCGGTTGCGTACGGCAACATTCCACAACACAAATCAAATGTTCCGTGTCCATGTTGACCGTTGAAGTTAATGTCAACAAATAGGTAAGTAATCGTCTTAACCCTCTTCCCATATCCCGACAGTAAGAAAAAAACCCACCTCAGTACATATTTCCAAACAGTTCACATTCCTACCATACGTATCGCTAAGTACTCTTCAGAATGAACGCCGTACTTGCTAGGCAACTTCTCTGACACATAGATAATACACCTCTGCGGAAGTGTAGGAAGATTGAATTCTCCAGGCTCATCGACTAGCCACATGACGGCATACAGCGAGCCATGACACACTTTGAACTGAACACCCAGTAGTAGTTATAACAGTAATAGTAATATTACAGTAGATGTCGTAGAAGTAGTAGTTCTACTAGTAGGAGTCAGTTGTAGTGGTAGTTGTAATAGTTGTGATGGTGGTAGTAGTAATTCCAATAGTAATTGTAGCAGTAATAGATGTTTCTAGTAGTAGTACTGACAGTTGTTGTAGTAGTAGTAGCAGTAGTGGTAGTACTGACAGTTGTATTTGTACTTGCAGTAGTAGTTCTACTAGTAGGAGTCAGTTGTAGTGGTAGTTGTAATAGTTATAATGGTGGTAGTAGTAGTAATTCTAATAGTAATTGTAGCAGTAATAGATGTTTCTAGTAGTAATGACAGTTGTGGAGTTGTAGTAGTTTTGGTACTAGTATTAGAAGTAGTAATTGTAATTGTTGTAGTAGTAATTGTAGCAGCAATAGTTGTAATAGTAGTATTGACAATTGTAGCGAAAGCTGTAGTAATAGAAGTACTAGTTATAACTGTAGTAGTAATTATAAATTGTAGCAGTACTAATAGTTCTAGTAGTAGTACTGACAGCTGTGTATTAGTTGTAGTTTTGGTAGCAGTAGTTATAATGTAGTAGTAGTAGTAGTAGTAGTAGTAGTAGTAGTAGTAGTAGTAGTAATTATAGCAGTAGTTGCAGCAGCAGTTGTAGTAGATATATAAAATACAGTATATAAGACGTTGTAAAAGGTTGAAAAGAAGACGAAGAAAGCCTAGGAAGAAAAATAAAAGTGATCAGGAAAGAAATAAAATGGGCAATAGTTAATAAAGAAGAAGGAGATGTAATGTAGAAGATTAGGAAACAGCAGGAAAAGGGAAAGATGAACAATAAATAAGGAGAACGAAGCAGTACAAAGCCAGACGAATAAGTAACTCTCTTTTTGAACACTCTGTAGTGCATACGCGGGTTAACGCTCGCCATGAAGACGACTCGCGTGCTGGATGCAGTGCTTCGTGACCTAGGCCACCATATCGACCCGCCTCAACCCCTTGGCTCCGTTTTGTACTGAACAATTCATGACATTGCCTTCTTTCTTGCAAAGTACATTCGCCGGTCTGTTCTCGAATTGCACGTGAAGTCATTTGTTCTGGACACACGTACGTGCATCGCTCGTGACTTTGAACTGATTTAGTGACGACAGTCACCGTTCATGCAGATTCTTTTCTCTTCTTCAATTATGTAATCGGCAACATATGGAATTCGTACTTATTTTGTTATTTCAAATATTAACCAAATGGTTCAAGTGTGTACATGATGCAACGGACAGATTGAATAAATGCATGGTAGAATACAGACACGGATGGTACGGAATGTTGAAGGGTGAATGAAATTATCACTCTTGTTAGTAAAAATTAATTACTTATTTGGTTTTCTTCATATTATAATAGTTTATATTTATTTATTCATGATGTAAAAATTTAACAAGACAAAATGACTTCAGCAGTATTAATGAAATGCGATCACTATAGACTATTCGGACCTTAAATTGGAGTCGAGCAAAGAATGGAAACTATTCGTGTCCTTCCTTCTCATGAATTTCATCATAAGTGCTATCCTTTTTTAATCTAACGAGGTTGCCACATTTCCGTAAAATATAATAGTAATCGATTAAAACACATGAATATATAGTTAAATACGGGATTTGAAGCTGTATCTGTTGGCGTTAATGAAAAATGTCTTACGAAGTAATTAAGAGTTGAAATGCCAATAAAATGAAAATTTACCCCAACTGCAAAATCTTCGCTACACGAAACATTTCACGTCATAACTCTATATTAAATCTGTTAGAAACTTTTTCTTTTTACTGTTCGTAAAGAAACATTCACTCTCAACTTACGTAAGTTTAAATCTACATTTGAATGACAAGAAAATGCAGAATGTCTCTTTCTTTTTAGTCATAGTCAGAAATTTTTACACGAAAACACGAAAAAGTTAGCTAACGGAAAACTTTTTTCGGTGATGTCTGTACATGGGGCCAAAGCGGGAGAAATGTCCTTCGAAGATGGAAGTTGTTTTTAAAACAAACCCCAAGTCTATAGCACATTTAGTTCCAGATTTATGATTTAGGAAAGGCTGAATATATGTTCTGTTTCGTTTTGACGTGCCGAGATAGCTCTTGCAGCTATCGTACAACATACACACATTCGAATTTTTCCTCATTAAGATCACGGAGTTATATACATTTCAATCTTGAGACGGTCACGTGCATTGACGATCATAAGTAATTTTATAGTGTAATATATCCAATTACATACAAGTAAGGATAGTAATTTTATGTGTATGTTAGTGCTTGTGCGTAGAGTTTCTTAAAGTAAAACTTGTGCAAGATAAAATAAGATATAGGCCTATAAGATATCTGAGTGTAAAATGGATTCTCAAATTAAGAAGAAACGTTTCATAAAAATGCTTATGTAGTTAAGCCACTCTTGCGCGCATTCTTCTGCAGTTGACGTCGCAACAACGCACTCAATAAGCGTTGTACTGCAATTTAAGGTCCGAATACTCTATATTTTTTAATGATTATAATATAGTGAATATATTGATAATATGAAGATAAAAGAAAGATTTAGACTAGCTTGGTTCAGACTTCGGATTTGGAGGTTAAGAAATAAAAGAGGTAACCTCCCTCAAGGTATATGCCCTTTATGCCGAAAAAGAGAAGATGACGTTCATATTATGCTAAAATGTCATTTCATTAAAGAAATTCGAGAAAAATTAACAAAGAAAATTCTTATTAATGAATAAAGAAATTGCAATTAAAAATTAATGAATAATAATAAAAATTTACAAAAACAAATAGGTCTTTATCTTTTTTGGTTAAAAATAAAATAAATGTAATAATTAATGAAAAACCGGTAATGAATGAGTAAATCTTAGGTAAAAAAATTGATAGTCATAAGATGTCATAAGACATAATTATACAAATATGTTTACTATAATATGAATAAATAAGCTTTTTCTGTGTTCTAGGTATAGAATTGTATGAACTGTATAAATATTTCTATTGTGAAAGAGGAATGGATGAAAATAGAATAATGAATGATTTATAAAGAGTGTTAAAAAAAAGTATCCAATATTTTAGGAGGTGCTAATATGCATCAAAACAAGAAAAACATGTCTAATAAGTATGGGTCCTACAACACATATTTTCTGAGATCTGAACACTTATTCATAGGGGGTGCTCAATGTGATGCTCATTCATGGTAGTGCATTCCCCTGCCCTTTGGCGTAAGGAATCACGCACTCTTTGAAATTGACCTGGTTATTCTTGATAACCAAAAGTCTAGGGGATTTAGGTTTGGGGAACGAGCAGGCCAAGGTGTGGGGCCTCCCCAATCAATCCAGAGGTCCTGAAATGTCAGTGTCAGGTGTCACGCTCATTGCGGAAAAAATGTGCTGGTGTGCCATCATGCATGAACTACATCTGTAGTCTTTGCTGACATGGCACATACTCCAGCAACGTAGGCAATATGCTAATAAGAATGTCCTGATAACGAGTCCCAGTTAATCTCTGTGGTAGCACGTATGACCCTTAATCTATCGCCAAGTACGTCTGCCCATACGTTGATTGAGAAACGGTGCTGATGCCTTATTTCTTCAAATGCAGGGGATTTTCATCAGCCCACATATGCTGATTACGAAAATTCAAAACACCATCTCTGTTGAACCCCGCTCATATCCGGAACCAAACTTTTGTTTTCAGTATTCCTTGCGACGTATCAGTATTCCATGCCAGGGATGTCAATTACGGTATGATTATCTGGTAGCCTGCTGTATTGTAGGGCAGAAAAATGCATTGCCATAAATGGACGTCTCATTGAGCACCTCCTATGAACAAGTGTTCAGATCTCAGGAAGTATGTGTTGTAGGACCCAAGTTTATTAGACATTTTTTTCTTGTTTTGATGCATACTATCACCTCCTAAAATAGTGGATACTTTTTTTTAACACTCTGTATATACTAGCTGCTGAGGGCTATTCATAAAGTAACTTCCGTTTTCATATAGCGTGCGTAACAACAGACAGTGGCGCCGCTCTTGCGGTGGAACGTACGTTTAAGCAGTACGCGTCGAGCAGCGGTAGAGTCAAGGTCGTGTCTTTGTTCCTATCTGAGCCACGTGCTGACAAAGTGTGTGCTGCAATCGCAAGTCCCGCCAGGTGTGAGGTACGTTCTGTATTAAGATTTCTTGTGGCCAAAAACTGTAAAGCTAGTGAAATCCATCGCCAACTTTGTGAAGTTTATGGGCTAGACGTAATGAGTGAAGATGGTGTAAGACAATGGTGCCGTATGTTCAAAAGTGGGCAGACCAATGTCCATGATGAAGAGAGAAGTGGTCGACCGAGTATCGTGAATACAGATCTGATTCGTTTGGTTGACGAAAGGATTAGAGCAAACCGCAGGTTCACCATGTCGGAGTTTAGTGAGGATTTTCCACAGATTAGTCATACTCTTCTGTACAAAGTGATTACCGAAGATTTGGGCTACCCGAAATTTTCTGCCAGATGGGTGCCTAAACTCCTTTCTGAGGAACAAAAGGCTCAGCGGATGGGATCAGCACTGTCCTTTCTTGAGCGTTACGATCAGATTGCGACAGGAGATGAGACTTGGTTGCGGTATGTGAATGCAGAAACAAAGCTTCAATCAATGCAGTGGGGCCATACTCACTCCCCGTAAAACCGAGTTAGAATATTGCTTTCTGCTCTATTTTCTGAAACAGCGATTGACGAATTTGATGATAGCGACTCTTTAAAATAAAGAAATCGGTCACCGGCGTAGTGTAGGGGTTACAAGGGAGATTCGTGCTCCGAGGCTGCGAACGAGTGTGGGATCTTACCCAATTTGTAATGATTACTTGTTTCACTTTTCTTGAGGTTTTACCAAACTGTGAGGCGAATATCGGGTAATACCATTTTGAATCTTGGCCAAAAACTGTCTCGCCAAATACCAGTTTCACCGAAGCTACACGCCGTTTCTGGAATCTGTAGACTAAATCGACGCATTTGGGTGGAGCCGATGACAAACGAACGGTCGGAGCCTATCAGTGCGGAAGTGTGTTGCGGGCTGCATCAGCTCACGGCCGCTAAGGGGTAAGATGCGCGTGGCAAAAGGTGTGGCATTTAGACGCTCGTCTTCAAGTAATGCTTTCCTCCATAGTGGTCATTGGACTGGTCCCTTCCACTAATCACTTGCGCAAAGAACTTATTTCGTCTCCTATATTCTACAGATTCCAGAAATGGAGTATAGATAACCGTGCCACTTGATAAAACGTTGTTAAATAACCTATTAATAAAGGAAGAAAAGAAATGGATGTGATAGTTTTCTTTGCTCTCTGTTCAGGATCTTTTCTTTAGCTGCTTATTCACAGCTGTCATATTTATTCTCGCTGTAGTTACACCGTACCTTATTTTCTTATCGAACATTAAAACTAACTTTTCGTGGGAAATTAACGGCATTAAATCAGATTTTCAGAAAATTATGAGCAATAAAACTTTGCACTTACAAGAACTGCCAGAAACTGATGTAAATTCAGTGAGGAACTCAATGGCCATTTGAACATGTGGAAATATAAATATATTAGAAATGTCTGACATCTCATACCACTAGACACTAGCCAGGACACGCAACGTCCCAACATTCCATTTAGCTTCAGACAATGTTATGCACGATATCTGTCGCGTCTGGCTGTTGTAACCTGCCTTCTCATTTCTCTGCAATTGTCAGCTTAATTACAACCTGACACCGATCTGAAGGAAGCCTTCACGCTGCAGCGTCACAGAAATTAATTTCAGCCGCGGACAATAATTTATTAGGCTAAAGTCATCGCTCGTTTTAGCTACGCTCTATCGCACTCCCACGCTGTTCCGATCTGATTTCCGGCAGGTGGAAGCTATTTGGTACACAATGCCAGCTGAAGGAAACAAAAACTACAGCCGCGTTGCCATAATTTGTGAGATATCAACCTACTAGCCCACTGGAGTCTTCGAATGCATGCGAATAATAACACTCAACAACAAGTTTTTACTTTTTGTCTTGCTCCGAAATAAAAACAGGTGAATATTACTAATATGTGTGCCCTATATCTGAATTTATAATCCAAAATTTCCCATCACGTATCATTTTCCGGGGAAAATGAATTGAATTTTTTTATTACAAAACTTATTTGATTTTAATTTTTCACTGCTACTGATAAAATTACAACACACTATGGATTCAAAATGTCTCATAATACTTGAAAAATGTGTACAGGATACAAAAATGATGTTCTTAAAACACAACAATAAAATCTCGGAATTTGAACTTACATTTAATAGTACATTATGCAACGAGCCTATAATGATAGTAATTAAGAATCGAGTATGGATATTTATGAAACGAGCGCAAGCGAGTTTCATAATTTTCATACGAGCTTCTTAATTACCATTATAGGCGAGTTTCATATGACTTTTTATGCTCGACCATATTTCTAACTTGAAATTACCGGTATTCAGATGTATACATTTTATTTGTATCTGACAAGATCGGAAGTGACCTTGTTCTAGGTCGTGAATTGTGAGATGTGCGCAGACGCGAAAGTACTGATTTTTTCCGAGGAACAATAATGTCATTGACCTTGACGTAGTCCAGTTAAACTTGATAATATTATAATATTATAACCTTGATTATTGAATTCGACATTGAAAAACGAGATGACAAATTGAATTTATTTGAATATTATTTAAAATTAACGCTAATTATTATAGTAACAGAACATAACCTTCTGCGACAGTATTGGATTTCCAGCCTCCGTGACTTTTCGCTAATTCTCTTTCGATTGCATATCCGAGAATAATCGATACTTACGGTTTTATAACGGTACAAAGCTGACTTGTCATTGGCTGAACACATGTAACCTGAGTTATCATTGGCTGAAGACCTGTACTTTAATGAGTAGGTGTACTTTAATGACATACATTAAAGGACTGCTACCAGGTGTATAATTAGTACATTTCGGCATGGTCGGGCATAAAATAATTTTCTGCATGACTTCTGTTTATAAGTAGACCCGAGCCTGTATTTTACAAGGAACCAACAATAGTTTGCAAGCATGCTGGATGATGATCTTCCTTTATATCGCCTTTCCATTTCAGATATTTCTTGATGAAATCTTTCTCCATGCTCGTCGCTTAAAGCTCCAAAGTTAGGAGGAAAGAAATTCAAATGAGAATGTAAAAAGCGTATTTTGAGAGTCATATTACATCCCATTTTGTCATATGCACTTAACATGGTTTCCACAACAAGTTCTATGTAGTTCTCTGCCCTAGAATTTCCAAGAAAATTTTAGCAAACGTCGTTGAAAGCATGCCATGCCATTCTTTCTATAACGGAAATTATTTCCTGAAGCAAAGGGTCAGCCATAACTTTGTGAATTTGTGGATGGATGAAAATGCCCTCTTTTAATTTGCCTTCACTCAAACTGGTAAACTTTTCCTTTAAATACTGAAAACCACACCCTTGTTTGTTCATTGCATAGACCTCACTTCGAACTGTTATGAAATTTAGTTAATAGAAGGGACCAATATCTGTTTATTTATTAGAAGTACAAAATAACATGCCAACAACCATAAGAAATCGGAAATAAGTCATAAACTCATAAAATGCATTAGATTTTGTTAGGGTTTATACCCCGAACCCGCGCCTGGGGGAGTGCTTATCGAAAAGTAAAATAATACTATATCTTAAAAACCTTACGTGATACGAAGAAAAGAGATGCATTTTCGGATTCAGAGCACATTAATCCATAAGGGACACATTGTTTTAAGTCTGAGCAAAGCTCATGTTGTTCAGTGAAATTAATAAAAAGTGTGGGTAAAGGAATAATAATACTGAAACTGATCAGGAAGAGGAAAAGGAATTGATTGAATAACTGGCTGACTGTGAGAAGAAAATGCCTACTGAAGGATGCACTGAAAGGAATGGTAAAAGTTCGAAGACATATATACATACATATAGCCTGGACTGTAAATAGATTTATTCCAAGTAACCTTATTTCTACATGGTACAAATGCGATTATCTAAAGTAAATAATATGACTACTTTATAAACATTTGTTACATAGTGTCAAAGCTAATGAATGATTGGCTTAATAAAACAAACCAGCACCTAAATCTTCATATGTTGATAAACACCAGTGTAATCAAATTTTGTTATCACAATAATGCTCACTTTTCCTACAATACTAGATTAAACGAAACTGGTATCAAAGAATCTATAAGCACAAAGTTTCTTGTTTTGAAATTGGATAATCACTTGAATTGGAAAATACACATAGACTATGTTACTCCTAAATGTCATTGAGCTCTACCTATTATGCGTTAGATAAATTCCTTATCTTCTATTGGCAATATAAACACCTTTAAAATGGCATACTTTGCATTAATTAATTAATTCTACAATCAATATGGTGCAATATTCTGGGCTAACTCATCTGAAACGAAATACATTTTTGTTTAAATAAACTCTAGGAATAAGTGACAGGTATGAAAAATATTTTCCAAAACTTAGAAATCTTGACCTTACCTGCTGAGTACCTTTTCTCCCTGGTGTTGTTTTATGTTAAAATAATAATAATAATAATAATAATAATAATAATAATAATAATAATAATAATAATAATAATAATAATAATAATAATAATAGTACTTTATTGCTAGAACAAAGATACATATTATTCTTTATGCTCGACCATGCCGAAATGTTGTAATTATACACCTGGTAGCAGTCCTTTAATGCATGTCATTAAAGTACACCTTCTCATTAAAGTACAGGTGTTCAGCCAATGACAACTCAGCTTACAGGTATTCAGCCAATGACAAGTCAGCTTTGTACCGTTATAAAACTGCAAGTATCGATTATTTTCGGATATGCAATCGAAAGAGAAAAGTCATGGAGGCTGGAAATCCAATACTGTCGCAGAAGGTTATGTTCTGTTACTATAATAATTAGCGTTAATTGTAAATAATATTCAAATAAATTCAATTTGTCATCTCGTTTTTCAATGTCGAATTCAACAATCAAGGTTATATCAAGTTTAACGGGATTACATCAAGGTCAATTACATTATTGTTCCTCGGAAAAAATCAATACTTTCGCGTCTGCGCACATCTCACAATTCACGACATAGAACAAGGTCACTTCCGATCTTGTCAGATACAAATAAAATATATACATCTGAATAATTTCAAGTTAGAAATATGGTCGAGCATAAAAAGTCGTATGAAACTTGCCTATAATGGTAATTAAGACGCTCGTATGAATACTATGAAACGAGCGCAAGCGAGTTGCATAAATATCCATACTTGCGTCTTAATTACTATCATTATAGGCTCGTTGCATAATGTACTATTATATAACAATCACTCTAACACCCCCAGAAAGAGTAAGTTATATTGCCAATAGAAGATAAGGAACTTAACTAACGCATAATAGGTAGAGCTCAATGACATTTAGGAGTAACATAGTCTATGTATATTTTCCAGTTCAAGTGATTATCCACTTTCAAAACAAGAAACTTTGTGCTTATAGATTCTTTGATATCAGTTTCGTTTAATGTAATATTGTAGGAAAACAATATTGTGATAACAAATTTGATTACACTGGTGCTCAGGAAGCAGTCCACATAATTTAAGACATTTCATTACTTACTTACTTACTTACAAATGGCTTTTAAGGAACCCGAAGGTTCATTGCCGCCCTCACATAAGCCCGCCAGCGGTCCCTATCCTGTGCAAGCTTAATCCAGTCTCTATCATCACACCCCACCTCCCTCAAATCCATTTTAATATTATTTCATTAAATAACAAAAAGTAAGTAAACAAATAAAAAGGAAAACATAGATATCACAATAATTGGAACTTTAAATTTTCTCGCAAAATAGTAATAATTATTATTAACTGATTGTTTTACAATAAGGAGCATTAGCAAAATGTACGAGTATGTTTCGGAATTTAGTTATTATCTTGTTATAAAGCCTTGTGATTATAAGCTACAGTTGTGGTACATTTAGATTCTGTCTAGCACATGTTTTCTGATCTTCTGGTTTTATATTTATGTGGATACAAATTAAATATATTTCGGTTTTTATGTACGAAATTCAGTAAGACTCTGTTATAAATCTGATGAATATCAAATACTTTAAATTCTGAATACAACAGTTCTAAAGGATAATTAAGAGGTTTATTAAGACATATTTTATTATTATTTTCTGTAGAAGTGTTATTGGCATGAGGGAGATACTATAAGCACTACCCCATGGTATAATGCCTTATTGTAATACAGTTTGTACTAATGCGAGGTAAATCAGTCGTAAAGTATGGACAGTCAAGTAATTTCGTAGCTTGACGAAATATTGAATAATTTTTCTTAATTTATTGCACAGAAAAAGAACATTTTTAACCTAACCTAAGTGCTGGTCGATTATTATTCCGAGATACTTAACTTGAGAAGATTGATTTAGAATAGGAAGTTACAAAATTATAAGAACAATCGGATGTATGAATTTTTAAATACAAGAGCGAATCAGGAGATTTCATACCATCAGGTGTTAACGAAAATGATACAACCGTAGCTTTAGAATGATTTAAGAGAAGTTTGAATGAAACCAATTTTTAATCAATGTGAAAATCAAGATACGTTTAGTATTAATCAAAACATTCATAATATTAATACGAGATACAAATCAGATCTCCCTCTACCCTCTGTTATTTTAAGCTGTTATTGAATATTCATGCATTACGGTCTTCAATGGAGTCTAGGAATTCTCGTCACCGGATATGTCGTCATTATCCTTCTTGTCACCGATTACATTTTAGTCACCGCCTTTCTGGTCATCGATTACATTTTAGTCACCGGCGTTCTCGTCACCGATTACATTTAATAATTTATTAATGTTTTATTGAAATAATTTGATGAGATTTAAATGCCATTGTAAGGTTGTTTCTATGGTTATGCATATAAGTATAATGAGATTTAAATGTCATTGTAAGGTTGTTTCCGTAGTTACGCATATAAGTATAATGAGATTTATATGTCATTGTAAGGTTGTTTCCGTGGTTACGCATATAAGTATAATGAGATTTAAATGTCATTGTAAGGTTGTTTCCGTGGTTACGCATCTAAGTATAATGAGATTTAAATGTCATTGTAAGGTTGTTTCCGTGGTTACACATATAAGTATAATGAGATTTAAATGTCATTGTAAGGTTGTTTCCGTAGTTACGCATATAAGTATAATGAGATTTGTATGTCATTGTAAGGTTGTTTCCGTGGTTACGCATATAAGTATAATGACATTTAAATGTCATTGTAAGGTTGTTTCCGTAGTTACGCATATAAGTATAATGAGATTTATATGTCATTGTAAGGTTGTTTCCGTGGTTACGCATATAAGTATAATGAGATTTAAATGTCATTGTAAGGTTGTTTCCGTGGTTACGCATATAAGTATAATGAGATTTAAATGCCATTGTAAGGTTGTTTCCGTGGTTACGCATATAAGTATAATGAGATTTAAATGTCATTGTAAGGTTGTTTCCGTGCTTACGCATATAAGTATAATGAGATTTAAATGTCATTGTAAGGTTGTTTCCGTGGTTACGCATCTCAGTACAGGGACATCATTTTATTTTTACTTCAATTTTTATTGTACCTGAGTTTTTGAATGTACTTCACTCCCACCCCTTCTACTAATGAAGTTCAACCGTCCTCCACACAGAACCAAGACTGCATATACAGTCATAGCAGCCTTACGGTGACAGTAACAGTACGTTCCAGAAATATGTTCGCGTTTTCTATTGACAAAAGAGCTTTCAATATTGAATCATATTTTCGCACAGGTATTGTCGTCCATTTGCCTACGTCGTATCCCGGTTTCCCCCACGAGCTTTTATTCGCCAGCTAGTGACTGGGCTGTCTTCGCTCTTTTCTGAGAACATTAATTTCTGTTAGGAATTGGACGTCTACTTAATATTATACAACTGTTTAAAATAACTTAAATAAAAGGGCCTCGTTGAGTAATTAACTGTCACGTGATTTCCCCCTTTCTACGACCCTGCAACATAACCACTAGGATGGACAGTAGATAGCATGTCTGAGTAATTTTATCTTTTCGGATCGAACAGAAGTTTTTTTATTTTTTATTTTATTAGGTTATTTTACGACGCTTTATCAACATCTTTGGTTATTTAGCGTCTGAATGAGATGAAGGTGATAATGCCGGTGAAATGAGTCCGGGGTTCAGCACCGAAATTTACCCAGCATTTGCTCATATTGGGCTGAGGGAAAACCCCGGAAAAAACCTCAACCAGGTAACTTGCCCCGACCGGGAATCGAACCCGGGCCACCTGGTTTCGCGGCCAGACGCGCTGACCGTTACTCCACAGGTGTGGACTCGAACAGAAGTGAAGATTGAATTCACAATACGTAAGGTACTCCTTTACAGAGTAGGTACAGAATTATTTCAACATGAGTTACTAGTACGAAGGACGAAACTGGTAATTGGAATTAGGTACAATAGTCTATAGTGCGATAATATGCACAAATGAACTGAAGCCTGTATCGAAATGAACGGCCACCATCTTCAAAAATGTGTTTAAATATCCATATTATGATTATTTTTCAATTTAACTTCATTCTCTACATTGTACGCTAATGTGCTGTAGACAGTATAATATACACTGCATAATGAATACGTCCGCATGGACAGCTCAGTTCGTGAGTAAAAACACTCACTGTTAATACTGCACTGTATTTTGATTAAACAAAAACCTAATGAAAATGATCAAACTCAAAAGCGCAATATTTCCTAGTTAATGTAAATGGATGAACTACTTTTTCTTCCCTCCTATACCTAGTAAAGTGATTTGTTTGTATATTACGCCAGTATCATCGAACTCCAGTTGTGGAAGGGGGTAGCAAACGGCGTTGATCCAGAGGTATAGGCAAGTTAATATTAAAAATGTTAGTAAAAATAAAATGATGTCCCTGTATAATGAGATTTAAATGTCATTGTAAGGTTGTTTCCGTGGTTACACATATAAGTATAATGAGATTTAAATGTCATTGTAAGGTTGTTTCCGTGGTTACGCATATAGGTATAATGAGATTTAAATGTCATTGTAAGATTGATTCCTGGTTACTCATATAAGTATTTGCCAAAAACATTTTAGGTGTAAGGTGACGTTCTTACTTATTTTAGTTATCAAATTTATTGTATTGATGCAGCATCACGAAGGGGAATTTCGATTCACTCGAAGTATTAGGGGCTTTAGGGTTATTTCGAAGGTCACTCTCCACCCCGTAAAAGAAGAAAATGGAGGATTTAGACAGAAGGATTAGTGGGATGCAGAACGATATCCTGATTATAAAGATGATGATGTTCTTACAGACCTCAGAACCATCGAACACAATTTGGGTGGCAATTTTGAAACAAAAATCATGTACAATGCTCTGTGGCAATTTTGAAACATTAATCACATAACATTTTACACAGTGTACCTATGGATATTTTACTTGTCAAAATAAATTATTTTTAAGAAAATGTATACTGAAGACCAAAATATCGGGTGACTAAAAAGTCGAAGTGATCAAAATATCGGATGACAAAATTGCAGTGACAGGTGATACAATGACGAGAGTTTCGGTGACGATAATTCCGCTTCCCTCTTCAATGCACTACTGAATTATCTTGAAGCATTGAAGACAAAGACAAAAAGTTTAGAACAGAATTAACTAAAAATCTCCATATTCGTAACTTCTACTGCTTATGCTTATGAATCAAGGTTGCATTTATTCTACGAATGCTACTACGAAAACTACCGTATTCTACACTGCCATGTCGTCTTCTATGATAGACTACCGCAGCTTTCCAACTCCATTTATTATACATTTTTGTATTATTTCTTACTCGTTTCAAATCTGAAAGCTACAATGCTGATGAGAAATATACTGAATACAATAAATTTTATTTTAAAAGAATTGAAAAAATCGGCAGTCAGTGAATCAGATTTAGCTGTTTGTAACAACCAAAAGGAGTAGGAACCTCTTCTCTCTACAATTTTTGATCATCTGAGGACGAAGATCGAAGCAATCGGCCAAACTATTCAAAACAAATAGCATATAAACAGCAATATCATTCCGCAACATGATAAAGAAACTAAACTGTTACGAAACACATAAAACGTGTAATGATAAAGTTTGTAATCATCATTGTGACATCCACTGTTTGATCAGAGAACTTTGCTCTGCCACCTGTGCAAGTTTGGCAGGTTACATCGTTCACAACAGCTGATGATAGAATGCATATTTATATGTACACTATTCTAATGTGTTTCGGCAATTGAAGAGTTCGGCCGAATAACGGTCTATGTTACAATTTTTCAAAATCGAGTTTTTAATGGAATATTGCTCTGTATAATCTTACACAGCTGTCGCAAAGAATGTTTTTCAATATCTGTATCAAAGGCGCTTCTACACGAGTTACAACCATGAATTTCTTGGTTGGAACAACGGTCTATGTCACTAGTCACTTCTAGCGTATCCAAATGTTTACATCATATCGGGAGTTATTGTACGGGAGTTTGTTCTCTTTACTAATACTAGGTAGGCCTACTTGAATTCTGTGTATCAGGCTTCGGTTGATATATTACGTAAAATGGGCGACTGAAAGACAGTGACGATTGTTACGGTAGATATAGATCGGTTAAAAAAAAAAAAAAGGATCCAGACAAATTAATATTAATAAGTGGAAAGATGTGTCACGAAAGTCGCTGAGAGAGATTAGTCTTGAGTATACAACAAGGAAGACGAAGTCGCAAGTTAGTGCGAAAGATTTCCTAAGTAATGTAAGTTCCTGTCTGTTATTTTTGCAGTATTTTATTAATTGTACTTTAATTTACACTTTACCTATTGTTAATTGGTCTGTGTTGTGTTTTGCCGCTATAGTTTATCTTAGAATTGTATCAAGGTATTTCGTTTCAGGAACAGATTTGTGGAATTTCTTGTAAGGAGATGTGCTCACAGCTTGATCTTGATGTCAGAAAGGAGCTGTTAAAATGTAGGCCTATTACTTTCTTATAGTCAGCATTTAAAAACTGTGATTGTTTTCATTATTAATAAAATGTATACTTAACAGATAAGCCATCTTTTGGGACGGATAGTGAATATTCGGGACAGGGGTTAAAATTCCATCCCTCAACAATTTTTCCGTCGGCCTCGGTAACGTAGTTGGTATAGCGCTGGCCTTCTATGCTCGAGGTTGCGAGTTCGATCCCGGCCCAGGTCGATGGCAATTAAGTGTGCGACAGACTCATGTCAGTTGATTTACTGGCATGTAAAAGAACTCCTGCGGAACAAAATTCCGACACACTTGCGACGCTGATATAACCTCAGGAGTTGCGAGCGTCGTTAAATAAACCATAATTTTAAAACAATTTCTCAATTGTAATATGTAATTTTCTTTATTCATTTGTTATTGTTAAAACTTTCTTTAATTTAATGGTATCCTTACATCTCAATAATACACTTATTTTCTAATAATAGTGTTATTATTTGATCTATATTGTATGTTTATTCATAATATGACATTGAGTCCAACTTCAATAAATTACATGGTGTTGATATTAAGATATGTGGATCATATGCGGAGACTAAGAGGAAGGCAGAAAATAGATTGGAGAATGCTGGGTTTGCAGTGAAAAACCTGCCCATGGGCAAAACACTTATGTATGTAGGCCTAGGTAATTCATATTAATATATAGCATTTAAAAATAAATGCCATAATCTTTTTGTTCATAATTTACCTTTTTATTGATTTTGTATATTTCATAATATTCCTTTGTATAAAACTGTTTATTGTCTGTATTCCACAGAAGCATTTCTTTGGAGTTAACATTGTTACAAACTTCTATGATGTGTAATATGACTTTCAATAATATACAATCGTATACTTCGCTTACTGTACAAAACATATTAATGGAATAACGGTCCATGTTGTCCGTCCGAAAGTACGAGTAAATTTATTTATAACATAGACCGTTGTTCGGTCCAACGCTTCAATTGTACAATTTCTACCGCAGTAGCTTTAACAGATCTTTTTTTTTCCAAAACTGAAACCGATAACATTTATCTGCGTTTCACTGTGAATCAAGAGACTTTATCGTTACTGACGAATCCGTCCATTCAGCATGACTTGGCTTAACAATTAGATTATTATTTTCCCTGTTATAAGTTAATTTCAAGTCCCGCGCCGTGGCGTCGAAGTCTGAGGCATCCTGTCTACGACTCGCGCTACGGAATGCGCGCTGGTTCGAGTCCTCATGGGCGAAGAACATTTTTCATGGCATTTCGGTCAGTGTATGGGACTGTTGCCCACCCAGCATTGTGATGCACTTGGAGAACTACGATAGGTAGCGAAATCCGATTACGAAAGCCAGTTATAACGGCTGGGGGGGATTATCGTGCTAACCACATGATACCTCCATTCTGGTTGGATGATCGTCCACCTCTGCTTCGGCATGTGGACGTGAGGCCAGCCAATGTCGCTCGGTAGCCATCTTGGTACAATCCATAATTGCATTGTACGTTGTTTTCAGTTATTTAGAGTAATACTTTCGTCTTTAATAAATTTAAATATGCCGACCTGTGTGGTGCACAGTTGCGGAAATAAGAAGTCCAACAAATTACCTGGAATAACCTAAACGACATTATATACATAAATATCGGATATTATTATCGTCTGTAATGTATTAATATTTAGATGTAATTTATATTACAGCTTTCCAAAGGATCCTGAGATAAATGCTGTTAGGACACCAACTCGTTGCAGCACAGTTTGTTCCAGTCACTTCAGTGAAGAAGATACGAATCGCTCGACTTTATCAAATGCCTGTACCAGAAAGAAGACAGTGCTGTCTACATTTTCGGCCTGCCCAAAATATTTGCAGCCTAAAAACCCAAAGGTTTGTGGTATGAGCATTAAAATAATAATTTATCATAATACTGGTATTTCTATTCGCTGCTGTGCATAAACTAGGCCTGTTAACGTTACTTAAATATGCAGTATTATTTTTAGGAAAGATGACCAGTAAAATGAAGTATGCTGAAAATGCTTCATCTGTCCACACCTGTGGAGTAATAGTTAGCGCGTCTGGCCGCCAAACCAGGTGGCCCGGGTTCGAATCCCGGTCGGGGCAAGTTACCTAGTTGAGGTTTCTTCCGGGGTTTTCCCTCAACTCAATATGAGCAAATGCTGGATAACTTTCGGTGCTGGACCCCGGACTCATTTCACCGGCATTATCACCTTCATCTCATTCAGACGCTAAATAACCTAAGATGTTGATAAAGCGTCGTAAAATAACCTAATAAAAAAATTCTTCTCTCTCCATTGTGAGAGTTGTAGATGAACCTGGGAACTCCATATGCCATTGGCAGCTGATACTAAAATGAAATTCAGGTTCTGTCAAAGAGGAATAGAAGAATTGTTGTGCACAAAAAGGAAATTAAGATATCGCAAAAGTGTAAACGGCGAGTGGTAAAACGAGTGGTCGACTTGAAAGATGTATTGGAAACTCTGACACAGAAAATCTTATTTGAATATGAGTTTTGTAATATGTTAGGTTCCATTTCAAAAACTTCTGTATCTCTTTTCGAGAAACAGATATTGAAGATTAATGGTGAGAAGCAAAAGAAACAGTGTGATGAAAATTTTGAAGTGTTTGACGTAATTTTCTTTCCCCTAAAGCAGCGGTTCGCAAACTGGGGGTCGTGTAAGAAGATTATTTGCAAAATAAAACAAAAAATTATATATTACAGTAACATAGGCCTACAATTATGTTTAGGAACATAAACAACATTTAACATAAAAATAAAAAAAGTTTCAGTAATTATAGATCTATATTAAGGAAAAAAATATATATCGTCACAAATGTGCCTGTTTTTTTTCAGAAAATAGCTCTCAAATCTGAACTTTGTATTCGATACTCACATAGTGACGTCACTTTTAACTTCAATGAAATTTCTCATCTTTATTTTAATGGCAATCATAGACAAGAAGCTTATTTTGCATAAATATGAAATTGCAAATGTTATTATAATTTAAGAGTTTCTTTTGAAAGTTCGAAGTAATCATGCATTCTTTTGAACCAAAACTGGTCTACATTTTGCGAAAAAGTCTAGTTTCAACATTTTGTCAGTAGGGACGGAATTAAAAAATGGGCCGAGTCTTGGTAACAATCCACCTTTACGTAGGCAACAAGCACTGCAAGACTGTCCACAAGTAGCATATATTTAGGCGCTCTTGTTTACTGCACATGCGCAATGCGTTGTATTTGGAATTTTTAGTAAAATTAGATGGCCCAAATTTTGTTTCTCGATCTGTACATATTTAAATTTTTTTTTTTCTTCAAATAGCACATTTCACGTGTAATATATATTTGGAATTTCACGCGGTTGAACGCAACTGTCTAAAAATGGATTTACTGTGACTGTCATTTTGTTTTGAGTGTCTTTCGAAAAATACTCAAAAAGCTGTTTAAAATTTACAAACTTAATTGAATGTCCGAAAAAAAGCAAACTCGGTATGTATCGCATCATATATAGTTAAATTTTGCACGAGTTCTTTAATACACTGGAATGGAATAGATCAAAATTCTTCTTGTCAAGTGATACCTTTCAGAAATTAAGTTTTCTTACAAATCCTTTGATTTTATCCCTGGTTGTTACTATGTTAACATCTTGGTCTTGCGAACTACTATTCAAAGTGTTTAAGTGTTCGAAAATATCAGCAGAGTAGGCTACTATAAATTATGTTCATGTAATATTTCGTGTTAGTGTTGCAATATACTCTTCTATTTTGGTCATTTTTGGATGGTATCCACTAATTTTGAGTAAAATCATCGTTGTTTACGGATGGGCGATTCTACTGTATTACTGTTGTTTTTGCTTCAGATTCCTTAGGCTTATCACCCAGTTGGATGTCTTCAGAGATTTTCATCATTCGTTAAAGTACACTCGCTGTTATTACTTCCATCGACGCTTAATATTGGTGTATTTAGTACGACGTCGTTAAACGACCGATAAAAGTAACATGAAATTTAATTTTCCTTCTCTTCAAAAGTCTCAGAACACGCAAGCTTCAGCCTCGCCTATGAAAGCGAGCCAAATACTAGAATGAAGTTCCGCAACTCTCAAAGAGGATGCTGGACGGGAATTGCTGAATCGAGAAGAGTAACAATGGGTGGAATGTAGGTGACGGAGAAGCGTGGGCGGCCGAGAGAGATGGAGCGAGGAAACTGCGGGTCATGCAAGCCCGGGCCGCCAGATCGCCTGCCTGGACGTTGCCCTCACCTCGCCGGCAACAGATACAAACACACCCGGGGCAGGCGGCTGGCTCTCCGTGCACAATACCCATAGCAACGCCGCGCAGTCCGCGCTAGACCGGTGATTACAATGCAGGCCTGGATCAAAAGTTCACAGTCGATAAAAATGTTTACTTTGACGTCCTTCGGAATGCAAGTAAAGTCTATGTTGTGGACTTACGGAAGGACTGAGAATGTTGTCCCTGAATGAAAGCGTTCCAGGCAAAATTTACTAGTCATTTCTGGACGACGACAAAGTTTGAAAGTAGCGCAACGAATCTATAGCAAAGTACACGAGAATTTGCCCTAACTTCCGCTTACAATCTATAGGCCTACTGTAAAATATATAACGTCGCTGTTATTCCAAAACCTTGTAACTCCAGAAAATATTTTTCAATAAGGTCAAAAATATTAATGGAACGCAAGCAGTTGCATTCAAAAAATATAACTACCAAAACCTCGCATTGAACATTTACCAGAGTTTATGTTTGCATATCTGTTAATACAAAACCTTGTATAGTTAATGTTTGGATATACGAGTTTTTGGTGCTTTGTTCTTATCAGTTCAATATACAGTAGAGCGTCTCGTTTAGGCACAGTGAAAAAGTAAACAAAGTGCAGGTAACGTTGGGGGGAGGACGAGCCGTACGATAAACATGAGGAATGCGCAAGGTTTTAGTTACATTTATGGCGGAGCATTAATTGAAATTATATTTTTCAAAAACACACAAAACAAAAGAACACAAATTGCATACCGTAACGTTATCATATACACATTTTAACAAACAAGCAATTGTAACGTTGAAATAATTCAATATAACAAATCAAATTTTGCTACTTATATCATGTTGCTTTCCAGCAGCATTTTTTACGGTCGTGAATTTCATTCTCTGTATGACTAACATAATATCACCGTACAGTACCTGAATAAATTGAACTTTGAGAAGAGATAATTATGTTTAGGAATATTGCTAATTTGTATATAGATTTTTTAATTATTATTTTGTCCCTGTAGCATAATGTGACATATAAAGAACATTTTCTTAGCTTAAATAAATTTTTAATGGCAGTTATAGTATAATATATTAATTCCATAAGTTCAGAATATATGTTTTTGTTCATCGTAACGGAGTTGATCTCGTTAAATGAATTAATTGTATATATTATATATAGAGTAGCCTATTTACAGTTAATGTGTAGAATGTTTAATAATATGTTCTATAATACGTATTGTATAATAGCAGTTCAGTATTATTATCAATCTAATTACATTTCCTGTCATATGTAGTACTAATATTTTGTACAGGGCTAGTTTCGCAGTGTTAGCGCGTTTATATCGTTAAAAAGTAGCTGGACAGACCATTTTGAATTTAGTAGCAATGCCACTTATAGTTGTCATCCTCCATTATTATTACGTACCGAACTAGGTTATACCTTTCGTAGCGTCCTGACCTATGCATTTACAGTCCAGGATATAGGCCTACTAATCGATAACTTTCCTAAACTTGTTTGGGAACGAAAATGCGCTGCCTGATGATCACCGACAAAACAAGGGCGAGAAATTTCTTTGAACTTGAAAACGATATCTGTGTGTGTGTGTGTGCGTGTGTGTGTGTGTGTGTGTGTGTGTTTGTGTCAGAAGTAGAACTACAATCCTATTTTGCCATCCGTATTAAGTTTTATTTATCTCTGCTTTCCTATAGCCTATAATTATTAAGAATCAGTGAGATGATAATAAAATTCAAATAGAGCAAGAATATGAATCAAGAAAATCCGAAGTAACACCTCGAGAAATGACGAAGAAAGCTACATTTTGCACAAATACTCCTCAAAACTTTCCCAAGACTCAGATCGTTTCCTGTAATAAGGAACCGCCAGTTGACTGAGCTATGACTGTTCACAGAGCGTGTAATTCGAAGAACTTCATTATAGCAAAGGTCACACATCACATATCGAACCCCTCGGAAGGAGACCGGAAGCAATTATTCGGACGATCCGATGTACACAGTAATACAAATAATTACGCAGATGTCGGATTTAAATAGCGGGCGTAGCCGAGAGGAAGCCCTTTAAAACAATTCCCAATTCTGAACGCCCGATGTCCTCCTGTTTTCAAGGACTCCGTTCCTAATGGAGTCCTCAGTAGAAACATTTTGTACTGTATGATGGGATAGTGACTGCGATCTAGTTAGAGCTTCGGATTCGAATCTCTGTTGAGCCTGCAATTATGCATTGAAAAATCCATAGTAACACTTGTGCCGGATGAGGTCGCAGCTGAGTTTTTCGCGGGGTTTTCCAGTTCCGTTAGCATTCCATATTAAATAATAATAATCCGTGGCGCTACAGCCCATGAAGGGGCCAGACCGACCAGCCGGCTGCTGTCCTCACGTTCACATGCCGAAGCAGAGGTGGGCGATCATCCAACCAGAATGGAAGTATCATGTGGTTAGCACGATGATCCCTCCAGACGTTCGTAGTTTCCCAAGTGCATCACGATGCTGGGTGGGCACTGGTTCCATACACTGGCCGAAATTTCATGAGAAAATTTCTTCCCCATGAAAACTCGAACCAGCGCGCACGCAGAGGCCTGAACTAGGGGTGAATGGGATTGTCTGCTCGAAAACTGGACACTCCGCGTAGATTAGCGGAGTCCAGTGTTGCCAGGTTGCTGTAACCAAAAATCCCTACTGCTCTAATAATATATTTATACTTCACGTAAAAAATGCCTACAGAAATGATTTTATGTAACTTAAGTAATTGTGAATAAACTGTGTTTAAACTAAGAAATAATAATGGAATATGTCTTACCTTGAGTATTCTATATTCGCCTCAGATCCAACTGGATCTCAACAAGGCCTTTTAAGTGACAGACCTTTCACAATTTTGCTAAGTGGAAGAATGCTCTATTGATTTGTACAAAACAGTCGATTAAATTAAAACTACGATTACGTTCAACCACATGAAACACACATCGAAGTTAAGAATTTTTCAACCTGTTCATAATATTCAGGTACATTTGAAAATATTTCAAATTTTTGCTACATTCGCTTTGCGATCTTTTGATACACCGTGTTCACTTTTTCGGCTACAAGTTCATTTTTACATTCTTTACATTTATTTAGGCTTACTACCGTTTACACTCTTGCAAAAAAAACCTTCAAAATCTGGTTCCGATAACCAGAAGTCTCGAAATGTCTGGCCACGCCGAGATTTCTCACTAACCTAATTCACCACTCAATCCTCGTTTCTTCTTGGGTACATGGACCCGATTCGTCGCCGGAAATATTCATATTGAAAGACAGTAAATTTACCACGATTAGAGAAACTACTTTAATCATATGCACTTCACGAGAAAAGTTGAACTCACACAGTTGATCCCGTGATTCGTGTGTGTGTGTGTGTGCGTGCGTGCGTGCATTCACACTGCAAATGGATAAATACCCGGTGGCAGTGGTAACTAATTACACTTAATAATGACAATTAATAATAAACACAATTAATAATAAAATTACTAAGAAATTAATAATAATAATTAATACTAATAAATAATAATGATAATAATAAAATAAATAAATAATAATATTAATAAGGAGCATCCTAAATTAATGAAGCACGATGCAACAACAGAAAATGAAGTAAAAAATTAATCAGGAATTATGCAATTCCCAATAGAAAACAACGGGGAAGTCCCTTTTTGATTTAAGAGAGCATGTGTTAATATGTGACTATGGTTAATGTAATCATATATGCTTTGTGTAAGTACAGGTCGAAGTGTATTTCAGATTATTATAACTATAAAATTCAAATTAATTAAAATAATGGCAATTGTTAAGAATATTAATAAAAGGACAAGAAAGTCCTTACAATTTGGCCAATTTTACAAAAAAAAATCCCTCAATCCCTACCAGGGTTAAAATATACCTACGATAGGGATTTTACCACAGTCTAATATATACAGTCATACGTATATACTCATACGTATAAAATATGCCAACATTTGACAGCTGGCGCGACAGTAGCCCCTCTAGCGGCAGCAAGTTAAAAGTGTGCATACGACATATGATAACACATTAGAAAATGGGTTTTGCGTAATTTGTTTTATATTTTTATGCTATACAGTAAGTGTATATGGCTCTTATTAATTTTACTTTAGAATCCTAGAAGAATTTCACACGTAGTTAATCTACAAGTTTCAGAAGCTGGGAATAAACGTAATTCTTTCTGCTCCTTACAACTGAATCATGGCCCTGATCATGTATCATGGTTTGAAATAATATAATTGTTCGTACGTGGGCGGTTAATTCAATTCATTCCTAAATATATTTATGAATCATTAGAACTCTATATTTCCTGTGAGAAGAGTCAAAATTAGTAGCTTCAAAATTGTAGGGTACATCGCGTGGTGAACTCCTCTCTCTATTTCCTGAGAAATTAACTATTTTCCATACCGCAAATTGGGGTAAACTCGGCCGCTGAAGTAAACTTGAAAATAAAAAAGGGAGGATTTAAACCTTAATATGACAGACAATGATTTATGAAGTTAATTATTTTTCCATTTCTTAAGAACCGGTATTTCCTTTATTATTTTGAGTCACAAATAGTGCTGATATTATGGTTTAAATTTTTATGACAAGTTTACAACATTTTACATTACATTTCCAGTTTTCACACATAATCTTAATTTTAACTTATCCTACCTCTACTGGGTGTTCATTTCAAAGTGTGTCATGACGTCACTGTTGTTGGGTCACCGATTTGAAGCGAGTTTCAGCTTATATGTTAGAGAAGTTGCCTATTATTTAAGGCGTTCTTCAATCTGAACTTGAGAACGTGTACGGTATAACTTGAACGTCGTAGCAACAGATGGCGGTCTGTACGGTCTGTGTGCTATCATAACCTCTTTCGAACTGTGTTTTGCGCCGGCAAGTCGTACGCAGGGTATTTGTTATCAACGGTTGCGTACGGTAATATTCCACAACACAAATCAAATGCTCCGTGTCCATGTTGACCGTCGAAGTTAATGTCAACAAATACGTAAGTAATCGTCTTAACCCTCTCCCCATATCCCGACAGTACGTATTTCCAAACAGTTCACATTCCTGCCACTACCGGCGTTAACGTACGTATCGGCACGTACTCTTCAGAATGAACGCCGTACTTGCTAGCCAACTTCTCTGCCTCTTAGATTATACACCTGAGCTGCGGAAGTGTAGGAAGATTGAATTCTCTAGGCTCATCAGCTAGCCACATGACGGCATACAGCGAGCCAAGACACATTTTGAACTGAACACCCAGTATAATACGTAAATTACATGCACTTACTGTTAATATGACGTAGGTGAGAACAAATAAATGAACACAATTTTGTTGAAAAAATTGTAACTTCAATTAACTCAGAAAATGTAGGCCTAATTTTATTTTCAGAGCAGAAGTGGTGTAAGTAAAAAATGGGCAATGATTCTGTAAATTACAGAGCAAAGTAGCAGTTAATATTGAATTTATTTAAACTATTAGTAGTCAGTGAATAGCACGAAGGATATATTAATTGCTACTTTGCGCTGTATTTTACAGAATTTTTACTTTAAACCTCATTACCTAATTTTGACTTACACCACTTCTGCTCTGAACGGCTCAAATAATCACTGGAAATGTAAAATAAACACCAATAAGAGTCATGCAGGTTATTACAGAAAAGATTGCTTTTTATATTAAATTCAAAAAGGCTCTTTTATTTCTTGACAACTTGATACGTCTGCCACATGAATCTGCACCAACACATCAGAAATTTATCCACACAGTCTGGATTTATTCAAGAAATGAATATTTTGCAAAAGGATTACAATACTCCATGAATTCTTGAAAAATTAACACCATGATTCCTACTTGAATGCAATATAACATTCAACTTTTGAAAAATATAAAGAAAAAAACAGGAATACAAAAATTATGGAATTACTTGCATTAAAAACAAAAACTGTAGATATATTATCCAAAATTGGAATGGTTACACATTTACACATAATGATCTCTGCAAAAAAATAATATACTGTAACAGGTATTTACTTTGTTTTTATTTACACTCTCCTTCCTGACATACAGATAGGTAACTGATAACTAATATGTAAATGTTTTATAGAACACAATACGTAGGCTACCTACAATATGGATTATTGGTTATGACTGAGTTATGATTTTCTCTTGGTCTTTAGGGAATCTGAAGAACGACAAATTCGGAGATTTAAATTTGTTGTTACTGCAATTTTGTGTCATTGCACACATTGCCTTTATTCCGACGCATGATTAAAACGTTATTATAACATCTCGCATCTCTTTAAAGCATGTGCTGGCTGAACGAGACTGTATCAAGCCTATGACCAGTGCCTTGCCTGCCGCTTGGGCGCTAGTGTCGCGAATGTTGGCAAAAAAAGTATTGAAGTTGCGCGACTGTATATATTAGACTGTGATTTTACCCTACATCTGGCAACACTGGCGGAGTCAACTGGATTGGGTTGGGAAAGCACGTAGTTCTCTCAGATATACATAGCGCTAGGGTTCACCCTTCTCTCTTTCAAAATAATATCATGTGCTCGGAAATGAGTTGTGAAAAATTTGGAAGCAGTCCTTGAAACAAAGCGAGGTTACGTCAGTTATAACTTATAACTGCCAAAAAATTGAGCAACCAAGATGAACTGACAGGCTATGGAATGTGCTAAGAATGGGATCTAACTGTGCACAAGGATTGGTCTGTTGTACGTTTGCTATTTTGTGAATAATTGGCTCCATCATTGATGGTAGCTGGCGTAGCATAAACAACGGTTGGCAATGACAAAGGCAAGTGTGTGCAAAGTGGATGAAGAACTTACGAAAGCCTCTCACGTCTTTGTGGAGGATCTTGTAGTGAGCAGTAATTCACCAGTTTCATATATTATACCTACATATTATTCGCCTTCCGTTGTAGTCCAAGCTGTGGCGTTACTAGCTAAAATACAGAGTTGGATTTCCGACTATAAAATGGAGATTTATTTCCCATCTAACGAGTGACATAAATAAAGGGAGAAATTAAAGAAACTTGGACAAAACAGGATTTGAGAAAAATTAAACATGGCTCGAGTTAACCAAGGAGGTTAGAAATAACATAATCAGATGTTTAAACACAAATAAATGTATACTGAAATGGTATACTTACAGTTTTCGTGGTGTTAACTAATGGCTTGCACTAATTACGTTCTTGTCACGAAAAACTGGGCGCATAAAAAGTTGAAACTCCTCTTTTTAAAGAATAATTCGCTCTGATCAACACAGAGTAAGCTGTAGCTTGAAACTGCTCCCACAGGTCATTGTACAACTTGTCTACCAGTTCAGCTGTTACCAGTGAGATAGCATCCCCTAAAGCCACAGACAGAAGTAGCCAGAGTTGTGCCCAACTACCCTGTTTTATCCAACTCTTCCCCTATATATTTTTAGAGCCAATATTATATAAAAATCCGGACTCTAGTGATACCAATATATTGTCACCATGGAAACGTGATATACAGGTTGTAAGGGGTATAAGTTCGTCCTTTTCACAGTCGTCGGGAACGGTCTGCAGGATCAAAAAATGTCCATACAACATAGGGTCAAAACTTGATAGTTTTCTCAGCAAAAAATATTTCTTCTCTTATTTTATTCGCGTTATACTGCTTATACCGTTAGTAATATTACGATAAACAATTACATCAGTAGGTATATCTAGCAAAGAGTTAAAGTTAGCTTAAATAAATATTTGTGCATTCTATTACGTTTTCGTGAAATTAAATAATAATGCATGCTTAAATTTGTTAATATTCTGGCGTGAGAGACGTGGCAACGTGTTCAGCAGGCAGTACTCTGCACAGACGTAAGTACAAGTCAGCTAGTTCAAGCTCCTTGTCCAGAGGTCTACTGCAGAGCGGATGACAGTTCAATAAACAATTTACAATGTCATTCACAGTTTAGGAATATCATATGTTATTAATTTATGAAAAAAGTCGTCGTAATTCAAGTGAGGCAAGATGTGCCATCAATGTTTTCCGCAAAGAAGGTTACCTAATCGGCGAATTTTGTAGCGGTTTCTCAACGATTATTAAACTCACACAAACAGAAATTTCTTTAAAAAATGGTATTGCTTTATGGAAGCGGGAGAGATTAAAATTTTACATTTAAAAAAAAAGTTCGTGTGATTTTGTGTAGTAAACCACTATTGTATATTTTTTAGAAGTACAATAAAAATGGACCAATATTGTTAAATAAAATTGAAATTTACCATCAAGTTCTATTATTGAGATTCAAAGTTTGTATTTGCTGCTCGTTTTATGTAAACAACGGTCCGCCCCTGCATTAGAACAGAGCATCTGTTTTGTATCGGTATGTCTGTATCCGCTTGAGCTGTACTGTGTACTTGTAAACTCCTTCCTTCTCCTCCAGCAACGTTGCCAAACGCCTAATATTGTAAACTTTAATAATTAGTTAAATATTGCAATTAGAAAAAAATTGTGAGGATATTTTTTCTTCCTTATGATATGAATAATCATCACTTAAAATAATGGCACTTATACCCCTTACACCCTGTATACACAACCAAATTGGCTAAAATCATTGGACCTGGTTTGTTACCGGATGTGGTCCGTGAGCCGTAATTCGAGAGGCCTGTGTAGATCATAATATACTGATAAGCGTGATTGATACAGAACTTAAAAAGTTTTATGTTGTTGAAGATGAGACATTAGTTTGGTTCACATAGGTCTATTACTTATGAAACACGGACAAAAGAGCATAAATAAATAGAGCCTATGTAACAGTCGCAACGTTTGTAGGAATGTCCCCCAGAAATCAATTTTAGCATCATTATTATTCTCAGCTTATATTACTGGTGTAGTCTGAACCATAAATAATTTATCTCACGTAATCGTATTTGCAGGTGATACAAGTGTAATTACTTCAAGTAAACAGTATGTTCACTTTGCAAACTTTTTGATACAGTGTTAAACGTAAAGAGTCATTTACTTAATGCAAATACACTAGCAGTACTTAACTTCAAAAAAACCATGTCATCAAATTTAGTGCACATGAGTGTGCTCAGTTCGATAATCACTTGAACTGCAAAACTCCTAAATTCAGTTTTGCTTGTTTGCATTAAAATACTTATCCTCTACTGGCGATGTAAGCACTCTTAAAATGGTATACTTTCCATGCATTCATTTTTTTTAATGAAATATGGTAACATTCTAGTGCAGCTGAATTTATTTTTGTTTAAAAAAATTATCTAGGAATAGTGATATAAATGCATAAAAAGGTATTCTGTATAATGATTTTCCAAAATATAGATATCTTCACCTTATCTTTGAGTAGGGCTACATTTTTTCCCTGATAATGTTTTATATTAAAAAACATGACTTATTTAGTACTAATTAGAACACTAATAATTTTAATACAAGATACAACCATCTGCCCTATGTTAGTCTCAGCTGTTATAAATTACAAATTATGTTTTATTTAACGACGCTTGCAACTGCCGAGGTTATATCAGCGTCAATGGTATGCCGGAATTTTGTCCCGCTGTAGGTCTTTTACATGCCAGTAAATCTAATGTCCAAATCTGTCGCATTTAAGTACACTTAAATACCATCGACCTGGACCGTGATTGAACCCGCAACCTTGGGCACAGAAGGCCAGCGCTCTACCGACTGCGCCACCCAAGCTGACTTTGAGCTGTTATAAAAGAAGGAGTTCACTCTTCATGTACACAATGTTTCATAAATATTTTAAGGGTTACAAAACTTAGGCCTAGGCCTAATTGTAAGTAAACTATCGAACTGTTAATGAAGCCAGTCCAGAACGAAGGAGAAACTCAAACAGTTTGTGCGTGTATGTTTTGTTAAGCCCAGAGTTCACATTCATGCCGCTAGGCCGTTTTGTTGTGTTCAGCTGCAGTTCATATTCCTTATTGTTGTGTAATGGCTGCTACGTGTGTGGAGAAATCGTTCTGTGTTTTGGAATTTCACACTACTAGGTCAGTGATTATTGTCCTACGTGCATCTTGTATAAAATTAGAAAAGAACCCACCTAGGAAAAAAAATTACTTTGCAAATAATTGAAAGAAACGGGTTTTCTGTGCAAAGGAAAATCAACTAGTCGCCCATCAACCTCAGAGAGAGACAATGATCGTGTGTGGACACGTTTTGTGTGCAGCACACAGAAATCAACAGTAACTGTAGCTAGAGAACTGGACATGTCAAAAACAACAATGTGGCCCCCACGATCACCTGACCTGACACCGTGCGACTTCTTTTTGTGGAGGTTATATCAAGGACAGTGTATTCGTTCCATTGATGCCGTATAATATCGCAGACCTAAGGCAGCGTATTAATGCAGCGGTTGACACAATCGACAGATCCTTGTTGATGCGAGTCTGGCGAAAACTGTACTATCGTCTGTAAGTGTGCCGTGTCAGCCGTGGTACACACATTGAACATTTGTAAGTGTAAAAAGAACTGTTTGAGTTCCTCGTTTGTTATGGACTGGTTTCATTAACTTAAGTTCAATAGTTTACTCACAATAAAGTTTTTAACCTCTCAAATGTTTATGAATCACGGTGTATTACAGTCGCCAGTGCACTGCTTATTTTAGAGCTTTGAAGGGCCAAGAGAAAGATTCAGGACAGAATTAACCTAATTTCTGCATATTAATACTTTCTATTAAGGGAATGAACTATTTGGGATCCGGAATTTTCGTCACCGATTTTTCGTCATCCGGTGATTTCGCCACATATTACATTTTGTCACTGCAACATTTTGTCACCAAATCACTTTTGTCACCACCATATTGTGTCACCAAATCACTTTTGTCACCACCATATTTTGTCACCAATTTAATTTCCTCATCACTATTCGTCACCACAATCCCCCCCCCCTTCGTATCACTTCCCTTGATACCTATATAAAATGATACGTAATATAAAACCTCCTACTTCATTGTTCATTTCGTTTCCAAGGATACATTCATTTTTTTGTTTCGAAATCTTCACGTTACAGGATTCATTGTGTTCATACTGTTTATTTCGTTTGGACACATTGATTTTTTGGATTCGAAACATTCAAGTTACAGGATTCATTGGTTTCAAAATCTTCAAGTTAAGGTATAGAGGAATTATTTCGATTCGTAAAAAGTAATAGAGCAAGGGATAAGTTAATTGACATTATAATGGACATACTGTATGTATACAAAGCGCAAAGTTACGAAGACCGGGATTGTATGGGGATGTGATTAGCGCGACATTTGTAATTCACTGATGACTATTTCTTCAGATAAGAAAACCATTATAAAAGAACCTACAGAGCACTTCAGTTGGAATTTTGGTTGAAACTCCATAAAAACAGGAAGAATGTATGCAGTTCAAAGCCATGTTAATACAGAGCATTAAAATAATTATACAGTGATACAATAGTTTTGGACTCATAATAAAAACAGCCTAATGTAATTTGTTGTATTATTTTGGTGACGAAATCCCCTCAGTATAAAAGAAAATGACAAAATATATATGATGACGAAATATGTCCGGTGACAAAATCTCCTCAGTGAAAAAAAAACATGACAAAATGTATTTGATGACCAAAAAACTAGTGACGAAAAATAGGTGACAAACTATAACGATGACGAAATATCCGGTTACGAAATGCCTTAAACCCGAACTATTTATGCTTATAAATTGGATTAATATACTCACTTTGTTTCAATAATTATAAATACTAGTATTACGTACGTTTGTTAACCTATAATGTTTTACTTATTCCACATTTCAAAACTATAATGCTAATGTAAGAATTGTGGAATACAATAAATGTTTTGTTCACATAGATATTTTTACTGAAAATGATCTCGAGATTGAGAACCGCGTCGTCCGTGTCAGTTTAACTTCGTGAATCATTCTATATAAATATAGTTAACACATGTTTCTTGTCAAGATTGCAGCAATTGAACATTTACATTTCTAAATACGACAAACAGATCAGTTATTATGCAAATACTGTATTTACAAGTGATGTAGGATAAATAAAGGTTATTAGAGTGGTTGGGCTATGTTTGTAGAAGAATTCCCACAACAGATTAATGATTTATATGACGACCAACCTTTGATTATGCACTGGACCTGAAGTCGCTACTTAGGCCTACTCGTACATAAGCCTACTAATTTCATATCGGAGCGCCGTGTGTGCAGTAGGAAGTATATTAGCAGTGATTTGTATGCCAAAGAGCGGGAAGTATAGCTAATAAGAGGAAGCATATTAACAGTGGCTCATAGGTTAGGGCACGCTGTGAAACGAAGCGTGATAATGGAGTTTCGCTTTTCTTCAGTACGTAATTAGTAGATTTTGAAGTTGAGGCATATAAACTCTGAAGTTACGTGCACACATGATAAAGCATTGTTTACAGAGCAGCTGGCAAGGCAGTCCTCTTCCACCATACATACAACGTATCAATATTGGAGATTAACAATATAGGTAAAATAAATAAATAAATAAATAAATAAATAAATAAATAAATAAATAAATAAACGTTCGTCTGAAGGACAAAAATATAAATAGACTACTGTATTATATTGGTCAAAATACAATGTACAGGTTATTCATAAGTGAAACATTTTAAAGTACGCAACAGATCATGGTAACTGATATGCCGATAGAAAGAGAAACTCTCCAGGTTTTTTTTAATAAGAAATGCCCGTTCTTAGTTGTCATGATTAATTGCTAGGTGGCAGTAGTCATCAATAATGGCAAAATGGGTTTACTAAACGTGAGCAATTGTTCTATATTTTGGAATATACAAGGACTTCGTCAAAGATTTGAAGTAGACGGTTTCGCTGATTTACTAATCGCGACGAAGCAACTTTTCATCTCTTCGGAAAAGTGAATCGGCACAAAGTGCGCATATGAAGGATTGAAAATTCCCACGCAGTCATAGAGCATGTGCGACACTCACCTAAGGTAAATGTCTTCTGTGTGATTTCGAAAGAGAAGGTGTATGGGGCATTTTTCTTTGTAGAGCCCACCGTCACTGGGATGATTTACTTGGACATGTTACAAAACTGAATGAAGACAGCAATGATTACATCTTTCAGGAAGATGAATGTCCCTGTCACTATCACAACAACGTGCCAGAGTATCTTAATCAAAATTTGCCACAGAGATGGATCGGACGCACAGGACGAGAAGATGACGCGTTACTGAAGTGGCCATCACGATCACCGGATTTAACTCCGTGTGACCTTTTCTTATGGGGGTATGTGAAGGATATTGTTTATGTGCCTCCGCTCTCCGTTGATCTCCAGAAACTTCGCCACCGGATTATAGCTGCCGTGGCTCTGGTCAACCGTGATATGCTGGAGCGTGTATGGGGCGAGATGGACTAGCGCATGGATGTATGCCGTATTAGCAAAGATGGACACACTGAGCAACTGTGTGGTATGTAACAAAACTTGGAGAGTTTCTCTTTATTCTAGTGTAAAGTAATTCGTTATTCGTTGTGTAGTTTAGTAGTTATGAATTATTAAAATGTTTCACGGATTTATGAACAGCTCTGTATTATCGTCTCTCAGGTGTAGAAACATAACACTTTCTTAGGCCTATAAAGTGCAATACTGTTTAAAAAGGTAATTTTAAACTATCATTATTATTATTATTATTATTATTATTATTATTATTATTATTATTATTATTATTATTATTAGAACATACAATATTTGTAATAAAAAGTAATGACATAAATAAAGTAGCCTAATTGTGAAAAATAAATCATAGAAATAAACTTGTCTTAAAATAATAACATTACTATAAAAACACTACATTTAGATAAACATTAATTAGAAAACAGCATTGTATTCTATTTGTTACATCTATCTCTTGTGTGAGTAAAACTCGTAACCGGAGGGAAAATTGAGCATATAGTACATACAGTAGCTTAATAAAACATTACTAAGATAGAAAGGGAATATATTTCAAATGAAAATAACTCAAATATTGTACAGGTGTTTAGTAAAAATTTAATATTAGTAAGAAGTCAAAATGAAAGTTTTGTAGGTTAACTTGATAATAAAACACAGTGAACTGAGAATCAAATGAATTATAATAAAGTATCACCAAATCACAATATGTTATTTAAAATATATATTAATACTAATTTCAATTACTTATTGTAAATATCTCTTTAATTTTTAATTTGAATTCATGCAAGTTATAATTTCTTAATAAATGATATTATATATTGCAAAATCATGTTATACATTTTTAGTCCATAATAAAATAAGGCCGTATTTTTTGCCAACAGTTGTGATGCATTTTGTCTCTTCTTGCGAGGTTTATTTTCTTGTGGAAGAAACTTAATAATGTACTATGTTTAAAAATTTGTTCCAATTGCATTTAGTTTTCGACATGGCATTGACTTCAAGTTGTCCAAAAAGTCCAGCTTCAGTGCTAGTACGTACGAAACCTTCAACGTCAACCAAACCTAAACAGACAGCACAGTGAATAGAAAATGGGAAAAAATAAACAAGCCCTAGTCTGTTTCCTCCACCTCCGCCCAATACTTCGCTAAGATTTAACCTGTATCGCCCTCACTTCGAAGTCCAGTAATCAGTAATCATATCTTGTTCGAACTACTATAAAAACCCGAGTGTTTGTTATCCACGCTATAATCCAGTTCTGTCACATCTATTCAGATGATATCGATCTCTCTTTAACAGAGATTACAGTCTGTAGCGGTAACTCTGATGATAAAATTACAAACTGTGTGAAATCATTGGTAGTCGAACGACTTCATGGAAGGTTTTCCACAACAAAGATTCGGGTTCAAATCATGGGTATACAAAATGAATTCAGTAGTGAAGCAAGGCAACATTTATCAGATTTTCTCGAAGTACTTCTGTTATCCTTGCCATTATGTCAACTTCTTTCATTAATTCACAATTATTACTACATTACGTAATGGATCCTATGCGGAGACTAAGAGGAAGATAGAAAATAGGAAAGATTGGAGAAAGCTGGGTTTGCAGTGAAAGACCTGCTCTTTGGCAGAACACTATGAATGATTGAATGCGTAATTAAATACATATAGTAAACTATTTCATCCTGTAATATCTTCAAGATAAAATTTAACCACAAAAATCTCCTCACATCTGAGTCATCAAGTGTAGCATTCGTCAGTCAGTCGGTCAGTTATTCAGTGAGTGAGTGAGTCAGTCAGTGAGTCAGTCAGTCAGTCGGTCAGTCGGTCAGTTAGTTAATCAATCATTGTAGCACTCAAATCCAGTCAATTAAATCAATAAAACATTCGTTCATTAATTTCGCAGTAAGTAGTTCTTCACTAAGTCAATCAGTCGTCCTGTAGGCCTATATCAATAATTATTATTCTGTCATTGTTTCATTCAGTATGTCAGTTACTCACTCAGTGCCGTCATTCTTTCTTTCATCCATTTGTCGCTGAGTTAATAAATAATGCATTCATTAATTTAAGTCAGTCGGCCAATGTCACTCAATTTAGTCAGTTGAGTCAATAAATCATTCGTTCATTAGTGATGTCAGTAAGTAATTCAGTTACTGAGTCAATCAATCGGCATGTTATGACAATAAATATTCGGTCATTGTCTCATTCATTAATTCAATTACTTCAGTAACTGCATTAATTTATTCTTTCAACCATTCACCACTGAGTTAATAAAAAAATTCATACATTAATTAAATCAGTGAGTCAGTCAGTCATTGTACTTATACAGTAGAGCGTCTCGTTTAGGCACAGTGAAAACGTAAACAAAGTGCAGGTAACGTGTGGGGGGAGGACGAGCCGTACAATAAACACGAGGGATGCACAAGGTTTTAGTTACAACATTTATGACGGAGCATTAATTGAAATTATATTTTCCAAAAACACACAAAACAAAAGAACACAAATTGCATAACGTTATCATATACACATTTTATAAAACAAGCAATTGTAACACGGCGACAGCCGTAAAATTATTCGCACTACTACTACTTCGCTTGTAATATAACATGCTATAGATATAGCTAGTTGGTATAATTTATGTATTTAGTTGGTGTAATTTATGTGTTTAATTGTATAGTTTTTGTGTATTTAGTTTGGATACATTACATCAGTTATTCATAGATTTCAAAAAGGCATATGACTCGGTTAAGAGGGAAGTTTTATATGATATTCTTATTGAATTTGGTGTTCCCAAGAAATTAGTTCGATTAATTAAAATCTGTCTCAGTGAAACATACAGCAGAGTCCTTATAGGTCAGTTTCTATCTGATCCTTTTCCAATTCACTGCGGGCTAAAGCAGGGAGATGCACTATCACCTTTACTTTTTAACTTCGCTCTAGAATATGCCATTAGGAAAGTTCAGGATAACAGGCAGGGTTTGGAATTGAACGGGTTACATCAGCTTCTTGTCTATGCAGATGACGTGAATATGTTAGGAGAACATACACAAACGGTTAGGGAAAACACGGAAATTTTACTTGAAGCAAGTAAAGCGATCGGTTTGGAAGTAAATCCCGAAACGACAAAGTATAGGCCTATGATTATGTCTCGTGACCAGAATATTGTACGAAATGGAAATATAAAAATTGGAGATTTATCCTTCGAACAGGTGGAAAAATTCAAATATCTTGGAGCAACAGTAACAAATATAAATGACACTCGGGAGGAAATTAAACGCAGAATAAATATAGGAAATGCGTGTTATTATTCGGTTGAAAATCTCTTATCATCCAGTCTGCTGTCCAAAAATCTGAAAGTTAGAATTTATAAAACAGTTATATTACCGGTTCTTCTGTATGGTTGTGAAACTTGGACTCTCACTCTGAGAGAGGAACATAGGTTAAGGGTGTTTGAGAATAAGGTGCTTAGGAAAATATTTGGGGCTAAGCGGGATGAAGTTACAGGAGAATGGAGAAAGTTACACAACACAGAACTGCACGCATTGTATTCTTCACCTGACATAATTAGGAACTTAAAATCCAGACGTTTGAGATGGGCAGGGCACGTAGCACGTATTGGCGAATCCAGAAATGCATATAGAGTGTTAGTTGGGAGACCGGAGGGAAAAAGACCTTTAGGGAGGCCGAGACGTAGATGCGAGGATAATATTAAAATGGATTTGAGGGAGGTGGGGTATGATGATAGAGACTGGATTAATCTTGCACAGGATAGGGACCGATGGCGGGCTTATGTGAGGGCGGCAATGAACCTTCGGGTTCCTTAAAGGCCATTTGTAAGTAAGTAAGTAAGTAAGTAAGTAAGTAAGTTAGTTTGCGTGTTTAGACTGTAGGTCATAATTTGTGTGTTCAGTTTGTATAGTTTTTGTGTGTTAAGACTGTATAATTTAGGTGTTCAATTTCTATAGCTTTTTTTGTGAGTTTAGTTTTGATAGTTTGTGTGTGGTGTTTAGATTGTATACTAATTTATGTGTTCAGTTTGTATAACTTTTGTGGGTGTTTAGTTTGTACAGGGACATCATTTTATTTTTACTTCAATTTTTATTGTACTTCACTCCCACCACTTCTACTAATGAAGTTCCAACTGTCCTCCACACAGAAGCAAGGCCGTATATAATAAACAGTACTGAATTAGTGAGTATAGTACGTTCCAGAAATATGTTCGCGTTTTCCAGTGACGAAAGAGCTTTCAATAATGAATCATATTTTCGCACAGGTACTGTCCTCTATTTGCCTACGTCGCATCCCGATTTCCCCCAACTGCTTCTGCTCGCCCCTCCGTAAAGGCTAGTGGCTGGGCTTCTTAGCTTTTCTGAAAACATTAATTTCTGTTAGGAACTGGACATCTACGTAATATTATACAACTGTTTAAAATAACTTAAATAAAAGGGCCTGTTAAGTAATTAACTGTCACGTGATTTCACTTCTTTCTACGATCTTGCGACATAACCACTTGGACGGACAATAGATAGCATGTCTGAGTAATTTTATCTGTGCGGGTCCGGCAGAAGTGAAGATTCAATTTACAGTATGTAAGGCACTATTTTATAGAGTAGGTACAGAATTATTTCAACATGAGTTACTAGTACGAAGGACGAAACTGATAGGTAATTGGAATTAGATGCAATAGTCTATAGTGCGATAATGTGCACAAAAGAACTGAAGCCTGTATCGAAATGAACGGCCACCACTTTCAAAAATGTGTATAAATATTCATATTATGATTATTTTTCAATTTAACTTCATTCTATATATTGTAGGCTAATGTGTTGTATACAGTATAATATACATTACATAATGAATACGTTCGCATGGATAACTCAGTTCGTGAGTAAAAACACTTATTGTTAATACTGTACTGTATTTTGATTAAACAAAAACCTAATGAAAATTATCAAACTCAAAATCATGATATTTCCTAGTTTATGTAAATGGATGAACTACTTTTCTTCCCTCCTATACCTAGTAAAGTGATTTGTTTGTATTTTACGCAGGCATCATCGAACTCCAGTCGTGGAAGGGGGTAGCAAACGGTGTTTCCGGTTCTCAACCGTTAATCCAAAGGTATAGCCAGGTTAATATTAAAAATGTTAGTAAAATAATATGATGTCCCAGTATAATTTATGTGATTAGTCTGTATAGGTTTTCGTGTTAGTTTGTATAGTTTGTTTATCTGGTTAATTTGTAAGTGTACAGTGTAAGCTCTCTTGGACTGGCTCCCCAAGAGTAGTAGACCTTCAGCTTACCCTACACTACTGTAGGAGGCCTTTGCCCTTATGGGATTCAGGCTTTTCGTATTTGCTATTTCATAGAAATGTAGAATTTTCACCCAATTTTAATCACTGCAATGTCATATTCTCAAACAGTTAATACTAGAATTCACATCGTGTTAGTTTTGTCAGTAAAATTTTACTAGTGCTCTGACATGATGCAAAGTGGTCTAGTGATTGATGTGTTTGCCATTAGAGCCGAGGTTCGCGGATTCAAATCCGACCAAGTGTAATCGATTTTTAAGGACGATAAAATTGAAGAATGTGAGCCCAAAAGTTAAGTCAATTTTTATGAAAGAACTAGACTAGTTTGTTTATCCACTGAACTACGGGCTAAGCGAGTTTTCAAATGACATGCACAATAACAGAAAATTTTAGACAAGGATTGGCGTTGTCTTGGAAGAAAATAAGCTTAAAATTTAATGATAAAGGTCTCAAACATAATCATAAATATGTATGAATCATAAAAATGGCCAAACGGACTGAACTACGATAATGATGATGATGATGATGATAATAATAATAATAATAATAATAATAATAATAATAATAATAATAATCATAATAATTTAAAATAGGCCTTAACATAATTAAAATGTATAGGCTACACTTGTTTCTGCGCCTGAAGTTTATCTTTTTCTTCACTAGCCCCTACCCGTTCAGTCCAATTCTTGCAGTCCTCTTTCTCTCATCTCTATTCTGACTTGCATCCATGAGTTTCGAGACCTTTCTTCCATTTATTCTCTTAGATGGACATTATTCCAACACCTTTCTAGGTTAACTTTCCCCTTGCATTCTTCTCGCATGGCCATACCAGTACAATTGCTTATAGGTCACATATTCCAGCACAGAATTCTTAACGCTAATTTTATCTCATATAACTGTATAAATAATCGGTTCTAATTTTGAATGTCCCTCTGATCTTTAAAAATTAATTTACTTTTAATAATAGTTTAACCTCACATATTGCGGCACAGAAATCTTAACGCTAATTTTATCTCTTATAACTGTATACATAATCGTTTCTAATTTTGAATGTTTCTCTGATCTTCTTTAAAAATTAATTTACTTTTAACAATAGTTTTGGTTGTCCATTTTTATTCAGGTTCCATGTTTTAGCCCTATATGTAACAGTACTTCTCATTATTGAATTAGTCCACATCTGTAAAGTAACAGCGCGTTTTACCGCGAAACCAGGTGCCCGGGTTCGAATCCAGGTCGGCGCAAGTTACCTGGTTGAGGTTTTTTCCGGGATTTTCCCTCAACTCAATAGGAGTAAATGCTGGGTAACTATCGGTGCTGGACCTCGGACTCATTTCACCGGCATTATTACCTTCATTCCATTCAGACGCTAAATAACCTAAAATGTTGATACAGCGTCGTAAAATAATCTACTAAAAAGAAACTACTGAATTAGCCTATGTACTGTATTTGGACTTCATTTTCTCTGGTTATATTTCTATCCCACGAAACACTACAGTATTTAGCATTCCTATAATTGCTCTACATTTATTCATTCTGTTCTTAATATAATCTTCTTGTCTATCTCCTTAATATAACCTATATCTTATCTAAAGCACATCTTATATAAAATGTCTGAATTAGATTTACTATCAAAACCCATTTTTATCATAATCTGCCAACAATTTTCTCAACATACATTCCATAATTTTTATGGTTTATTTTACGACGCTTTATCAATTGCGATGATTATCTAGCACGTAAGTGAAATGAAAGTGATAATGCAAGCGAAATGAGTCCAGGGTCCAGCGCTAAAAGCTAATCCAACATTTGCTCTTAATGGGTTGAAGGAAAAACTCCGGAAAAAGCCTCAACCGCGTAATTTCACCCAGCCAAGATTTGAACTTGGGCCCGCTCGTTTCAAGGTCAGACATGCTAATCGTTACTCCACAGCGGTGGACTAAATTCGATAATAATAATAATAATAATAATAATAATAATAATAATAATAATACCACATGACTCACATGGGATTTTGTATTCTTCACCTGACATAATTAGAAACATTAAATCCAGACGTTTGAAATGGGCAGAGCATGTAGCACGTATGAGCGAATCCAGAAATGTATATAGAGTACTAGTTGAGAAACCGGAGGAAAAAGACCTTTAGGAAGGCCGAGACGTAATTGCTCAGGTTAGGAACCGATGGCGGGCTTATGTGAGGGCGGCAATGAACCTCTAAAAGGTGTAAGTAAGTAAGTAAGTAAGTAAGTAAGTATTACATTCATAAGGAGCAGGATTCTCTATCTGGTCATGTGATCAGTTTGGTGTAAGACAGTCTTTTGTATTGGCACAAGACAAACACAAGACTAAGGTTACACATCCTGGGTCTATCTTTATTTTCCTTCCGTAAATTAAACCCATGAGTGCAGAATTATGGAAATAATAATAATAATAATAATAATAATAATAATAATGATAATAATAATAATAATAATAATAATAATAATAATAATTTCCATGTAGCTAATACGGTATAAAGATAACATGTCCTGCATGGGAATGAAACATCTCACATCCATTTAGGCTACTCGTGTGTGCTGATCGTATACTACCTACGTGGGCGGAATTGGCCTGTAAGTTTCGCGTGGTGCCCTCTTATTCAGAGGCAGTAAATCTGTGATACGAGTCTCTCGATTTTACAAATACCTTCCTTCAAAGGAAATCATTTCAAGGATTTTTATAGCTTTTAAAAGTTCGTGCTCGGTTGGGTTTGAACCTGCAAACTAGGATCTAATGACATGTATAGACAGTGGCGCAACAACGGTGGAAGGTAAGGGATAAGATTTACCCCATAAAGATTCAGAGATAGTAAATAGTACAGAAGAATTCCGATTATCCGTCTCCCTAATAACCGATTGGCGGATTATCCGACTGTCTCTCTCTCTCTCGCGTTTTTTTTTTTTTTTTTTTTGCTACAGAAATATATGAAGTACTATATCATTCATTATATTAGCACGTTATTTTTTTTCTAGAGAGAGTTATTACACAACTTTATACCCTTACACAGTATGGTCTCTGTTTGAGTTGTCGTACTTCTATATAAAATGTATTCCACGGGTATCAAAAGAATCGTGTTATTCTAAATGTAAAAAAGTGCAAATAACTGAGTGGTTTGGGAGACGAGAAACTGTGGCTCATCTCAGAATACGAGATTGGAATCACAACTGTGTACAATTTAATAAAAATCAAGGAAAAATTGTGTAAACTATGTAAATCTACAACACGAGACCTCCATTATTACTATCTTCCACAGACAGCCATTACAAGAAGTTTCCTTGTCCCTTAAAAACCAATTTGTTAACCACCAGACTTAAATCAGTGAATTTCTGAGCCACTACCTAGCGTGTTCAATACAAGACTATAGAGGAAATTACGAAAGTGTCCGCATTATTCACTAAATTTACGAATATCTTTTATGGTACGATTTTTTCGATTAAACGTTCAGCCTACCTCCTTCACTACCACGGATAATAGAGGTTTTACTGTATAGTTTTTACTCTCCTAAAATATTAGATAACTGAGAAGAACATGTAAAGTCATAGACATTCTTAGCGCGGGCTTTCGGTGGATGATCAGCGAACTAACGTTTTTCATATTCATAAACCAGTGTCAGCGATATGATATGATATGATATGATATGATATGATATGATATGATATGATATGATATGATATGAATCCTGTTTAGCACGCTCGTAGCCCGGGCTAGCGAAATGTCTATGAATAGCACCCGTAGAGTTTATAAACGTCTCTAGAATAGTACATTATACAACGAGCCTATAATGATAGTAATTAAGAAGCGAGTATGGATGTTTATGAAACGAGCGCAAGCGAGTTACATAATTTTCATACGAGCTTCTTAATTACCATTATAGGAGAGTTTCATACGACTTTTTATGCTCGACCATATTTCTAACTTGAAATTACCGGTATTCAGATGTATACATTTTATTTGTATCTGACAAGATCGGAAGTGACCTTGTTCTAGGTCGTGAATTGTGAGATGTGCGCAGACGCGAAAGTATTGATTTTTTCCGAGGAACAATAATGTCATTGACCTTGATGTAATCCCGTTAAACTTGGTATAACCTTGATTATTGAATACGAGATTGAAAAACGAGATGACAAATTGAATTTATTTGAATATTATTTACAATTAACGCTAATTATTATAGTAACAGAACATAACCTTCTGCGACAGTATGGGATTTCCAGCCTCCGTGACTTTTCGCTAATTCTCTTTCGATTGCATATCCGAGAATAATCGATACTTGCGGTTTTATAACGGTACAAAGCTGACTTGTCATTGGCTGAACACCTGTAAGTTGAGTTGTCATTGGCTGAAAACACCTGTACTTTAATGACATGCATTAAAGGACTGCTACCAGGCGTATAATTACTACATTTCGGCATGGTCGAGCATAAAAAAAATTAAGGGTTCCATGAGGAAACAAGAAGTTATTCACAGAACTACTGTACCGTATAGACAATTCTTTTGGTGATTCCTACCGCATCAGCAACAGTGGAGCGCAGTTGAAAACGTTAAAACAAATCAGAACGTATCTCCGATCTACTGTGACCCACAAAAGGCTGAACCATGTACTGTATGATCCCTGCTAGCTGAGTGGTCAGACTTTTAGCCTGTCACGCAGACGGTTCGGGTTCAAGTTCCGATCAGGCCCGGAGTTTTTGCAATAAAAAAATCCATAATGACACTTGTGACGGACAAGGTCGCAGTTGTTTTTTCTTCACGGGATTCTCCCGTTTCCCAATATTAGACATCTACATCATTCCGTCAACATTTCTCCATTTCGTCATCATTCCACAGTATTCCCGGAACGCCAGCTGGCGACGCACGGGAGGGGGGGGGGCTGGCCTAAGGGGTGGCTTGCTCGAAACCTGGGCACGCAGCGAACCTTAGTGTAGTCAGCCAGTGTGGGTTTGGAAATGCACTTAGAAATTGACCGTAAAAGGTCACAGAGCTGGATCATTGTGTTCTCTTCCCAAAATTCCATTCCGTGTACTGTATGAATTCCCCACGCATACAAAGAACGGTTGAATGCACTTCACTTGGACAGCTTACAAGCAAACATTCTGATGGGGGCAGATAAAAAAAAAGTTGAATTTTTTTCTTCCACCATGTTAATAAAGTCAAAACCAGTACTTATACAAATTTTGGCCACTCGACCGCAATTACGAGACCGTCCAGAAAGTGATTTTCCCTGGTGCCGTTTACAGAAAAAAAGCACAATTGCATGGAAAGATTTATTGAAACAGATACAGAAATTGTTGCGCTATTTGTCAACACATCCTCCATTGGAATTGAGACATTTATCATACTATGGGATCAATTTTTGTATCCTTGTTTCGTAGACGTCAGCCTGAGATCGGAACCAGCGTTTGACAGCCGTCTGCACCTCTCTGTTGATCCCATGATATGACAAATATTTCAATTCGGTAGGGAAAATGTTGGAAAATAAGTCAACAACAAATTGTTGTATCTGTTCCAATAAATTTTTTCCAATGAAATTGTGTTTTATTTCTGTTAACGGTCCCTGGCGAACTTATTTTTTACGGCCCTCGTAATTGCGGTCGAGTGGCCAAAATTTGCATAAGCATTTCTTCTGACATTATTAACATGGTGAAAGAAAAAAAATAAACTTTTTTATCTGACCCCATCAGAATGTTTGCTTGTTAGTGGAAAAGTTTATAAGTAATGAATGTGGAAGTATAATTTTCGGAAAGTTGTAATAACATAGGCCTATGCATGTTATATATTAAGTGGAGACTCCACTGAAAATCATGAAAATTTTCCAAAAAAAAGAATTTATTGACTATTTCACTTCTTTAGAATGTATATTTTCATACCCTAAATGGATTTAGTTCAATTCTAATTACAAATATGTTTATTTTTTAATTAAGAGTGTAAAGGGGTGTGGTATTTAAAGAGCTGTCAAAAATATTTTTTTATCAAAGAATTATTTTTTACAAATTTCTGATTACAAATCTAGTAACTTTTGTTCTAAAGTTGGCTCCCTGAAGTTACTAGACGAATGTAGCGGAGGAGAATTTTAATTTGCATAAATATTCCCTTTACTTTTAAATCCACTTTTCCGTTACTTTATTTTTCTTGATTCAACACTAACTTTTTTATGTCAAATGTTAATCAATCTGGATGAAATTTTTACTGCAAGTATTTATGAGGTAGCCGCATGTTTCTATGCATTTATTTTGTTTATTTTATTAACATGTTTTTCGTGAATTATAGGAAAAATAACATTTTTAAAATTTCAAACAATTTTTTCAAAGTGAATAAATGAGATATTTCATACAATGAATACATAGAAATGTTTCTCTATTTCTTGTGAATGTAAATAAAAAAACATAAAAATAAAAAACGAAGTTTAAAAATTGAGATCTACTAAAACTTGGGTTTGAAATTACAGTATTTATAAAAAGAATAGGAAAAAAATAAAAAATTAAAAGCCAAAAACATTTGGGAGTTAAAAATTGGATTTTGTTAGTATTTTACATAATAAACATGTTCTCAAAATTCGGTTGAAAAAAATGATTAGGAAAAAATTTGTCATTTTTAGTAGAGTGTCCCCTTAATATCACATTTTAAGTTGACATTCTTGTATGTATAAATAAATTGTATTCTTAAAAAGAACAGAAGTAACAAAAAGTAAATAAAATTTGATAATGACGATAACATTGTACCATTCCTTGCTGCCTTCCTTCACTTCACTAAATTTATAGTTGTAAGCAGTTAAGCATCACTTATCATGGTAAGACTTGTCATAAAAATTGCATACGACAAAATCCCCTCCCCCCCTCCCACAAACAAATTACGTTGTTGCGTATCTGAATACAGGTGACACCACTAGATAGAGAGAATTTCCGGCTGCACATCCATAATCAGATTCGCATTTGACTCGATATTAGTTACAGAGATTCATTTCCCTTTCATAGTAACTGATTCCTCCATTTATTTATCGTATAGTTGCGGCCTTGCTATGTTCACTACTTGACCTAAGAGCTTTGGTATTTCTTAGTACACTATACTCATTCAAAATTCTTCTAATAGCGTTGACGAAACTGCCCAAATTTTGAAAGTTCAATAATAATTACCGCATAATGACAAGATGGTAGTACAAATAATCTATTTTAACATAATTTTGTGGTTACTCCATATCTAAATTTTCAGTCCTTTATTATGGTATCATTGGTTCGATGGTTAATAATAATAATGATAATAATAATAATAATAATAATAATAATGATAATAATAATTTTACTTGGTTATTTAACGACGCTGTATCAACTACGAGCTTATTTAGCGTCGATGAGATTGGTGATAGTGAAATGATATTTGGCGAGACGAGGCCAAGGATTTGCCATAGATAACCTGACATTTGCCTTATGGTTGAGGAAAACCTCGAAAAAAACCCAACCAGGTAATCAGCCCAAGCGGGACTCGAACCCGCGCCCGAGTGCACTCCAGATCGGTAGGCAAGTGCCTTAGCCGACAGAGCTACGCCGGTGGTTTAATAATAATAATAATAATAATAATAATAATAATAATACATTCGATTGTTAACTGTTACCAGGGAAATTATTAATAAAAACTGACTGACAAAGTCCTAGAAGCAAGCATGACATGCTTTCTACACATTTCCGGCGGAATTTGGAAAAAAATTCTTATAAATAACACTGTGGCCACTATGTTATAATGGATAAAATTATTCTTGAAAACGGACCCGATATTATTCTCACCAAAAGAATATATAAACACACATTCTTCATGGGCATAGTCGTTCTAAACACGCAATAATAATGATAAAAATGATTATGATGATAATAATAATAAATCATAATGTAAACAAATTAAAGTTTCTTAGGAATCAAACGGGAAAGCACATTTCATCAATTTAACGCTATATCTCTGCCACATCCCATCAATAACAAAAACGTGACTGCTGCGTTGCCCGGCAACATAAACAAATGACAATTACCTGAGCCAATGAGGCAGTGTTCGCTGAGACGAGTCGGGTTCAGCTCCACTTTCCGATGCCTCACCAGGGTAAACGAAGACGGGGGTTGCGAGGTCCTCGTCTGCACAGCCGGCACTCCATTCGTTATCTCCAGAGCATCCAAGGACTTGGTTTTCTTCTCTCCTTCTTCCGGAACATCCTCTTCGTCCAGCGCGTCCAGGCTGTGGGACTGAGGTCTCTTCTGCACCACCGCCGTCATCTCGGGTTCGTCTATTTCCGTCGACAACTGCTCCTGGCTATCCAGAAGCGTGAGGGTGACGTCGTCGAGGTCTGTCGTCGAACCTCTCTTGTCCTTATCGCTGAGACCCATGTCATCACTCTCGTTATCATCTCCCTGGGGGGTCTTGTTGCATTGGTGAGCCTCTGCAAAGCCTTGGGGAGTTAGAGGATCTGTGAACACGGAGTCCGAGCTCGAATCTCGGCTAGGGGGCGTGAGTAGTGTACTGTTTGGATTCGGTGTTTTGATAGCAAGTTTCTTTACGTGCCTCCACGAGTCGGTGACGACGTAGGTAGTCTCCGTGCAGGTTCTGTCGGAAGCAGGAGGTACACTGGTCTGGTTGCCGTTATTCGAAGCCACGGGAGCATGACTAGCCTCGGGGGAAACGACTTTTTGTTGTGTAGTTGCAGCAGTTGTCGGTGGAGGAGGTGCCTGTGATTTGTGCTTTAAAAGTTCTCTGGCGGGGGATTTCTTATCTTTCTTATCCTTCCTACCCCTAGCAGGACTCTTACCACCCCCACCCCCTTTATTTTTACCTTCTGAACCTTGTAAGTTACCCATTTCTTCACACGACCAACAAACTTTATTATTAACTATAGGTAATGTACATGGATTTATACGTCTAAATGCAAACTGAAATAGATTTATATGTCCAAAGATAAATGACCTGAAATTGTTCGTTGGCAGGTTCAGTTTCTGTGTGTCATCGCTTGTTACATCGACGTCAGAGCATAAATTATATATATCTTGTTTGAATAAATTTGTAGCATTTTGATCTAACACACAACACTTAGAAAAGGCGGATTCGATGTTGGAATTCTGAGCACACTCTATATCTAAAACATTTTCACTACATCTAGAATTACATATAACAACATCACTCGCAATTTTATCATCATGATCACCTAACAATTTCAACGAATTGTTTTTAATGGCGGAGGCATTCCCCCGCCATAAATTAAACCAGTTATATGATCGCCATCTTTTGTCTTGACTAGCATTGTTCATTTGTTCTCGACACTGACAGTAGGCGTTGTCCTGGCAACTAGAGACGTCTCTCTGGTCTTCTTCAGTCCACTCACTGTCACTCTCACTTCCATTGTCACTGTTGTGTCCATGGTAACTAGCGATGTCTCCAGCGATTGTTTCTTTGTTGCTATGGCCACCGTTTTTCTTGTACGGGGGTGCAATTTGTGCCCTCGTCACGGAAATGGCACTGAGGAGGTTACTAACGTCGTCCGCGCAGACGCTGGATTCCGTGACGCCTGGCGCTGCCTGCATCTAGACGGCGACGCCTGTAAACATACAAAACAGTAGAGTCGTCATATAAATCAATACAAGTTATCGCAGGTGAATCTTTCCTCCTTACGAACAGAAAGAAGGTGAAGTCGTAAGGGGAAAAATTTTGCATGACTCATGTGATTTTGAGGTATAATAGCTGTAGTTCCCGAGGATTCGGGACAGTTACAACAGTGTAAACAGCGTCGTGTACACTTATATTGCTCTGAAGGTTTTTTTTTTTTCATACATATTGTAGCCGATAGAGTTCATCCAGTTTGAAAATTCATACACTGAAATAAAAGGTTATATCTGAATGAAATATTACACGAAAACTTAGTAAGATATCGGTAAAGTATTTCAAGTATTTTATAAACAGTTCGCGAATCAAGATAAGATATCATTGATAGTTCTTGATAGTTCTTTTTCTTCTTTTTGGAACGAAAAGTTGGTGAAGTTGTAAAATTGCCAAGGAAAAAGCATCTGATAACGGAGTTTAATATCCGTTAATCTGAGATCTGAGAGACGTACGACACTGTTAACATCATTATAGTCTACAGTACGTAGCTGTATCGGTTGCTCTGAAAGTTGTTCCTATTTTGTAGTTTGAAGTGTTTCAACCAGTCTATTAAGGGGTTAGGTACAGCTTAAAGTAGTAAAATTTTTGGAAATATTCAACATTTTTTTCCTCCATCACTTTATCTTGTACAATAATGAAAATTGGTACGTGTAAAATACTGTCGTTCTGTTGTATGAAAAAAAAATATATTTTTACGATTTAAAAAAATTATTTATTTATTTATTTTTTCAAATTCAAAATGGTGGCAGTTCACTGTGCAGTGATGAAGCGTTTCCCTCATTACTCATAAACTTGTTAACTTTTTCATGTTCTCTCTCTTTTATTTTATTGCTGAAACTCATGTTTACAATATCATGCTCTTTCAACTACATTCCTTAATAAATAATATATATATTTTTATTTTGTGTTAGAAGAAAAACTGATACTTGACCATTTTTTAAGGAATTTATTTTTATGAGACAATCTATCGAGAGTAGAGAAGTGATCTTGCATCGTATTGTAGATATGACATGCATAAATACACACAAAAAATTTCATCACAGAATATTGGATAGTTTTTTAGTTATGAGGGAAACGCTTCATCACTGCACAGAAGTGAATTTTGAAAAAAAAAAAAATGTAAATAATTTTTAATAGTAAAAATATTTTTTTTATATAGCAGAAGAACAGTGTTTTACACACACTAATTTTCATTTTTGTACAAGATACAGTAATGGAGGAAAAAAATGTTGAATATTTCCAAAATTTTACTGCTGTAAGTTGTACCTAACCTGTTAATATAAATAAACGGATTATGAAATATTAATTAAGAATGAAATAATACACAAAAGTTAGTAATGATATTTGTAAATTATTTTAAGTGCTTGAACTGGTTTATGACTATGATATACATGGATATATTATATAAGGATAGGTCTATCTAAAGAACTAAATTCTAAACGATATGAAATGTGATATTCACATACTTCAATGCATAATCTGAACTAGGTTTCAAGACACAATTTTCAAATAAATCTATTGGGAAATACAGAACAAATTATAAAAGCTGTATTACATGATAATAATTAACTATGTCGATGACATGGCCCATCATGAATTTAGGAGTAGGCCTATATATTTACCCATTATTCATTTCGAAACATAAAAGCGCAAATATAATATAAAATGTTAATGTGGTTGGAATTATTGCTGATCAATGCTTAAAATAAGTACTAAATGTATTACCATAACCTAAAATAATCGCAACATAACCTCACTTTCTCCTGCTGTACATCAGTTATCAATAATGCATTCTAATAATACATTAAAAACACAAAAATAAAGTATTTTAGTCATGGTCATTCATGTGACTCATATCGCCAAAATAAAGGATGTACGCCTGAAAACAGGCTTCACTTAGTACGGCGCTCTAGAAAAATGACCGAGCAAGTAGCAGCCCGTTTAGCGGTGATTCAGTGCGTCAACTTTCGGTAATAAAATCTCGCGACTTACACAGAGCCCAGCAGTTGGTTTCGACAAATTTCAGCATGCTGTTTTCTAAAGTGACTATAAGGTTTAGAAATATCAAAACAATACAGGTTATGGCTTGAACAATGTAATTTATTTGCATGTTATTCTTTTTTTTTAAAACGACACATTCCAAGTGATCACTTCGGTAGCTTGCCGTTTGTTGCAATCTTACCCGGAAATTGTTCATGACACGTTGCAATAAACCTGGGACTTCAGCCTGTATGCTGTTCTTCAGATTCTGAATCTACACGGTCTGGTTTGAAACACTATTTCTTTGATATTTCAACACATAAAATAATCATACCCACACGTACTTCTACGTGAAAATATGTAGCAAGTAGAGCTATGCACCAGTCGATCACACCCACACGTAGTTATACGTGAAATTATGTAGCATAGTAGAGCTATGCACCAGTCGATCACACCCACACGTACTTCTACGTGAAAATATGTAGCATAGTAGAGCTATGCACCAGTCGATCACACCCACACGTAGTTCTACGTGAAAATATGTAGCATAGTAGAGCTATGCACCAGTCGATCACACCCACACGTAGTTCTACGTGAAAATATGTAGCATAGTAGAGCTATGCACCAGTCGATCACACCCACACGTAGTTCTACGTGAAAATATGTAGCATAGGAGAGCTATGCACCAGTCGATCACACCCACACGTAATTCTACGTGAAAATATGTAGCATAGTAGAGCTATGCACCAGTCGATCACACCCACACGTAGTTCTACGCGAAAATATTTAGCATAGTAGAGCTATGCACCAGTCGATCACACCCACACGTAGTTCTACGTGAAAATATGTAGCATAGTAGAGCTATGCACCAGTCGATCACACCCACACGTAGTTTTACGTGAAAATATGTAGCATAGTAGAGCTATGCACCAGTCGATCACACCCACACGTAATTCTACGTGAAAATATGTAGCATAGTTGAGCTATGCACCAGTCGATCACACCCACACGTAATTCTACGTGAAAATATGTAGCATAGTTGAGCTATGCACCAGTCGATCACACCCACACGTAGTTCTACGTGAAAATATGTAGCATAGTAGAGCTATGCACCAGTCGATCACACCCACACGTAATTCTACGTGAAAATATGTAGCATAGTAGAGCTATGCACAAGTCGATCACACCCACACGTAGTACTACGTGAAAATATGTAGCATAGTAGAGCTATGCACCAGTCGATCACACCCACACGTAGTTCTACGTGAAAATATGTAGCATAGTAGAGCTATGCACCAGTCGATCACACCCACACGTAATTCTACGTGAAAATATGTAGCATAGTAGAGCTATGCACCAGTCGATCACACCCACACGTAGTTCTACGCGAAAATATTTAGCATTGTAGAGCTATGCACCAGTCGATCACACCCACACTTAGTTCTACGTGAAAATATGTAGCATAGTAGAGCTATGCACCAGTCGATCACACCCACACGTAGTTCTACGTGAAAATATGTAGCATAATAGAGCTATGCACCAGTCGATCACACCCACACGTAGTTCTACGTGAATAATGCAGCATAGTAAAGCTATGCATCAGTCGATCACACCCACACATAGTTCTAGTAAAGATATTGCAAGACGTTGAGTAATTGAATATATTGCAATAATGAAACAGCGGTAGAGTAAAAATGGCGTGAGTAGCCGCGTTACTCAATAGAACACATACTCCATGTATATTTTATTATCGGTTAGGCCTATTTAATAGATTTGTATCTGCAACGAGTTTGTGATGGTTTGACAAACTGTTTGAAAACTGTTCCAACCTCAACTATTGCGCAGAATCCGAGATGATTGGTTTGAAATTAGTAGATAAGATAGATAAGCATGAAAACATAAAATATAAATGCAAAAAGTATGTCTGCAGCCAGTCCAGTGAATAAAAGTAGAGCACAAGTAGTTTTATGCGCATGCGTCATTCTGGGTTGAGTTTGGTTTGTTCTTGACATGCAAATTTTTCCTTTTTTTTATAGGGTTATTTTACGACGCTGTATCAACATCTAGGTTATTTAGCGTCTGAATGATATGAAGGTGATAATGCCGGTGAAAAGAGTCCGGGGTCCAGCACCGAAAGTTACCCAACATTTGCTCGTATTGGGTTGAGAGAAATCCCCGGAAAAAACCTCAACCAGGTAACTTGCCCCGACCGGGATTCGAACCCGGGCCACCTGGTTTCGCAGCCAGACGCGCTGACCGTTACTCCACAGGTGTGGACCAAATTTTTCTGATCGTCAGGAAACGGTTAGGTGATGGTCGGACATGCTGCAAGAACGCCTGACTTCAATCCCAGTTCACATATGTAACAGATTGCTCATCCCTATGTTAAAATCGGTAGCACTTTGAAGAGAACAACCGCCAGGATCGTCACCCGTCCGCCGTAAACGAACACGAGATGGCAGTACAGTCGCTAATGCAATTCAAATGGGAGTTATGACGTGACTCCTTATGTAAGAACTAGATGGCAGCATAGTAAACCTGACAAAAGTTGTTACCGTCAAAGGCTATAAGGCCGAGCAATCTAGGTATATATGATTTAGGCTTCAATCAGCAGTCAGAGTTTGAATTATCGCTGCATAAACAGTAAACTTGATGTGCGCATGCTCATGACGGTTGGAAACTGCTGCAGGAACAAACCTAACATAGAACTGCCAACTGCGCGATGGAATTGGTGATAGCAAGATAAGACCAAGAAGTTGTCATGGAATTATCTGATATTCGTAGTATGTTAAGGAAAACTCGAAAAAAAATCTAGATAATCACTCTATGCTGAATTCGAACTCATGTCCGAGTGCAGTCTGTAGACACGAGACCCGCTCTCTATAGCTATGAGCAAAAAATTCAAAAACTTGAATTCAAGTCACTTGATTCGACGAACTTGAAAAGTGTGCACTATGTTTCAAGTTTACTTGAAATTAATTAACGGCTTGAATTCAAGTTTCAAGTTGAACCTCTTTCTACTTTTTACTTGACTTGAAACGACACTTGAAAAGTGTGAACGTTACTTGATAACTTGAATTCAAGGAGAAAACCGTGGGAATTGAAATTAACAGCTGTTTTAAGAGCGTTAAATGACAGCTGATTGTTTTTTTTTTTGTTCTACTGGGAACGTAAAAATAATAGAAAACAATAATAAATGAAATAATGACCAAATATTTGAGTTTCTGAAGTTGTATAAAACTCACGAAGGCCTGTGGATTATAGAAACTGCAAAGTTTCATGACATAAATGCAAAGGAACCTTCCAAGGAAGGAAGAGTTCATTGAAAAATTGAACAACAGAGATTTTAACGTGTACATAGATGAGATTATGAAAGACAATTAAAAAGCATTAAACTGTAGATAAAAGAAGTGAGGAAGATGGGAGGGATTAAGAAGAGTGTTGTTTGTAGGGATGACAATTTTCGGTCGAAACTGGCATGGTTCAGAGTGGCTGATAGATTTTTTGGGAACTGTAACACCTTCAAGATAATCATTTTCAATTATGGTAAATCAGACCTGCTTATATTTTATTACATTAACATTAACAATTATTAAATCTGCTTGAAGATTTCACTTATTCTATTTGTAATAGACAGTGGTCGTGTATCTCTCTTACTAATCTAATCCCTAACCCATACTGAACAACGCGTCTTCCATTTCTTCAATATATTTATCATTTCCCTGGCACGGAGGCTTGCTACTACAGAAATTCCTAATTGCACAACTTCCATCGACGCCATTTTATCCTACTTGAAAACAAAATAACTTGAATATGTCTGAACTACGACTTGAATTCAGGTTACTTCAAATCACGTGACTTGAATTCAAGTTACTTGAAAAGTGTGAACGAGGCTTAAGATACATGCCAAAAAAGAAACGAGTTGGCTCCTTCGGCAGAGCGACAGAAGATGGATGGATTGAAAGAGCTGAAGTTCTATACATGTGAAGAAGGAATTTTTGATCTCATCATAATGTGTCTGGTTACAGAGTCTTTCCCGGAAACAAAAGACGAACTGAGTAGTGCTGATTATGTCACTTTTTTCTAGTGTCGGTGTCAAAAAAGCATGGAAGCTCCACCTTCCTGCCTGCAATGTGCCTCAGTGACATGTACAGTCATAGAAAAAAGCTTTGTCGCATAGATACTTTATAGTCCCAGAGAGAAGGCAGTGCGCATGATCAGATATACAACGAAACAAAACTAGTTTTATTACATCAACTAGTCCTTCTCTTCAGGCCGCTCGTCGATCTTGCGCACTGCCTCCTTTCTGGGACTTCAAGAGTACCTGTGCGACAAAACGTTTTTCTAACATTGTACACGGACATCTTTTCTCATAAAATGTGGAAAAGGGAATGAAAATCATTTACTTATTTTTTAAATTTATAGTTGTTCTTTCAGCTATAATTTTCATTTGTGTATAATCTATATGAATAGCAATATATTCGTATATTATGTAGCCTATTTTTTATATACAGTATATTTATATTTAACGTACCAAGCTGAACAAGACATACCGGTACCGCAGAAAATTCAATGTTTTAACAATACCATTAGAGTCATTTATCAAGTTTTAACAACAAATAAAGTACAGAAACATACCAGACTGAAAGCATATAACGTGTTGGCAAGACCCACACTTAACATATGTACGGCTGTGAGGTTTGAACGATCCGAAATGAAGATATACAACGCCTAACAACAGCTGAAAAGAAATTTTTAAGAAGAACTGCCGGCTACAATCTCTCAGATCACAAAATAAATTACCTGATAACAAAGGAATTACACATAACCCCCATTCACCAACACAATTACAGACAGAATTGACTCCAGCATGTCAACTGGATGGACCGTTCCAGATTGCCTAGACACATCCTCAGATTAAAGGTGGGGAAAAAATAACGTAACGGTTATTTTGGAACAGTTCCAAGCAAGGAACTGTTCCAAAATGTAACGGCGCCTTGGAATACTACGTTCCAAAATACGCTAGTACTAAATACTTGCTGTTACAAAATACTCGTTTCATTTTGGAACTACATTATGACAACGCCTGTTCTACAAAACGAAACATGTGTGGCACTATTGAAAGCAGTAGTGCCAACTTTTAGAAAACACTGGGTGGGCTCAAACATTTGAGGTTTAAGCTAAATAAACGTCATAATCACAAGTATAATGATAACATGATAAATTATTGGATGGACTCGCATTCTACGAGCCCAAAATATAAGTTGGCGTCACTATTTGAAAGCAGAATTGGGAATCCTTTCGTCACACTGAAAGAAATGTTGGAATCTAAAGTAAAAGATAAATAGTAAAGATATGAAGAGCCTCTTTAAAAAAATGTAAACATTATCTTGAAACTAATGTTGCTGAGTACAGAATCCTATCAAACAATTATTATTAGCATAATGCCTGTATTAGAGTATAGTAACTACATTGTGAATTTTATCAAGGGAGATGAAAATATATAGGTTATGTTTTATTTACAAATATTTTACAATTTTAGTTTCATTACCAATTATTGAAATTAAACTAAATCCTGTTGAAACATGACCTATTGTCGAAGTTTTTTATTTACAAAAATACAACGGTAAATTTTCATATTTCATTACAATGAGATTATTACTCTTTATGACGGTATTAGGCCTAATATGAATTTTAGCACGGCCGAAATGATTATAGCTTTTATTTACTAATTTTTGGACAAATTGAACACTACTGTAAACCTGAGCTGAGCAGAAGAGAAAGAATAGATTAGGTTTTATTCACAATTGGAATTCACTTCGATTTCGTGACCAATAAAATTTACAAATAATTTAAAATTGCATTACATTTCTTGCTTCGAACAAACCTGATCTACGAATTCAATTTGGCATTAGGAAACATTTCTTTTCCACGAATTCACATCTCGACTCACTATGACATCATACTGCATAACTTGGCGTACAGGGAAGTATGAGATCATTTAGCGTCCTAAATATCACTGTTACATTACATACTAGTAGTACGTACATGTTCCAAAATACTACTGTTCAATCAGATACTTGTCAACCGTGCGGTTCCAAGATACCACTCTACACCTTGTAGTTACACACAAGTTACATATGGTACTGTTATTTCGGAACTGTTATTTGGAACCTAGTATTTTCAAGGAACTGGAACAGTTGGAACCGTTACGAGAAAACGTTTCCCATCTCTACATCAGATACATACCTCGGCCCTTAAAAAGATGGAAGGAGACCTAACAGGCCGCTAGGCCTACTACTTGAATGGCTGATGATGATGATGATGATTATTATTATTATTATTATTATTATTATTATTATTATTATTATTATTATTATTATTATTATTATTATTATTTGACAACATTGACCTCCGGTCATATACTGTAGCTATTATTTACTTTTATCAACATAGAATTTCGTACATACATAGGTATTATATTGTCTACTTACATTTCATACACATATATACACACCTATATTTTAAAATTTATTTTACATTTCATTTAGCTTGTTTAATTCGCTTTTCTCATACTTCACAAAAATAAAGATTTTATGATCTGTTCATTTGTAAATCTTGATATTTTCGTTAATACAATTTCATTACTAAAATATATCCACTCCTTTTTCATAAAACTGCGTTCATTCCAGTCTGTCTTGACACGTAGTCGCTTTTCCGGAATAATGTTGTAATTAAAAAAAAAAAAAGCGAAAATTGAGATTTTTCATGTGAATTGGTCCAAAAAAAAAAACAACTTTTATGTGCAATATTGCTGCATCTCCAAGTTAAACCAATTGTCGCTAGGTGGCAGATGCGTCGCTATTAATGAGAAGCAAATGAAGTTGTGGGAATATTAAAAGACGCTCTCCAGTACAAAACAGGTTTTTTGCGTTGCAACAGTACTCCGAAATATAGTACCATCTGTCATTTTCTATGTTACCCCTGAAACCTTTCAGTTTCTACACTCCTGACCTAATCCATACAAAACCAATTCTAGCATTCCTATCGCATATTGTTATGTATGATGGTTCTTAAATTTCCTGAAATTTTGTAGTGATTTTTTGTAAAAACGATATACACGAAATCTGTTAAAAACTTAATTTTATGCATGGAAAATGCAAATCTTTTCATGAAAGTCCCGTATTAAGTGAAATATATCTGTGAATTTTCGTGAAATTTATAGAAATCCACAAAATTATTTCATAATCACAGCATTTAAAAAACAGGTTTTATGAAAAAATTCGTACGAAAAATGACTCTTTCTTCCAAATAAAACGTGAAACTTAGCTTCGTTATAAAATATACAGAAACCTTTTTACGTATCTGATCGTTCAGCATTACATGCATGTGACATATGGCAACGATATACGCATAGTTTCAGAGACTACTTTCTGGGAGTAGAGCAAGCAAACAAGGATTATTTCTCTTTCCTGCAACTGCTTTCGTGAGATCAAGAAGACAGTGCTGTCACCCTCTCACAGTCGAATGAAATTAATGATGCAAACAATTTTCAAAAGGACTGTTTCAATAATAATTTAAACAATATTATTTTATATACATTTTTTTTATTGGCTTATTTTACGACCTGTATCAACATCTAGGTTATTTAGCGTCTGAATGATATGAAGGTGATAATGCCGGTGAAATGAGTCCGGGGTCCAACACCGAAAGTTACCCAGCATTTGCTCGTATTGGGTTGAGGGAAAACCCCGGAAAAAATCTCAACCAGATAACTTGCCCCGACCGGGATTCGAACCCGGGCCACCTGGTTTAGCGGCCAGACGCGCTGACCGTTACTCCACAGGTGTGGACTATATATATATATATATATATATATATATATAAAGTTTCTTTAGGGTGAGAAATTACTGTTTTTTATGAAACACCGAAATTAAACCATTTTAATCACCAAAATAAAAGTAAATAATCACAAATCACACCCGTATCTATTATTCATGTAAGTAAACATTTATTGTTTCTCTATAATCGCCTTTGACTAATAGGCTACTATTTCGCGTAAAACATTTTTTACACTTTCGTGATTTATAGTCTATTCAAAGAATGTTGTAAATAGAATAAACTAACATATATAATTCTACGTGTATAAAGGAGCATCTTCAGCGGACCTCTGGAAAAAAAAAAACTAAGGAATATATTAGTGAAGTGTTTTGTGTGGCGTGTATCATTGTATGGAGCAGAAACATGGACATTACGACGAAGTGAAAAGAAGCGACTAGAAGCATTCGAAATATGGATATGGAAAAGAATGAAGCGTGTGAAATGGACAGATAGAATAAAAAGTGAAGCTGTGTTGGAAAGAGTGGGTGAAGAAAGAATGATGCTGAAACTGGTCGGGAAGAGAAAAAGGAAATGGCTGGGTCATTGGCTGAGAAGAAACTGCCTACTGAAGGATGCCTGGAAGGAATGGTGAACGGAAGAATAGTTCGGGGCAGAAGAAGATATCAGATGGTAGATGACTTGAAGATAAGGCTAATTCACACGAGGATAGTTTACAGGAGTCAAGTGCTTGGAGCAAGTCGACTTTCCTTCAACTTTCCCCGTGTGATATGGTCGAGACAGTCAAGTTGTGACTTGGCGGTCAAGCAGAATTTGAGTTGACGACCCGTCAACTTTTGTGTCCACTTTCCCGTCACGTGACCAATTGACTCCACCACTTCCCGCGTGTGAATGCGAACTTGTAGCAACTTGCAAATCAAGATTTCAGGTATAACTCCCTGTAAAGTTGATTTGAATAATTTCGAGGGAAAAATTGTTCCGGAGCCGGGTATCGAACCCGGGACCTTTGGTTTAACGTACCAACGCTCTACCACTGAGCTACCCGGGAACTCTAACCGACACCGATCCAATTTTTCCCTCTATATCCACAGACCTCAAAGTGGGCTGACAACAGTCAAGCAACCAACTTCGAGTGCACACTAACTCCGTGTGACTTAAATTGTGGTTTTCTGTTAACGAACAGTGACGTGTATTATGCAAATCAAGCAACTTGGCAAGTAGAGCGGCCCTAAGTGGAATTCCAACGATATAATTAATAAAGTTTTTGGAAGTGTATGAGAAGTATGAACTTCTATGGAATATACGTGACAAAGAATACTCAATAAAACAAGCGGGAATTATTATTCCAGAAACTAGTCAGTGAACTCATGGAACAAGGTTTCGAAAACATAGACGTAGAAGTGGTTCGAAAAAAGTTAAAAACCCTTAAAATAGGACTCATTTTGAGATGTTTCCTGTATTCTGCAGGATCTTCTTCTGCTAATTCTTTCAACAAGGTATTAGATGCACCTTGCATAATTCTTCTACGAATCCATTTCTTAACCCATGTTCCCTTTTCCTTTTTTTTTCAAGAATATTTTGTAATTCATACAATAACAAGGCGCCAATTAGCTGCACACATGCTTGAATATGTGCTGGTGGCATCTTCAGTTTCACCAAACTAAAAACGCCAGTTCACTATTGACTTTTATTAACTATAACAGAATACAAGAATTCAAACACCACTGCGAATACAACATTCAGCGCGCGCTTTTTTTCAAGCATGGTTTCAAGTTTAATGTCTCCGTGTGATCACAAATATAGCATCAAGTTTAGAGGCTTCAAGCACTTGACTCCTGTAAACTATCCCCGTGTGACTCGGGTTATATATGGATCATATACGGAGACTAAGAGGAAGGCAGGAAATAGGAAAGATTGGAGTAAGCTGGGTTTGCAGTGAAAGACCTGCCCTTGGGCAGAACACGTAAGTAAGTAAGTAAGTAAGTATGTATGTATGTATGTATGTATGTATGTATGTATGTATGTATTTTTTTATATTAGTTGAACGGCATGTCCCATTACAATAAAGGTAATACTACATGCCTTGCTACCTGTATGTTTACAATATAACACATTATGTCTCGTTTCTGTCACTCTCTAGGCGTATATGTATGTATGTATGTATGTATGTATGTATGTATGTATGTATGTATGTATGTATGTATATGATTCTACGTAAATTATTAAACACAAATCTGATCGATGACGACCATCCACTATAAGAAATGAAAATCCGTCTCAACTATCGGTATTGTCTGACATTTTTCATGAAGAAGATGCTGAGGGGCAGATTTTCTCAGAGTATTTCCCGTGTCATTCTCTGAATAGTATCTGTAGTTGAAACGGATCGCTTAGTGAAACTCAACTCTTTCATAGGGAATATTATTTCACGTACAGCCAAATGGAATACTGGTGAGATGTGTAACCAGGGAGGAAGATGAGAGCATATCGTTAAACAAGGTAATAGAAACACAGGTGATTTGTCAGTTTCACGCACGCCCTATTTACTTCAGTGTTGAAGTCGGGGCCTCAGCAACCTGCTTGGATGGTGGTTAGGTGCGCTGCAGAGGACTATCGGAAATCGAACCTCTGGCGCCCAGACTGTTGTTAGGAGCAGAGTAATGACTGGATGAAAGGGTCAAATTGCAACTCATCACGAGATGACAGTCAGGCGGGTTGTTGCGGAAGCCAGGAACGAAGAGAGGAAGGAAGCAAGAACAGGAAGCATAATATTCATATTAATACACACACTAGGAGAAAATAGTAAAGTTCAATATAATTCTACACGTCGGCCTGGGTAGCGCTGACCTGTGCTCGAGGTTGCGGGTTCGATCCCGGCCCAGATCGATGGCATTTAAGTGTGCTTAACCTCGGCAGTTGCGAGCGTCGTTAAATAAACCATAATTTTATTACTAATTTTGCACTTCAAAAAAAAGTCACTGGCATGAGGAAAAATGCTGAAAAAATTGTGCAGGTTACAGTTAGGGCACTATATTATACTTACTACACCTTATATAATAATCGATAATCATGTATGGAGTATGGTATAGTATACTATACTCTTAGGACTCAGGAGGTTATGAAAGATACAAGGTGAGTAAAAAGTACGGAACACTGCTTGTAGCTTTCGTACTTTTAATTTCATGAAGAAACCTTATATGCAAATGGGCCTAAAATCCTGGCACGCACATTTATATTTTGTGAATTCTGTGTATGATGTTTTATCATGCAATTTGGATTCTCTGGAGCTCAGTAATGGCATTTGTAACGATTTACAGTATCGTCTAGACCAGTAGTTCTCAAACTTTTTGAAGAAGCGCCCACTTTTGATTGAGACTTTTGTTTAAGACTCCCCACCACCTTACAGGCACTTAACGTACTTACAAATGGCTTTTAAGGAACCACAGGTTCATTGCCGTCCTCACATAAGCCCGCCATCGGTCCCTATCCTGTCCAAGATTATTCCAGTCTCCATCATCATATCGATGGCTGAGAACCAGACTGTTCTGAGTCCAACTTTTTATAAGCAAGAAATCTGTGCTTCATTGTGTTCCAGTTCTTGTCTACATATATGAATCGAACAAAATTATAAATATTCCTCTCCGTAAGATTGCTATGAAGCTAGTCCAAATTCTTTCATGAACCTCTGAATGTCAGGAGCTTAAAATAGCTCTCCTGAAAAAAAAATATCAAAATGGATTGGAACAGTCTGGTTCTGGACCATCGATATCCCACCTCTCTCAAATCCATTTCAATATTATCCTCCCATCTACGTCTCGGCCTCCCCAAAGGTCTTTTTCCCCTCCGACCTCCCAACTAACACTCTATACGCATTTCTGCATTCGCCCATACGTGCTACATGCCCTGCTCATCTCAAACGTTTGGATTTAATGTTCCTAACTATGTCAGGTGAAGAATACAATGCATGCAATTCTGCGTTGCGTAACTTTCTCCATTCTCCTATAACTTCATCCCTCTTAGCCCCAAATATTTTCCTAAGAACCTTATTCTCAAACACCCTTAATCTCTGTTCCTCTCTCAAAGTGAGAGTCCAAGTTTCACAACCATACAGAACAAACGGTAATATAACCGTTTTATAAATTCTAACTTTCAGATTTTTTGACAGCAGACTAGATGACAAAAGCTTCTCAACCGAATAATAACAGGCATTACTCATATTTATTCTGTGTTTAATTTCCTCCCGAGTGTCATTTATATTTGTTACTGTTGCTACAAGATATCTGAATTGTTCCACCTCTTCGAAGGATAAATCTCCAATAATCCCATTTTAAAAATACAAATCCCCGTAAAATCGAAAACAACGATAATACTAGGCCTACTCAAAATAAGTGGACACCTCCCAAATAATGACCAAAATAGAAATAGGATGATGCAAAAATGACACGAAATATTACGTAAACATAATTTCTAGTGCTACAAATTGTTACTGCTGTCTGCCAGCTGATCCATGACACGGGCAGCGTAATTCCAACATTTCGCAAACGGGGTCGGGCGATTGACAAAATTGTTGACAGGGAAGAGGAGATTTTAAATTTGGTCGAGAAAAACTCGGACCGAGCCAGAGGAACATTAAATCCAGACGTTTGAGATGGGCAGGGCATATGACACGTATGGGCGAATCCAGAAATGTATATAGAGTGTTAGTTGGGAGGCAGGAGAGAAAAAGACCTTTGGAGAGGCCGAGACGTAGATGGGAGGATAATGTATGGATTTGAGGGAGATGGAATATGATGGTAGGGATTGAATTAATCTTGCTCAGGATAGGGACCGATGGCGGGCTTATGTGAGGGAGATGCCTCCGTGCGGAATCTTGGGCACTGCGATGTTGCCAGCGTGCATAAACTTTCGATGCAATTGTTTAATTAACTATACACTTAATGTCAAAAGGTATAATAGATTTTTTGTTTATTTTCATGTAATCTATCCCTCCTTTCAATGCGGAGGGTTATATCGTTTCCACACTGTATATTATTTATATTGATAATTCATAAATAAACAGCCATTGGTAACAGATAAATGAAGTAATCCACCGCCACACTTTGTGACTTGCATCAGCTACCTCTTCTTCTCCACTCCTCAAACGTAGACTTAAGCGTATTCCGAATCTCACCGGTCCGGTGGCATCAATGACGTCACGTTGCAGCGAAATAAGGAACAAAACTGCTGGAAGGATCGATGGCCGTCATGGCGACTGTACAAGTTGTCTGTGCTACGCTAGCAAAATTTTGCGAAATTTTCGTACTCCCATCTCGTTCAAAGAAAAGATAGCATAAACAATTTATTTCTTGAACCAGTAGTAATAACGGGTCCGTTGACATGTTCGCTCATAAGCCATTAACATATTGTTTTTACGTTGTGCTCATTACAAACAATACAGCAGAACTAAAGCAGAACACACCGCCATGACACAACAGTGCACGATGTTATTCATCTGCTAATTCCCGCCCTATACAAGAACCAATCAGATTCACTGATGGCGGCTGATGGAGACTGCCACCACCTCTGCAAGTTGATGGCACCGGTGCGACACCGGTGGAGCATCAATGACGTCATCGGTGGAATTCGGAACACCGTGATGCCATCGGATTGCTCAACGGTGAGATTCGGAATACGCTCTTAGTGTTGCGGGCTGCATTCAGCAGTGATTCGGCGTCACCTAATGCTTTGGACACGGCTGTCTTAAGCCTTCAAGCGACCCGCAACAATGTAGATATGTTTGGAGTATAGATCGGCGGCACTCGACCCTACTACACGGTTCAGTGAACATGCGAAAACAAGACAAAGCTTTGAGCTTGGAGATCATTGCTGTAATAAAAGAATTTGGTACCCAGCACTTCATTAGGAGAGAAGAGAATGTATTTTACTCGTATCAGAAAGAGGAAAAACATTTTCATTTGAAACACTTAAAATGTTTACAGTCGTTCATCGTAATGTGTAGAGACTCGTACAGCATCCACTAATAATTTGTTTTATTTTAAGTTTGTGCTGATATTTATGTTTTTTCATTTGTTAATTTCAACCTTTAATCAAACCTAAAGTATCTTAATGAGTTTATTTATTGTAAAAATCAAGGGTAGATCAATTCCTGGTAGGATGTAGCCATGACGACTAAAAATTATTATGTGGTGCCTGAATTTTTTTTTATTTAATACTCCACTTGAGCTACATTAGGCATTGTAGCCCGAAAGAGCAGAAGCTCGTGCTCGGGCGCAGTTCAGATCAGTTATACAAAATATATCACAAAATTAAGAGAGTTCATTGAGCACAATAACATTAATAAGTGGTAAAATACATACAGCATGTAATAATAGGGTCTATATACAAATAGAAAATACGAAAGTACATGAATATTAGAGTATCAATTTTAACTCAATTAGCTTAAACAATTAAATAATTAATCTGATTTGTTTCTTAAATCTATGTGTGTTAAGTGTACTTAGCTCACGGTAAGCTCTAATTAATGCATTATATATTTTGGGTCCAAAATTCATGCTGTGTTTTAATCCAGCAGTTGTGTGGCATTTGGGAGTATTTATAAAGAAACTGTAGTTTTGTCTCGTATGGTATTCATGAGGATCAAATTTAAATTTATTGTGATTTTTATGGAAGTAAATCAGCAATGTTTGTTTATAAATTTGTTCTAGATTTGATACACCAAATTCCTGAAAAATTAATTTTGTTGGGTAATCAAAAGGTTTATATAAACAAATTTTGATCATTCTTTTTTGGAGCAAATTTAAAGGATGGAGAGCCGAGAATTATTTATTAAGTTCAAATTTGTTTAAGACTACGATTTCTTTTCTCACTACGACTAATACATAATGTTAACAAATCTGGTTGTAGGGAAAAATCCGAATGTGCTTCTTAGATTAATATCGTTACATTTGTTGCTCATCTCCCGATAATGTCACTACATAGCTTCAGCGGAGAGCACAGAGCGCCTCTTCAGAGAGTGTGTTTGCATTGTATAGATATTTAATATTGCTTAATATATTTCAGTAAATATGTCATCATAACTCCAATGGTTTTCTCATTGCATGTGTGGGCAAAATGTGGTGGCTCCCGAAAATAAAAGGGATGGCTCCTGAAAATTTATAGTTTTGTCTAACAGTAGTAAAAAATTACCGTTTATTACAAATAAGCTGCCTTTAAATAAATACTTCGTTATTATTGTTATTAAATCTAAGTGGCATTTTGTACATTAGTACTATTCCTGTTGTATAACGACTTATAGACACAAGTACACAAATATATGTAAACACACAGTACCGGAGCGTGCGGGGAGAGACCGCAGTGTGAAGCTAGTATGATCGAGGTTATTCCCGAACATCCATTTTCCCGAATAGCATTTTTCCCGAATACAAAATTCCCGAATCCACATTCCCGACAGACATTTTCTCGATTTCTTTGATTTCTATTTTCCCGAAATTCCATTTTCCCAAATTCACATTCCCGACTTCTTTTATTTTCATTTTCCCGATAATACAGTAGTGTATATTACCACACAAATCTATATTAATAATAAATCTGTAGCCGAAATTTTTCTGGTAATTTTCGATTTTTCAAAAATAATTGGTCCTAACATATATAATTAACCGCCCTGAAACCTAAAATCGCTTTTTTGAAATTTTTGTTTGTATGTCTGTCTGTCTGTCTGTCTGTCTGTCTGTCTGTCTGTCTGGATGTTTGTTACCTTTTCACGCGATAATGGCTGAACCGATTTATATGAAAATTGGAATATAAATTAAGTTCGTTGTAACTTAGAATTTAGGCTATATGGCATTCAAAATATTTTATTTAAAAGGGGGGTTATAAGGGGGCTTGAATTAAATAAATCGAAATATCTCCCTTATTATTAATTTTCATGACAAATATTACATAACAAAAGTTTCTTTAAAAATAATTTCCGATAAGTTTTATTCTAGGACCGATACTTAATGAGATAAAAAAGTTTCAAAATTACAATAACGCCATCTAAGGCGGTGTAATGAAATAAAAAACGACTTCGTCTATAAAGGGCCTTGGACAACAACAATCGAAAGCTATGAAACATAGCCTACAGAAAATGTTTCTGTGTTTGTATGAAATAATGTCGGAAGCTAAATTAACCGATTTATATAATTAATTATTAATTCACCATTGGAAAGTGTAGTTTCTCTAGATGAACATAATGCTATAATGTTATTACAGTAACTTCTGAGTGAATCGAGGACAGGTAAGATTAAAATAGATTCTTATGCATAGAAAACTTGGTAGGCTATTCTGTACATTCGTTTCCTGTATTTCCTAAAATAATTTTTATGTCCGAATGAGTGGTCTCTGGATCAAAATGATCGCATTTTAATTTTTTTAATACAATTTAAATTAAGTAACATAATAAACGATGTATCCTTCTATCAAACACGAATGTTCTCTGGATCAAATGTCCTATTTTAATTATGTAATTACTTTATATTTATTTCTAACGGGTGCAGCGGAGCGCACGGGTACGGCTAGTGTATTTAATATAATTATGGTATAATTAATTACATTTCCTCTTTACTAAGTGAAGTAATGTCCAAGTGTCCTCAGATAATCGAGGTGTCTGTTATCGGCTGCATGATAATTCGTATTCCTGTTTGAAGTTGTAGCCACTGTCTCTGCAGCTGGCCCCTTCAGTACTTGTAGGTTATCGCCCGCGCAGAACATTCTTTGGAACGTACTTTAGCACAATCACAGTATATTTTTCCTCCAGCCGCACTCTTGCTCTTCAAATACACGTTCTCTTCCAGCAAAAGCTTCCTCACACTGAAGTTATTTTATTGTAGCTTCATCTGCCATGTTTCTTTCTTTCTTTATCTTAGTTTAACCTCTCCCTTTTACGTTCATTTATACGATCTACGCTACACGGGCTGTCATGTTTCTCATAACATAAATTTAATAAGTCTGCCTAAATGTAGTTTTTGTAATTTTTTTGTTTCCTGAAAACATGTAGTGATTGTCAGTTCATGTCTTTTACTGTAGTTTTTGTAATTTTTTTGTTTCCTGGCAACATGTAGTGATTGTCAGTTCATGTCTTTTACTGTAGTTTTTGTAATTTATTTTGTTTCCTGGCAACATGTAGTGATTGTCAGTTCATGTCTTTTACTGTAGTTTTTGTAACTTTTTTTTGTTTCCTGACAACATGTAGTGATTGTCAGTTCATGTCTTTTACTGTAGTTTTTGTAATTTTTTTTTGTTTCCTGGCAACATGTAGTTATTGTCAGTTCATGTCTTTTACTGTAGTTTTTGTAATTTTTTTGTTTCCTATCAACATGTAGTGATTATCAGTTAATATATTTTACTGTTCGGGAATTTCTCGCATAATATATTTTGGAAACTGAATAGTACAAGAAATTCGGGACCGTGGCTTCAGGAAAGTAGCATTCGGGAAAAGGTAGCTTCGGGAAAACGTCCATTCGAGAATGTGGATTCGGGAAAATGGGTGGGAACGAATCTAGATACACCTAACTTGTATTCAAAGTAACCAAACGCAGGACTCTACTCATAACTAACACAAGGCATCACTCATGAGACAACTAAGTTAGGAGATACAGGGGTAGAGACTAGTATTTATTTAATACTTAAATCCATTCTTACCTCACATAAGAATTATATAGGCTACTCTACAAAAAATACAAGAATAAAGACGTTTCACGCAATCCATGGGATTTCATAAATCCAGTCGCTATTGCTATTATTATTATTATTATTATTATTATTATTATTATTATTATTATTATTATTATTATTATTATTATTATACTCCTTTTGCATTCAACACCTTCGTTATACGTTCACATATTGTATATGAACTCAAATATTCCGTGTAAGGGAATTCAGAGTAACAAACAAAAGGAAAGTTGTTCTATACTGTAATATGGATTCTTTATACACTAATTCGTTCTTATCTGAAGACAGCACTTAGACTGTACAGTATTATAAACACACCGAAATATGTTAATATCCCTACTTCTCTGAGTTTATTCAAAGGATTAATTTTGCTTTATCATCTCTAGTCTCGTGTATTTTGACCCATATTTTCCCCCTGGGGGGAAATCGTTCAATTGAACTTTGTGTACTTACCAGGAATTACTTCGATACATAAACACAGTGAGTTCCATTCCGCCACACACAAAGAAAACAGACTGAGAGGCAATCTTGACCCGAGGGCCTTGTGATCAACAGATGTTTGTAGGTGACGTCATGTGTCAATCACGAGGCCGGCCGATTTATCGAAATACTGTAGGTAAGACGACAGAATGTCTCTGTCCTGGTTTAAAAGTCATAGGCTACTCTACATAACCACGAATCTTTCTCGCGTTGTCAAATGACCTTGTCTTGATGCTCTGACCTTCAAGGCAAGGGGGCCATAAACGCTTACGTGTAATTAAAGATAAAAGGCTTACGTATGGTATGTAAAATTATTACGATACGTTAACACGTTGCTCAACTCTGCCGTGAGGATTGAATCATTTGGTCCCTTCTACCTTCTGAATGTTTTCAGTCCGTCAAACCTTTTTTTTTTTCTCTCTCCGCATTTCGCTTTCTATTTGGAGTGTAGAGCTATAGACTCTATAGGCTTACTTCATTCCAGATAAGGAAAATCAACAGAGGGAAAAGTTTTTGTTGTATAGTAATATTTTCCTTCTTGAGGACTTGGACATGCAAATGACCCAAATTTGAAACACGTTTCAGATGACTTTTGTGAAATGTTTTACATACCGCCACGGATTAACAAGGTTATGTTGCAACTTGTAGACAAGTTTGGGAAACGCATAATTTCCCTTGGAACACATTTGCCTTATCCATTGCATTCACTTGAACTTACACTACCCGATGCCTACGTATGGGGTATGTTAAAGGAGTCCGTCTTTATGGAAAATTCGCCAACAACAATTTACCAACATGTTTGAGAAACTATGTGAACGTTATGAATGTTGTAGTACTGAGAAATCATTTTGGACATGTGTTTAATAAAAAAGCGTCAGTAAACATAGAATTTTGGTTTACAAAGATAAATGTTCCAGATTATTAAAGCGCTTTACTTAACTGAATTCCATAGATTTTAGTTACACACATCAAAATTGTCTAGGGAACACTTGAAATGTTATAGAAAATTGTTTTTATATCGGTACCCAAATAAATTATAAACACTAGGTACACATAAGTGAATTATTCATTTCTTTATCCACTAGAGACCATGGTAAGCAATGTTTTAGTTTATTGACATTATTACGTACCGTAGGTATTTCCCAAATGAATCATAAACACTGGATAGGCCTACACATAAGTGAATTATTCATTTATTTATTCACTAGAGACCATGGTAAGCAATGTCTTAGTTTATTGATATTATTACGTTGGTATTTCAGATGGTATAAACTCATTCACAATATCGCTCTTTTTCTCAACTCTACAACAACATTTCTGTATTAATAACTAATACCACCACCTCTTGTATTTGCTACTTTTTGGCATTGAAAAATGAGATGAAAGATTTCACATCTTGATCACTGTTCTGCCAGTGAAGTTGGAGACATGTGAACAGCTGATTTAGAGTCTCAATGTTTTCATTTGTCCTCTAGAACCTTCTTTTGAAGGTTACCCATAGATTCTCAGTCGGATTAAGATCTGGGCATTGGGCAGACCACTCTTTAATTTGAATATTTTGTATTTCCAACCATTCTGACGTTGTTCTGACAACATGAAATGTGGCACTGTCATGTATCAGATCGAATCCAGGACCGATTTCTTCAGCGATGAGAAAGACTATAGGCTTCAAAATTTCTTCGATGTAACGATTTGTCCCTGCTTCACCAAAATATTTGAACGGAGCCGTCATTTTTAGTCGACTGTGCGGGAAACAAATTGCAATAGCAAAGCATGTTTTATAGCACCGTAAAGAATTTGCAGTTTGGAATGTTAGCAAAGAAAGAAACAAATGCTAGAGTAGTGATAAAAACAAACAAATACTAGGGAAGCGATAAAATTAAACAAATAATAGGAAAGCGATAAAATTGTGCGATAAGCAGCCATGATTGGTTGAAAGACGTTCTTTCGTATCGTTTTATTGGTCAAAAGTAGTATGACGTAGTAAAAGTGTAACAGTCATTGAAAAATCATAGTGATACTTGCGTCGGACAAGGTCGCAGTTGGGGTTTTTCTCGGGGTTCTCCCGTTTTCCCCCATATTAGGTTTCTACATCATTCCGTCAGCATTTCTCCATTTCGTCATCATTCCATAGCATTCTCACATTACTGTACCAGAACGGTAAAATATTAACCATGCCAACTAAAACGTCATGATTTTATTAAGACGGCATAGGCCCTAACTTGTGTCATAATAGTATATCATGAAACAAATTTATACAAGTTTTATGGCATGAGTCAATTTTTAGGGAATGAGCGAAGAGAGTTTTCTAATTTTGACGAATGTAATTATTGTATAACATTATAAACGTCTTTCATACGTTATTTTTTGTACGACAGCATTATAAAACAATTAATAAAGAAATAACAGATTTATAATGATGGATAGTTTGATATCATGGTCTATGAAGAAAGAGGTTGTTATGACAACAATGATGTATTAAATAATATTATAGTATGGCAATTCGTTTCATAATGTTAACTTTGAGTTAGCATGGTAATATTTTACGACACTAGTTTACTAATGTCGCATATTATACACGATTTTGACTATAGCCAGTGCCAGCGTTTCTGGCACGTGTCCTTGAATAAAAAGTCAGTCAGTGAGCACTTGTTACCAGTGCAGCTGAGAACGGTGCCACCCAACACGTCACGTCAGCAATCTGCCCACTGCGTCAAAGGCAAGACACTTGCACTTCGCGTTTCTGGGGTGTGTCCTTGAGTACACTGTCCAGTCAGTGGCATCTGTTACCACTTCGGCTGGTACCACTTCCTAAGCATATGTGTCAGCAATTTGCCAATCACAGTTGTTAGCTTTCTCGCCCACATTTTGGGGAAAAGATAAGATACTCGCTCTCAACGTTCCCATTACTTATTTCACACGCCAGAAACGGTGGCACTGTCTGTAACAATAAAGACTGTTTATAATGCTGATGTGCAAAAAAGTTAATATTATGAAACTAATAGCAGTGCAATAATATTTAATATATCATTGTTGTCATAACAACACCTTTCTTCATAGACCATGATATCAAACAACTCATCATTAGAATTTGATATTATTTCTTTATTAATTGTTTTATAATGCCGTACAAAAAATAACGCATGGAACACATTTTTATAAAGTTATACAGTTAGTCAAAATGAGGAAACTCACTTCAATCATTTCCTAAACATTGACTCCTGCAATAGAGTATAACATTATAAACTTCTTTCATAATACTGTATACAACAACAATTTTAAAATATGCTAGTAATTTGGAATGAGATTCTAATTATATTACTTGCGAAGTAACCAAGAGTACTGCGGAAGCTATTGATGTTTACAACCGTTCGATCGAATGTTGTAAAACAATATCGTATAATGGAAATTGGTTTGCAGGTACAAACGATAGCAGTCGTTACAACAGTTTTCAGTAATTCTTTCATAAACAACCCAAGTGATTTTGAAATGATGTGGCTAGAAACATACATGTATTTTGAGATGTTTGCTATTTCTGCAGGAAAACAAAGTTTTTTTTTTTTTTTTTTTGTTTGCTAATAGCGGGTACTTGATTTTTCATCATTCATCCATATGAAGCCAGTTGTTGTATACCAATTTACCGATAGAGTCGTTGTCCATGGTGCGCCATAGTAGGCTGGTCTACGCTACACCAGATGAGATGGACATTTGCTGGGATGCCACGGAGGGACCAGAGCTCCCGGAGAAAATCCTTGTGTTACCTAGACCATGGGCTTGCCCAACACAAGTCATAAATCGGGGGTATGCCGGAAATCGAACCCGGGTCCACAGAATTATAAGTCCGGCGCTCTAGCCACTAGACCACCGTGAAGGCAGGAAAACAACATTTTTTTTTCAGGAAAAAATAAATGTTTTTATTTCCGTAGAGTCTAAGTTTACAGTAACTTAATTCTACGCAACAATTTGTGTACATATTTTTAGGTCGTACTATTTTTGTGAATAATACTCTATATAACGATTAATTTCCATGAAACAGTCAATGTTGAAAATACACAGCATACACCGTGTCTTTGTCACCTCATATTATTAACAAAATTTCGGAGCCGTTTTGAGTAAACTGCCATTTTGTGTTATTTTCAAAATAATAATAAAAAATATATTATCTTTTAATCGGCGAAAGATACCTACAGGGGAATAAAGAAGTGTATATAGTATTTGTGGACTTAGAAAAGACGTTTGGAAGTGGATTGGAACAAACTGATGGACATTCTGAAGAAAATAAGTGTGGATTGGAAAGACAGGAGGCTGTTCAGTAACCTATATATCAAAGTCAGGATAGGAGAAGAAATGTCTGAAGGAAGTGAAATAGGAAGAGAAGTGCGACAAAAATGTCCTTTGTCATCTACCCGGCTCAATATCTACTTGGAGGATTTGGTGAAGAACTGTTTTCAGAAGGGAGGGGTAAAAGGAGGAGGAAGAAGAATAAAGTGCATAAGATTTGTTGATGATACGGCGTTGTTAGCAGAAGAGGATATGATACTAAGGGATATGCTACTGGAGCTAAATGACAGCTGTAAGCAGTATGGGATGAAGTTAAATGCAAACAAACAAAGACCATGGTTGTCGCAAGAAAAATAAAGAAGGTAAACTTGCGAATTCTAAATGAGGCAGTGGAGCAAGTGAACAGCTTCAAATATTTGGGATGTATTTTAAGCAGTAACATGGACTGCTGCCAGGAAGTCAAAAGGAGGATAGCAATGGCAAAGGAAGCTTTTAATAGAAAAAGGAACATCTTCTGTGGACCTCTGGGAAAAGAACTAAGGAAGAGACTAGTGGAGTGCTTGTGTGGGGTGTGGCATTATATGGGGTAGGAACATGGACAGTACGACGAAGTGAAGAGAAACGACTAGAAGCATTTGAAATGTGAATATGGACAAGGACGGAGCGTGTGAAGTGGACAGACAGAATAAGAAATGAAGCTGTGTTGGAAAGAGCTGGTGAAGAAAGAATGATGCTGAAACTGTCAGAAAGAGGAAATGGAATTGGTTGGGTCACTGGTTGGGAAGAAACTCGCACTGAAGGATGCACTGGAAGGATTGGTTAACGGGAGAAGAGTTCGGGACAGAAGAAGATATCAAATGATATATGACATTAAGATATGTGGATTATATACGGAGACTAAGAGGAAGGCTGAAAATAGGAAAGATTGGAGAATGATGGGTTTGTAGTGAAAGACCTGCCCATAGGGAAAATACGTATATATTTATGTATGTATGTAAAAATATGGTTTATTTAACGACGCTCGCAACTGTAGAGCTGATATCAGCGTCACCAGTGTGCCGGAATTTTGTCCCGCAGGATCGAACCCGCAACCTCGAGCGCTATACCAACTACACTACCGAGGGCGACGTATGTATGTATCTATGTAGACTATGTACAGAAAATATTTATATTTCATGTGAATTATTTCCGAACGAATTGAGTCATATGAAGTAAGTAATGTATACGTAATGAAGGTGCCACGAGAAAATCTGCGTCCGACATTGATTTTCTCCACCAGAAATTCCACTTGTATTCCCCGGTATTTCAAACCAGGTCTCCGGCGTGGAAATCCGACCATTCCACTAAACGTGGAACTAGATGTAATTTAACTTAATTTCTTACATATATTATATTGCCGCGCTTCAGTACACAAGGGATTTCACGGAAGACCGACAAGAAAATTGAATTAAGACTTGTTCCCAGTCAAAGGCCGCGCCCCATATACAAAGAAACAACTCCTATGCAAGGGGGCACGCCCCACCATTAGGAAACCACCGTCAAGAATCGTCTTAGGACTGCAATGTGGAACCCAGGTGTAGGTCAGTCAGCTCACTGTTTCTCGACAAAGGAAAAAGTCGTCGATCCCGTGAACAGAGCGGCTAAGGAGCACGTTTTATACGATAAATTCAGTTTCCGCTGTCATTACTATTTTACATGTCCCATCGTCGCCATACTTTAATGTCTTCATTTCAGAAAATTCTCTACATTCTAAAAAGGACGTTAAATACTAAGACACAGAGTTAGGCCTACCATCTCTATTAAGCAAGTGTATAACATAAATATGAGGGGCAAAGACTAATTGGAATTTTCCGGTCTCTGATCGAGTTAAAAACCCTGACAGAACTTGCGGTGAATTTCGGTGAAGTCCAGAGGGCCTAATTAGTCAAATCCACTCTCCTCACCTCCCTGTGATCTTTTAAGACGAGAAAGACAGAGTAGTGTACGGAAAGCAACGGGAAGCTACCACATTTACCTTTCCCAAGAAAAACTGATGATAGACGACATTAAGATACATGGATCATATGCGGAGACTAAGAGGAAGACAGAAAATAGGAAATATTGGAGAAACCTGGGTTTGCAGTGAAAGACTTGCCATTGGGCAGAACACTATGAATGAATATATCTAGGGCTCTTAGGTTTTCCGATCTAACATTTCACTGATACATATACGTGAGGTCGTCATGGCTCCGGATCTCCACCTGAAGCAACGCAGGACATCACATCGACAAAATGCGAACATACTGTACATGCTCGATGGGATTCGAACACACTACCATGATTATCACGCAACTTAAAAGCTGGGTGTGTTAGTCACTGCATACACCACAATGGAATATCGTTTCTAAATACTGGAATGTATTGCTACTAATGACTCGATCGTCAAGTGTAAGTGTAGTTGTAACAAACCAACGGCTATCTTCTTATCGTCTCTGAACAGCATTTGTTTTTCGTGTCATTGAAGGGGTTTTAAATAAAGAATTATCCGGTCTTATTGAATTATATTCTTATTGTCCCTGAATAGCCTTTATGGATTAAAAGGGACGTTAAATAAACAATTACTAATAAAGTTATCGTCTTTATTCCCTCTGAAGAGCCTATATGTAACTCAAAAGGGATTTTAAGGAATTACAGTACTATTAAAATTATTATCTTTATCCTTTCTGAGGAGACTACGTAAATCAAAGAGAGTGTTAAAGCATTACTAATAAAATTATCATCCTTATCCACTCTGGGGAACCTATGTAGCTCGAAAGGGATGTTAAAGAATTACTAATAAGATTATCGTTTTTATCCTCTTTGAGGAGCTTAGATATCTCAAAGGGGATGTTTAATAATTACTAATAAAATTATCATCATTATCCTCTCTGAGAAGCCTACGTAGCTCAAGGAGGATGTTTAAGAATTACTAACAAAATAATCATCTTTATCCCCTCTGAGGAGACTACGTAGCTAAAAAGGGGTGGTAAAGAATTACTAGCAAAATTATCATATTTATTCTCCATGAAGAGGCTACATAACTCGAATGTTAAAGAATTACTATTACAAATTATCATCTTCATCCTCTTTGAGGAGCCTACGTATCTCAAAGAATTACTAACAAAATTATCATCTTTGTCCTCCCTGAAGAGCTACGTAGCTCGAAAGAGATTTTAAACAATTACTAATAAAATTATCATCTTTATTCACTTTGAGAAATCTACGTAGCTCAAGGGGGATGTTAAAGAATTACTAACAAAATTATCATCTTTATCCTCCCAGAAGAGCTACGTAGCTCGAGAGAGATTTTAAACAATTACTAATAAAATTATCATCTTTATCACTTTGAGAAATCTACGTAGCTCAAGGGGGATGTTAAAGAATTACTAACAAAATTATCATCTTTATCCTCCCTGAAGAGCTACGTAGCTCGAAAGGGGTGTTAAAGAATTAGGCGAACCAATAAAATTATCATCTTTATTCTCTTTGAGGAACCTACATAGCTCAAGGGTATTTAGCCTCTATGAGGAGTCGATGTAGTTCAAGGGGAATGTTAAAGAATTACTATCTTTATCTTCTCTAAGGAGCCTAAATAATCATCTTCATCCTCTCTGAGGAGCCTACGTAGTTCAAGGGGAATGTTAAAGAATTACTATCTTTATCTTCTCTAAGGAGCCTAAACAATCATCTTTATCCTCTCTGAGGAGCCTATGTAGTTCAATTGGAATGTTAAAGAATTACTATCTTTATCTTCTCTAAGGAGCCTAAACAATCATCTTTATCCTCTCTGAGGAGCCTACGTAGTTCAAGGGGAATGTTAAAGAATTACTATCTTTATCTTCTCTAAGGAGCCTAAACAATCATCTTTATCCTCTCTGAGGAGCCTACGTAGTTCAAGGGGAATGTTAAAGAATTACTATCTTTATCTTCTCTAAGGAGCCTAAACAATCATCTTTATCCTCTCTGAGGAGCCTACGTAGTTCAAGGGGAATGTTAAAAAATTACTATCTTTATCTTCTCTAAGGAGCCTAAATAATCATCTTTATCCTCTCTGAGGAGCCTACGTAGTTCAAGGGGAATGTTAAAGAATTACTATCTTTATCTTCTCTAAGGAGCCTAAATAATCATCTTTATCCTCTCTGAGGAGCCTACGTAGTTCAAGGGGAATGTTAAAGAATTACTATCTTTATCTTCTCTAAGGAGCCTAAACAATCATCTTTATCCTCTCTGAGGAGCCTACGTACTGTAGTTCAAGGAGAATGTTAAAGAATTACTATCTTTATCTTCTCTAAGGAGCCTAAAAAATCATCTTTATCCACTCTGAGGAGCCTATGTAGTTCAATTGGAATGTTAAAGAATTACTATCTTTATCTTCTCTAAGGAGCCTAAACAATCATCTTTATCCTCTCTGAGGAGCCTACGTAGTTCAAGGGGAATGTTAAAGAATTACTATCTTTATCTTCTCTAAGGAGCCTAAACATTCATCTTTATCCTCTCTGAGGAGCCTATGTAGTTCAATTGGAATGTTAAAGAATTACTATCTTTATCTTCTCTAAGGAGCCTAAACAATCATCTTTATCCTCTCTGAGGAGCCTACGTAGTTCAAGGGGAATGTTAAAGAATTACTATCTTTATCTTCTCTAAGGAGCCTAAACAATCATCTTTATCCTCTCTGAGGAGCCTATGTAGTTCAATTGGAATGTTAAAGAATTACTATCTTTATCTTCTCTAAGGAGCCTAAACAATCATCTTTATCCTCTCTGAGGAGCCTACGTAGTTCAAGGGGAATGTTAAAGAATTACTATCTTTATCTTCTCTAAGGAGCCTAAACAATCATCTTTATCCTCTCTGAGGAGCCTACGTAGTTCAATTGGAATGTTAAAGAATTACTATCTTTATCTTCTCTAAGGAGCCTAAACAATCATCTTTATCCTCTCTGAGGAGCCTACGTAGTTCAAGGGGAATGTTAAAGAATTACTATCTTTATCTTCTCTAAGGAGCCTAAATAATCATCTTTATCCTCTCTGAGGAGCCTACGTAGTTCAAGGGGAATGTTAAAGAATTACTATCTTTATCTTCTCTAAGGAGCCTAAACAATCATCTTTATCCTCTCTGAGGAGCCTACGTACTGTAGTTCAAGGAGAATGTTAAAGAATTACTATCTTTATCTTCTCTAAGGAGCCTAAAAAATCATCTTTATCCACTCTGAGGAGCCTATGTAGTTCAATTGGAATGTTAAAGAATTACTATCTTTATCTTCTCTAAGGAGCCTAAACAATCATCTTTATCCTCTCTGAGGAGCCTACGTAGTTCAAGGGGAATGTTAAAGAATTACTATCTTTATCTTCTCTAAGGAGCCTAAACATTCATCTTTATCCTCTCTGAGGAGCCTATGTAGTTCAATTGGAATGTTAAAGAATTACTATCTTTATCTTCTCTAAGGAGCCTAAACAATCATCTTTATCCTCTCTGAGGAGCCTACGTAGTTCAAGGGGAATGTTAAAGAATTACTATCTTTATCTTCTCTAAGGAGCCTAAACAATCATCTTTATCCTCTCTGAGGAGCCTATGTAGTTCAATTGGAATGTTAAAGAATTACTATCTTTATCTTCTCTAAGGAGCCTAAACAATCATCTTTATCCTCTCTGAGGAGCCTACGTAGTTCAAGGGGAATGTTAAAGAATTACTATCTTTATCTTCTCTAAGGAGCCTAAACAATCATCTTTATCCTCTCTGAGGAGCCTACGTAGTTCAATTGGAATGTTAAAGAATTACTATCTTTATCTTCTCTAAGGAGCCTAAACAATCATCTTTATCCTCTCTGAGGAGCCTACGTAGTTCAAGGGGAATGTTAAAGAATTACTATCTTTATCTTCTCTAAGGAGCCTAAACAATCATCTTTATCCTCTCTGAGGAGCCTATGTAGTTCAATTGGAATGTTAAAGAATTACTATCTTTATCTTCTCTAAGGAGCCTAAACAATCATCTTTATCCTCTCTGAGGAGCCTATGTAGTTCAATTGGAATGTTAAAGAATTACTATCTTTATCTTCTCTAAGGAGCCTAAATAATAATCTTTATCCTCTCTGAGGAGCCTACGTAGTTCAAGGGGAATGTTAAAGAATTACTATCTTTATCTTCTCTAAGGAGCCTTAACAATCATCTTTATCCTCTCTGAGGAGCCTTCGTAGTTCAATTGGAATGTTAAAGAATTACTATCTTTATCTTCTCTAAGGAGCCTTAACAATCATCTTTATCCTCACTGAGGAGCTTATGTAGTTCAATTGGAATGTTAAAGAATTACTATCTTTATCTTCTCTAAGGAGCCTAAATAATCATCTTTATCCTCTCTGAGGAGTCTACAGAGTTCAAGGGGAATGTTAAAGAATTACTATCTTTATCTTCTCTAAGGAGCCTAAATAATCATCTTTATCCTCTCTGAGGGGTCTACATAGTTCAAGGGAAATTTTAAAGAATTACTATCTTTATCTTCTCTAAGGAGCCTTAACAATCATCTTTATCCTCTCTGAGGAGCCTACGTAGTTCAAGGGAAATGTTAGAGAATTACTATCTTTATCTTCTCTAAGGAGCCTAAATAATCTTCTTTATCCTCTCTGAGGAGCCTATGTAATTCAAATGGATGTTAAAGAATTACTATTAAAATGGTCGTTCTTATCCTCTGTTGTAGTTCAAATCTGATGTTAAAGTGCTTCTTTTAAAATAGTCACCTTATAATCTCTGAAGAGCTTAAGTACTTCAAAAGGAATGTTAAAGAATGACTATTAAAATTATTATTTTTATCCTCTCTGAGAAATCTATATACTGTAGCTCAAAGGAGATGTCTATAAATATTATCGACTTATGAGCCATGAATATTCTCTGTAATAGAGAAGAAATGTTGAAAATAATTACTATTATAATTATGATCATATTGGCCATGAATAATCTTTGTACTGGAAAAAAGTTGTTGAAAATAATTCTATTAAAAGATATTGTCATCTTATGGCCCATGAATGGTCCCCTTGAAGGAAAATGGATACTAAGAATAGAATTAACATTAAAATTGAATGGTTGACCAGAACAAGTTTGTGACCAACAAAATGTTTGTGTCTTAGAAAATCAAGATCAATGGTTCAGGAAGTACTTTTAAAGTCATATAACTTACATATTATGTAAGTAGGTAATCATTGGCTTAACAAACAAGCTTATTTGAAGCTTAACTCAACATACCAAAAAATGAGGGTTACAAGCACTGAATTATTATTTTATGCAGTGGTCGGGTAGCTCAGTTTCTGAAACAACGGGTTTAATCTCGTTGCCAGTACTTCCAGAACGACCCCAAGATTCATTCAGCTTTCTATCAAATTGGGTACCGGTTTTTTTCTGGGGGTGAAAGACTATCGGAGTGTGGTGCCAATCACACCACCTCAATCTAGTGCCAAGGTCATGAAAGCATAGAGCTCTACCTCCATGCCCCCCATGCGTTGTCATAACATGTATAGGGATACCTTTACCTAGAATAATGATAAAATGTCCCGATTTTATATCTCAGTTCTAGCAATCCTGAGTAAAGAGTATTTAATAAAGCATTACAAATTGCATTTAAACTGTATTTAGTCCAAATAACTAATCAGATATCATATTTTCTCTCATAATGTGCTGTGTATTTTATGTTAAGTTGCAATGTCAGATATATTCTCAAGGGCCCCTATGATGTAATATTATCTACCATAATGACACTTAAACATGGTGGGATTTGATTTCAGTCTATGGCTCGGGAAGCCGAAGTATTAGCAATTTTGTTAATGGTTTCTTTGCATAGTACTTCGTATAATGAGGAAAAAATTAAATACTGTTGGTAAAAGAAGATAATGCAGGGGTGACAAACGTCCTGGATTTTAATGGTTTTTCCTGTGTCCTGGATTGAGTTATATTTGTCCTGGAATGTAAAAAAATTTCGAAAAATGCAATTTTTTGCTCATTTCTATAAAATTATTTTTAAAATTCTTTATTCATTTTTACAAAACCCTGTCCAACCTTTCTTCAATGTCGTCATCGCCGTCTGGCACTTACTATTGGCTCTATGGAAATAAAAACGAAAGTACTGTAGTAGGTCTATGTATTAAGTATTATGCAATAGGCCTATCTTTATTCTTTACTCTCTTTGGAAGTTAATTTATTATTGACAGGATTTAAATATTGTACTATTATACTGCTGTGCTGTCATATAACATTATTTTTCCAGACTTTACATTAATTCAAATGAAATTTCATAATCTAACAAAAATGTAACAAAATTAAAAGTTTAGGCCCTGTATAATTAGTTGAAATACATAAAATGAGTTGTATTGTAAATTTAATTAATCTAAGTGTTTAGTCACGTTAAGGTACTTAACGTCCTGGATTCCTGATGAGAGAATCTGACAAACCTGAGATAATGTGGTAGAAAAGAATGAATCTACGTTGAGGATATATTTTCATCTCTTACCTCAAGATACGAAACAAACAACTTCAAACACTGAGAAAGTGGCACTGAAAGCCTCTCTACTGCTTGCAGAAGGAGGTAAAGGAAAGTAAACATTGCTTAAGACAACACTTCGTTAACACCTAGACTAACAGCATTCATTTAGCACGTGACTCATTTAACTTGTGCAATATCTAATCTTTATCCTTCATGCTCTTCCCTCATACCGTCAGCTAACATGCTGTACAGTTTCTCTGTGCAATGCACGAAGTATTTCACAAGTCCCCTCGAGGTAAGGTTACCATATGCCAGCATTTATGCGGACATGTCCCCTTTTTCATAATAAAAATATTCGTCCGCATACATTTTTTTAAATATTCTGATATGTCCGCACTTTGTCCAGATTTTATTTATTCATTTTGACTTCTCATGAATGAAGGGTGACCATAGGTGGAGAGAGAACCGTTTCCTTGGGGGGGAGGGGGCAAAGCAAAACCATAGAATCCTGATATAACGAGATTATGGGGGACATCATTTATCTTCTTTCCCCCCCCCCCCCCCCCCATTATAGCTTGACTTTGGGACAGTATTATTAAAATATGATCATTTAATAAAGGTATTGTAAAATAAAATACAATTGTAACAAAATATACAGACAATTTTACTTTTTTTTTTTCCTCTTGTAAAGAAGAGGGACCCGAAGGCTTGCACTGCAGCCTGAGGCTTATTGTGCTTACCACTCCTATTCTGTGAATGATTGAGTAGCTGTACGGGTGCGCTCCTGTACAAATATATCACGCCACACTGTGAACTTAACCCAGGCTATTGTATAGGTGATGATATGTGAATTAATTATGGCGAAATGAGCCTGAGGTCCAACATCGAAAATTACCCTGTAATTCTGCTTCAATTGGTTGAGGAAAAACCCCAACCACGTACCTTGTCCAAACCAGACGTGCTAACCATTACTCCACAGCAGTGGACCAATTTTACATTTACTTTATCTGTTTATTTAAAAGAGCAAGATATCATATGAAATGTGAATTCTAATTATTTTATTTAATCTCGTCTTTAAGTTTAACAGGAAACACTTATCTTTTTTCTGTACTGTTGTGCAGTATGTTATTCCTATTTCTTCAAGCGGCTGCTTCAACACCTGCAGAGTTCTAACACGTGAGTATAGGCTGTTACAAAATAAAACATTACAGTGCTTCCACTCCTCAAATGAGGTACAGAAATTCTTATACATTCAGAAATTTAAAATAAATATTGTAGTCCAGACACTTGGTCTGACGACAATAATTCGTGAATTTAAGCACAGAAACGTAATCATAAACAAAAACAAGAAACATCTTTTGAATTTAGTATTTTCTAATGTTAACAGAAAAAAAAAAGAGTTCGGCCAAGTTTGGGAGACAATGTCCCCCATACACCCCCATAACTCCACCTATGAGGGTGATATTCAGCATTCTTTGTGTTAAATGTTGGTAACTTCGCGCAAATGAGAATTTCATGACATTGAAAGTGAAGGACATGTTAACGATAATGAAAAATAATGGTTATGCATCTGAAGGGAAAAAGTTTTGGCACAATACAGAAACTGTATTTAGAGTGTCTAGACTGCTTGAATACGCGAATGAAACCATTTAATGAATTTTCCTGTTTCAAATGGCTTCATATTACAGAAATAGAACTCTCTTGGGAAAGTATTGAGAAATGTATACATTTTTTGTTGAAGCAAGATGTCCAAATTGATGACAGTGAATATTTTGATCAATTTTCCAATTTGAAGAAATCTGTCACTTCATGTGATGGGAAAGCAGAGTCAAGTCTAGAAAAATAGTTTGAATAGTGTGACCACATTAAACTTTGCAAAAGTGAAGAACAGTACAGGGACGGTTATTCAGGTGAAGTAGGTGAAGTGCCACTTCACCTATTTACGTGTAAAACACAATTTTATCTCATATTAATAATTAATTATAGTTATTACCGGTACTGTATTTCTAAAATAAAAAAAAGCTTTCTTTTCAGTCGTTATAAACAGTATATATTATTATAATGTACCGAAGTACATATGATAATTCCATGCAGATATTTTGCGACATCATACGATGAAAGAGTAATGGAACGGAGAAAAATTCTCTCCGGCGCCGGGATTTGAACCCGGGTTTTCAACTCTACGTGCTGACGCTTTATCCACTAAGCCACACCGGATTCCACCCTGGCGTCGGAAGAATCGTCTCAGTTTTAAGTTCCAACTCTTGGGTTCCCTCTAGTGGCCGCCCTCTGCACTACGTCATAGATATCTATGAACCTAGGACCGAAGTCCACACATGTGCTGAGGTGCACTCGTGATGAGTGACTAGTTGGCCGGGATCCGACGGAATAAGCGCCGTCTTAAATCACGAAGTGATTTACGCATATCATATATATTATTATAATGTACCGAAGTACATATGATATTTCCATGCAGATATTCTGCGACATCATACGATGAAAGAGTAATAGAACGGAGAAAAATTCTCACTCATCACGAGTGCACCTCAGCACATGTGTGGACTTCGGTCCTAGGTTCATAGATATCTATGACGAAGTGCAGAGGGCGGCCACTAGAGGGAACCCAAGACTTGGAACTTAAAACTGAGACGATTCTTCCGACGCCAGGGTGGAATCCGGTGTGGCTTAGTGGATAAAGCATCAGCACGTAGAGCTGAAAACCCGGGTTCAAATCCCGGCACCGGAGAGAATTTTTCTCCATTCCATTACTCTTTCATCGTATGATGTCGCAGAATATCTGCATGGAAATATCATATGTACTTCGGTACATTATAATAATATATATGATATGCATAAATCACTTCGTGATTTAAGACGGCGCTTATTCCGTCGGATCCCAGCCAACTAGTCACTCATCACGAGTGCACCTCAGCACATGTGTGGACTTCGGTCCTAGGTTCATAGATATCTATGACGTAGTGCAGAGGGCGGCCACTAGAGGGAACCCAAGAGTTGGAACTTAAAACTGAGACGATTCTTCCGATGCCGGGGTGGAATCCGGTGTGGCTTAGTGGATAAAGCATCAGCATGTAGAGCTGAAAACCCGGGTTCAAATCCCGGCGCCGGAGAGAATTTTTCTCCGTTCCATTACCCTTTCATCGTTATGAACAGTGTTTAGTTGTATAAATAGTAACTGTAACAGTCAGCTGAACATAATAAAGTCAACTGTTATGAGTGCCAAGCGGTGTTTATAGGAACTTACATTACTGGTACTGTAGAGGTGAAATTATTTGGGCTCCCATTCTCATACCACACTTGGTTTCCATGGTAATGTGACGCCACGCACTAAAGAAAGATTGTATAAGTGAAGTGCGTTTCTGAGTCTTTCAGTATTCTCATTCCTTGTGTCCAACCACCCCTGCAGCGGTAAATTAGCTGGCTCTATGTCATTTTATCAGGAATACACTCCACATATATTTGCAAAGTTTAAAAGTTGTTTTCTGCAGCGTGTATTATTTCTTCTCATGAGCTTGCTAGTTTTGTTCCAGCTCTTGTATTTGAAAGTCTAATGCACGCATAAATTTACACATGTAGTTTAATACTGTGTACGTATATATTAACTTATTATTTAATATATTTAGAGTATGTTAGTGATAAGTGTATATAGTGTATTAATCCTACATCATAGTGTATATTATATGTTTCATCACTATAGGGCTATTATACAAATACTTAGGTACCAGTACATAGAAAATGTTAATAAACGAGTGCAAAATATGTATCCCGAAAATGACATGGTTTGTAATATACTAGAAATGCCGTTTTGTAGACTTAAATATGAGGATAAAAAAGATGTTTTAAATTCTGGATGATCTACAGTTCCATTTGTCCTTCGTTTTAAAAAATAAGAAAATAATATATACTAAGAAAATAGAGAAGTTCTGTAAGATAACTCTAAAAAATTCTTTCGATGCAAGAAGCTTTTCTGTTTGAAAAGATTGAAAATTTCACTCAGAATGCTGCATCACAGGAGAGACTCATCATTAGCTCCATAGTTTTGCATAGAGATATACTGTCCACCCTCAGTTAAACTCAAACATTTTATGAGGACATCTTAGACAGGTTTGCTACTTTAAAAGATAGGAGGATTGACTTGATATGCAAGAAATTGGGCGAGTCCTGAAATAAATTAATTTTCCTGTTTGCAGTTGCTCTAGAATTAATAAAATTGTACATGTGAACAGCACTTCACCTATATTTTTTACGGCAAGCCGCTACTGGAACAGTATGCAGAGGTTGTGAAGATGGGTCAATTCCTTTTTGCAGTACCAAGCCACTGTGCCAGTGTTGAAAAATTCTTTTCTCTAATACAATGAAAGTCGACCAAGGAAAGAAATAGGCTTACCATCGATTGTGTGAAAGAACTTGCTACAATGAAATTTAATTTTAGGCATTTTACATGGACGTGTATGTTTGACTATTTGTATAGTAACAAGGAATTGTTAAAGAAAATTTAGGTTTAGTGATAAATATGCAAGAGCTCGTTAGTGAGAGGGATGTGTCAGGATTTTCAGATTTCAGAGTATGGCAACCCTACCTTTGGGACGACTGGCTGGTCAACATGAATGGTATGTTAATTCTTATGATCATTAACAAGACCATAGCATGCCAAAATGGCCCCTTGACAACTCTTCTGAACCCTGGCATTTATTTTTATTTCCTGTGCTCTTTCTTCAGTATTCAAAGAACATGAACAAGATCTTCAGAAGAAGCTTCTGTAGAAGACAATCCATCCCTAACTGTTTTGACAGCCGAAGATCTTTCTTTCCTCATTCGTTTCATGTGTTTAGAATTCGGTCCAGACTGTTCTTTTCAACCCATTTCAGGCTCATCAATCACGTAGATTATTTATCTTACCTGTTAAAGTTTCTAACTGAATCTGTGCTAAGTACTATGAGTTGTATACATAGAACAAGAATGCGTGATTGAAATATCTATAGCCTACTCACTTTTCACTTTTTGCAGTAACATTATTTATTATATTATCTGCTGCAACAATATTATTTATAAAATAAATTTAGATTTCATGTAACACTTTGTTCAATGATATTAACGTAATATTATAGACAGTTAACAGTAAAATTAATTTTTAAATGTAAGAATGAAATATGTCTGATTGAGTTTCTGGCTGATATGTACATCTATTATCAGGCAGTGCATCTCACTTGACGATATGTGTCAAAGGAAGAACAATTGTTTGTATGCAGCTGAAATCTGATTACTGTAATGTTTAGCTAATCGGCGATGTATGCAATGCAGAGGGAAAGGAACTGGCCATTCTACTCCATTATCTCTTGGCCTAGTTGCCTCATAAGTGGTGCCATGTTAGTATCAATTGTGAGGTTCAGACCTGTCTTGAATAGTTAACTAAACAACAAGAATGAAAATCAGAAAAATAAAACAAATATAGAATACAGTACTGTATTTTGCCATCACAACAATGCATTAAAAACAGCAATAGACAGTGTTCTTTAGGTGGGTGAAGGCCTATGTCGGAATACTGGGGAATGAAATGGCTGACCGTCTTGCTAAACAAGCCGCTACAAAAGATGAAGGGGAAATAGCTTATAACAAAATACCGAGAGATACGATATTAACAGAAGAGAAAGAAAAGAGCTTAAAAAAATGGTAAGAGCAGTGGAATATCTCAACTAAAGGCGCAATAACGAAATCTTTCTTCCCATCAGTTAAAGACAGATTGAAGATAAAGTTACTTATCGCAGCCGAATTTACTTCTATTGTGACAGGTCATGGCTTCACAAGATTGTACCTTCTTGAACCCAAGATTATTCCAGCATCAACGTGCCCTTGCAGACTACAAGAAGAACAGACAGTCAACCATATAATACTAAGATGTGCCCAACTGAAAGAAAATGAAAGAAGAATTCTACGAGCTAATATAAAGATGCATATCACAAATATTTGAATAATAGAACAGATGAAAACTTAATTAATTATAAACGTTTAGCTGCAATATCTAAAAGAGAAGCAAGGAAAATTCAGAGAAAAACATGGGAAACATTTATAAGTAATAATATAGAATATGATGGCCAGCAACAGAAGGCATATAAAATCTTGAAGGAATTAAATAAAACAATAAAAGACAATTTAAACATAAATCCAATACCTATGAATGAGTGGTTAGATTATGCCTATTATAAAAAGTTATTGACCAATAAAAACAGTGCAGATACAAGGGAAACCATTAATGATAGCAATGTTGACCTTATCAGTATAGAAGAATTAGAAACAGTAATTAACAAATGTAAAAGCCGAAAAGCGCCTGGCTCTGACAGAATTATTCAAGCATGCTTCTACAAGCTTTTTACATAAATTTATAGATTTTCTTAACATATGCTGGACATCTGGACAAATACCAGATGAGTGGACGGAATCAATGGTAGTACCAATCTACAAAAAAGGAAACTGCAAAGACTGCAATAATTACTGAGGCATCAGTCTTTTAAATTCCGGATACAAAATATATGCAAAAATAATTACAAACAGATTAAATACAATCACAGAGATATTAATTAGAGAAGAACAAAATGGATTTAGACAAAATCGATCTTGCATAGACGGCGTCTTCACACTAGCACAAATTATTGAGAAACATAGAGAATTTAATATAGCAACTCACTTTGCATTCATTGATTACCATAAGGCTTTCGATACAGTTGACAGAATAAAACTTTGGGATGTTTTAGTTGAAATGGGAATACCCCGGCATTTGATTTACACAATCAAGAATATGTACAAAAACACAAAAATCAAATTAAAAAGTAAATAACACTTTAAGCAAGGAAGCAAGAACAATAAATCAAGGAGTAAAGCAAGGCTGCCCAATGTCACCCACCTCATTTAATACTTATATAAATAACATTACCACCACGGCATGGCGCGTCCTCAGGTTGCGGATAGAGGAGACGGCCTCCAGATATGGAGGGTAGCTGCGAATATATTGAATAAGCAGTCGTGGACAGCCGATAAGGGGTGGTCCTCCAGCTTGGGGGTTGGGCGAAGGGCTAACAACCCATCACCGTAAAAAAACAGCTTGTTACGTATCCCTATAATAAGCCTCGGAATAGGACTGATTCTCTGGCACGACCACAGCAAAGGAATAAGGTTTTGAGATTTGGCACTTGGAACGTAACTAGTCTTTATAGAACAGGAGGGGTAACATTAGTAGCTAAAGAACTAGCTAGATATAGAATAGACTTCGTGGGAGTACAAGAGGTTAGGTTAGATGGGAATGGCATATCACAAATAGGAGATTACTTGTTGTATTATGGGGAAGGAAACAATAATCACCAATTTGGAACAGGATTCTTTGTTCATAAAAGAATAAAATCAGCAGTAAAAAAGGTCGAATTTATCAGTGACAGGTTATCATATTTAGTACTTAAGAGTAGATGGTGCGACATCATAGTTATAAATGCTCACGCCCCTACAGAAGAGAAAGACGACCATATAAAGAATAGCTTCTATGAGGAATTGGAACATACTTTTGATCATTTCCCTAGATATCACATGAAAATTTTATTGGGGGATTTCAATGCTAAAGTAGGACGGGAGGATATTTTTAGACCAACTATTGGAAAAGAGAGCCTACACGCAATTAGTAGTGACAATGGAGTTAGATTAGTCAACTTTGCCACATCGAAAAATTTAATTGTCAAAAGTACAACATTCCCCCATAAGGATATACATAAATATACTTGGACTTCTCCAGATGGATTGACACACAACCAAATAGATCACATCTTGATAGATAAACGGAGACATACTAGTATAGTAGATATTCGAACTTTCAGGGGTGCAGACTGTAATTCTGACCATTATTTGGTGATTGGAGAATTAAGAGAAAGATTATCAGTAGCCAAGCGAGTAGAGCAACAAGTTAATATTACTAAAGTCAATATTTTGAAATTAAAGGACGAGGAAGCTAAGCAAAATTATCAGGTCGAAATTTCGAATAGGTTTGCCACTTTAGAAAGTTCCGACGAAGTTGAGAAAGAATTAGATGTTAATAGCGTGTGGGAAAATATCAGAGATAGTATCAAAATTGCAGCTGAGCAGAGCATAGGTTATTATGAAACTAAGAAAAAGAAACCGTGGTTTGATGAAGATTGTTGCATGGTAGTAGAAAGAAGGAAACAGGCAAAATTGAAATTCTTACAGGATCCAGTCGAGGAGAAGAGAGACAATTATTTCAACGAAAGACAGGAAGCAAGTCGTACACTTAGGAATAAAAAGAGAGGTTACTTGAAGGAAAAACTGAATGAGGTAGAAACAAATAGTAAGAATAAAAACATTCGAGATTTATATAAGGGTATAAAGGAATTTAAGAACGGATATCAGCCAAGGGTAAACGTGATCAAGGATGAGAATGGTGACTTGCTTGCAGACTCTCCATCAATCCTAAACAGATGGAAAAACTATTTTGCGCAACTACTAAATGTACATAGGCCAAATAGAAATGATCGGGACGAAATTGAAATACAAACTGCTGAGCCATTTATACCCGAACCCACGCTTTCAGAAGTCGAAATTGCGATAGAAAATCTGAAAAAGTACAAGTCTCCAGGTATCGATCAAATTCCAGCAGAATTAATACAAGAGGGCGGAAGCGCATTATATAGCGAAATTTATAAACTTGTACTTGCTATTTGGGAAAAGGAAATTGTACCAGAACAATGGAAGGAGTCCATAATTGTACCTATTTTTAAAAAGGGGGACAAAACCAACTGTGGTAACTTTCGAGGAATATCACTTTTGTTGACGTCGTACAAAATTTTGTCCAATATTCTTTTGAGAAGATTAACTCCGTACGTAGATGAAATTATTGGGGATCATCAGTGCGGTTTTCGGCGTAATAGATCGACTATTGATCAGATTTTTTGTATTCGACAGATAATGGAGAAAAAATGGGAGTATAAGGGTACAGTACATCAGTTATTCATAGATTTCAAAAAGGCATATGACTCGGTTAAGAGGGAAGTATTATATGATATTCTTATTGAATTTGGTATTCCCAAGAAACTAGTTCGATTAATTAAAATGTGTCTCAGTGAAACATACAGCAGAGTCCGTATAGGTCAGTTTCTATCTGATGCTTTTCCAATTCATTGCGGGCTAAAGCAGGGAGATGCACTATCACCTTTACTTTTTAACTTCGCGCTAGAATATGCCATTAGGAAAGTTCAGGATAACAGGCAGGGTTTGGAATTGAACGGGTTACATCAGCTTCTTGTCTATGCGGATGACGTGAATATGTTAGGAGAAAATACACAAACGATTAGGGAAAACACGGAAATTTTATTTGAAGCAAGTAGAGCGATCGGTTTGGAAGTAAATCCCGAAAAGACAAAATATATGATTATGTCTCGTGACAAGAATATTGTACGAAATGGAAATATAAAAATTGGAGATTTATCCTTCGAAGAGGTGGAAAAATTCAAATATCTTGGAGCAACAGTAACAAATATAAATGACACTCGGGAGGAAATTAAACGCAGAATAAATATGGGAAATGCGTGTTATTATTCGGTTGAGAAGCTCTTATCATCCAGTCTGCTGTCCAAAAATCTGAAAGTTAGAATTTATAAAACAGTTATATTACCGGTTCTTCTGTATGGTTGTGAAACTTGGACTCTCACTCTGAGAGAGGAACATAGGTTCAGGGTGTTTGAGAATAAGGTGCTTAGGAAAATATTTGGGGCTAAGCGGGATGAAGTTACAGGAGAATGGAGAAAGTTACACAACACAGAACTGCATGCATTGTATTCTTCACCTGACATAATTAGGAACATTAAATCCAGACGTTTGAGATGGGCAGGGCATGTAGCACGTATGGGCGAATCCAGAAATGCATATAGAGTGTTAGTTGGGAGACCGGAGGGAAAAAGACCTTTAGGGAGGCCGAGACGTAGATGGGAGGATAATATTAAAATGGATTTGAGGGAGGTGGGGTATGATGATAGAGACTGGATTAATCTTGCTCAGGATAGGGACCGCTGGCGGGCTTATGTGAGGGCGGCAATGAACCTTCGGGTTCCTTAAAAGCCATTTGTAAGTAAGTAAGTAAGTAAGTATAAATAACATTACAGTACCAAAAATTGGGAAGACGAATTGCTCACAAATTTTATGATTGACAACTTCCCACTTAACGCAGATGATCAGATAATTTTAGCAAATTTTGAAGGCAATTTACAAAGAGCAATACACACACTATATAAGATAGCAAAAAATTATAATTTGGAAATCTCTATAAATAAAACCAGAATCATAGCCTTCCAAGGAAAGAACCATGTAAGATCCAAAATTGCAATCAATAATAATTGTATAGAACAAGTCAACACATTCAACTATCTTGGCTGCAATCTTTCTTACATAAACTCCAGGGATGTAGATATTACACTAGCCAAGTTTCAGCAACTGTTAAAAACAATCAAATCAACACTATTAAAGAAAGTTCGATCAGAAACAATTTTGAAATTCTATATAGTTATGGCAGTCCCGGCATTATTATATGGATCAGAGACATGGTCATTAACGAAAGGGCAACTTCGAAGAATAGAAGCTGCTGAAATGCAATTGTTAAGACCTCTTGCAGGATATACTCTTTACAACCATAAAAGGAACGCTGACATCTGAACAGAATTGAATATCACCACCATTACGGATACTATAGAATCTTACCGCAACAACTGGTATGAGGATGTATTAAGAATGCCCAACAATAGGCTACCCAAGAGACTATCGGACTACACACCTCATGAAAAACGAGACATCGGAAGACCAAGGAAGAGATGGAAAGATCAACTTTCTTCTGGAAGTGGAACAGGCCAGGAGGCCTAATCCAAGACTGTTGATGATGATGATGATGATGATGATGATGATGATGATGATGATGATATTGCACAAATCATAAGGGCTTACATGCTGTCATTATGACAAGAGGTCATCACACTCATATACTTAACTTTCTCATTATTATATCCATCATGTTGGAAGACAGCCCATTTTAGAATTTTCTGTTCTTATGGTCACATGATGTCATTTGAGGTAATCAGATTTTGTCATTTATTAGCTATCATTACTATGTGCATCGCTAGTTTAATTGTAATTATTGTGCACTTACTTGTGTTCATAAACAAATTATGCTGTGTGTCACTATAAATTATTTAATTTTGCCATAAATAATTATTAAAAGAAGCAGGCCAGGCTCTTCATAGACAGGCCAGAGGGATTTTTCTGCTACCACTTCTTTGAGCAAGAAGCAGACAGTGGGCTATTCTTTTTCAACGTCTCCAGAATGCAGGAACATACTGAAGATTTCTATGGAATGTATCTAGAGTTTTGCTATTTCCCCTTTCTTCTGTCACTTGAAGTGGAAATAACGTACTTTATTTATTTAATCTGTCAGGATTAAGGCCATAAGGCCTTCTCTTCCATCCTACCAGATAGCACAGATAAATACAAAAAAAATATATATAAACACTGACAAAAATAATACAAAATAAATTAAAACCTTATAGAGGGTCAACAGGGTGAATCTTCATTATTTCCTCTGTAACACAGCTGGGGAGGCTTGGCTATCTGTTATTTCTTGCTGTCGCGAAGACTGACATCCATATGCCAAAGCATACCTCACCAACACCTACAAGATGAGTCATTACTTGAACTTTTAGCAGAAACACTGAATGAAATTAAGGAGTATTTATTTGTTAACTGTAGTACTCCTTAAAGAATTTATTCTTTGAAAAGATGGAAAAATTCAAATACCTTGGAGCAACATTAACAAATCTAAATGACACTCGAAAGGAAATTAAATGCAGAATAAATATAGGAAATGCCTGCTATTATTTGGCTGAGAAACTTTTGTCATCTAGTTTGCTTAAAAAAAAAAACAGTTATATTACTGGTTGTTCTACATGTCTGTGAAATTTGGACTCTCACTTTGAGAGAGAAACAGAAGTTAAGGATATTCGAGAATAAGATACTTAGAAAAAATATTTTGTGCTAAGAGGGATGAAGTTACAGGAGAATGAATAAAGTTACACAACGCAGAACTGCAAACATTGTATTCTTCACCTAACATAATTAGGAACATTAAATCCAGACGTTTAAAATGGACAGGGCATGTAACACATATGGGTGAATCCAAAAATGTATATAGAATGTTAGTTCGAAGACCCGAGGGAAAAACACCTTTGGGAAGGCTGAGACGTAGATGGGAGGATAATATTAAAATGGAATTGAGGGAGTTGAGATATAATGCTAGGGACTGGATTAATCTTGCTCAGGATAGGGGCCAATGGCGAGCTTATGTGGGGGCGGCAATGAACCTTCGGATTCTCTAAAAGCCACTTGTTAGTTAGTCAGTACTCCTTAAAGGCACACTAAAGTGTAGCAGTTACGCCATCTAGTGAAACTGGTTCATGATGAACTTGAGATGATTCTTCCTCTCTCAATGTTGGTCAATATAATGTAATAAGATGTAACTTTACTATTCTATGGCAAGTCCTCAGCCTCACTTCATTTCACTCCCTTTGATCTGATTACCGGGTTGGGTTTTTTCCGAGGTTTTCCCCAACCATAAGGCAAATGCCAGGTAATCTTTTGGCGAATCCTCAGGTCTCACCTCATCTCACTACATCTCGCCAAAATATTGTAAAAAATTGTAGAAAATTGCAAAATTGTAAAATATTGTAAAAACTTGTAATTGTAATTGTAATCTTGTAAAATATATAATATAATAAATGAAGTGAAATTAGTTACTTACAAAAATAAATAGACGAATAAACGAGTAAATAAATATACGGTCCTGAGTCCCCAAACAATTTACAGGTGATATTATGTGCTCATTTACACCTTCTCCAATTTTAATACCATGAGTCGCAACTGACTACAAGGGTCTACAACACATAAAGCACACCACCTAGTTTGTGAACCGTCTTGCAGATATGATACCCAAGATTTTATAAACTTTGTCTAAACAGAAATGAAATGAATATGACAATTAAAATGTCATAGATACAACCTTTTTGCTGTATTTTCTGGTTGATGTTTAATTTAAATAAAACAGTATGTATGTATGCTGTTTCATTTGTTATCTTTTTTTTTTAAGAGGGGAAAAAAATAGAAAATTAAATTTTTAGAACTGGTTTTGAATAAATAATTTTGTTTCTTCCAGAAGTCGCGCAATTTTTATAGGAAAAATGTATTTTATGTGCATCATTCCCAATTAGTCGAAGATCTGCTCAATAACTAAGAAATTACTGTAAGCAGAAACATTGCATATAAACACTTTAGAATAAAAAAGGAATGTAAGATATTCATACAGAACGAAACATTTTTACAGGCAAACTAGAAGAATATGTGACCCGTTGCATGAAAGGTACCTAAAGTCGTGAAAGGAAATTTTACAGAACAAAATAACGAATTTGCGGTGTAAAAACTGCATTTCTATGTTTTGACATCTCACGCTACCCGTAGGCTTTTTTTACACACTAAACTAGGGCGAAGTTTTACACAGTGCTTCTTAAATACCTAAATCTTTCTCATAATTGCTAAGAAAACAAGTGAAAACTTTAATTGCATATTTCTCGAAAAATACATCATGTAATATCAACATTCAATAAGTAATATATTAAAAACTATAGCACCTAGAACCATGAATTTAAAAAAAAAAAGGAAGTGCTCAGGATTTCATCCTCTTCTTGAAATTACAAAAAACGAAAAAATGAAAAATCCGACTTCAGGTCCCATTTCCTGCAACTAGTCACATATTGAAACAAATAAATCAAAGAGGTTAGAAAAAGTGGCTGAACACTGTATTTCTAAATCGAAAGGTAATTTGTCTTTCTTCCGTAAATGTAGTTTATAAATATTGATGAAAGTAAACACATTATGACACTACCAGTATGCCATTATATTCTGGGCCCTTGAAAATACACATGGCACAAATACAGTTTTTTAAAAACTTTGCAGGGAGCCATATATTTAGGATTGCCAACCCTCCTGTATTTTCCTGGATCTTCTGTATTTGCCCCTAATTTTTAATAGCTTGCATATGATTCTTCTGTTCGAGCACTTTTCTCCCTTATTTTTGCATAATGTAAACATTTTTACTCGAAATATTTGATTTTTCCGTGAATGACGATTGTTTATATGATGAGTTTGTTGTTCAAGAGATGCATTAAAATATGCAGTCTCTATAGAACGTAATTCCTACCAAAAAGAATTTTAGTGCTCATCCATTTAAAATCAAACAGTGTTAATGTACCATATAAATTTGGAAAACAGGCTAGTTTCCATTATACATGAAACATGTTAACAAGGTAACATAAAATTTAACACGTGAAAGACATATAATATGTTTTTCAAAGGCTAGTTTTGTTCTAAGCATACCAAGTAGTAATGCTCATACAAAGAGGGTGTTTCATCTCATGAACAATAGTTTGACAGATGCTCGAAACTTGAGTACGACACATTTACAGTTGAAAACTGCAGTCGACTTTGGCTATTACGTGAGACAAAATCTGTCTCAAAATACTCTTAACTTATGCCTATTTGCCGAAGTGTAAAATAAAGTTGTTTTTTTTTTAAGTGAACAGAATAATTTTCTATTTTCTATGTGAAATTTTGTCGATTCCTTAATCCCTCTTATTTTCCTCAAAAAAAGTTGGCAACCCTACATATATTTAATAGAAAGAAAGGGAGAAAGGTTGAAAGGAAGGAAGAAAGAAAAGAAGAAGACAAAAAGAAAGAAAGAAAGAAAGAAGGCAGGAAAGAAGGAAAGCAGGAAGAAAAAAATAAAGAAAGAAGGAAAGAAAGAAAAGAGGGAGGGAGGAAAAAAGGAAGAAAGAAGGAAATGAAAGAAGGAAGAAGACAGAAAGGGAAGGGAGAAGGAAGGAAGAAAGAAAGAAAGAAAGAAAGAAAGAAAGAAAGAAACAAACAAACAAACAAACAAACAAACAAACAAACAAACAAACAAACAAACAAACAAACAAAGAAGAAAAATGTTAAAAGAAAAGATGATTGGAAACTGCATGTCGATATTAATAATCAATCACAGACTTGAAGAAAGAAGTAATGACACACCAAGAAAATGGTAGTGACTAAAAATTTGTAAGACGTACTACCGATAATCCATGATCATGATAATGATTATGGTGGTGTTGATGATAAAATGTTTTATATAAAATGTCACGCTCATTTAAGAATCACATGGTCAACTCTGCAATTTGAAAATACCATATCAGTCATGTGAGAAAAAATAAGGCTTCGTGTTGAACTCACGTCATGGGAGTCCTGCTATGTGTCCTTTAATATGAGACTGCAAAAGTCTAAGAAATGATTAAGGATAAAACCCCTCAGGATTATGGAAAAATAGGCACAGGTAAGGACAACTGTTTTTTTAATTAAAAAGAAGATGATATTACACATACAACATCTTTATTGAACATACACTGCTTTGTTCTGTACAAAATAATGTTTGTGTTTCACATATATGTACACAAAGTTCAAATATTGAACATCTTCAAGTACAATATTGATGAATTAATAGCAATTAAAAAAAGTGTTATTTTATTTGAAATGGAAGTACACAAAGAATGTAAGTAGTTGAGTCCTTGAAGTGTTCAATTATTATTAATCCATTTATACATCAAGTTGTTAAAGTCCATTCAATGTACATTGTTCATTTGACGATTTTTTGTGCTATACAACCAAAAACAAATGATCTGTTTGTTTTATTTTTATATATACAGTATTTCGTTAATTGTTTCACGACAAGTTCATGACATTGAGATCATATATATATTAAAATGACAATCATTATTTTGAACCATCTTCCTTCCTTAAGTTTTGTTAATTTCAAAGCGAACTGTGAAAATAAAAAATAATAATAAGAATAAGAATAAAAATTAAATGGACGGTGGGAAGATATTTTTCTTTTACTCCCATTTCTTTATATAATGTTGTATCAAAACCTGCCACAAGTGCAGTTAATATACAAGATTTTAAATTAAATATATTCTTACAAGGAATCCATTAAACATTGTACACATGCACAAAAATATATTAAAATATGTTATATACAGCAGCATATTCAATATCGTAGCAATTTTTTTTCCCCAATTTTATTTTAGTTTAAAAACTTCATAAAACTGGAAGTCCTTACACTTAGAATTGATTTTGAACGTTCATGTACTAGGCCATGTCGTCTGTTACAGCTGCACCCTATTATTAGTCTTCCTAGAGTGCTGGAACTTAGAGGATTTATTTTGGTATAATTTGATTTCATTCTTTTCGAATCGTCCAATTTTGTTTGTACAGAGAGGAGTATTTATCGAGATTCGAGGTAGTGGCCTGTTATCTGGCAGAGGAATAGTGAAGCACTGGTGTGAGGTGCGGGCACGCACATAATACTGCAATTTTCAAATCAGTTGCGAGTAATATGTTGGTAGTGTGAGTTGAAACTATTTTTCTTAAAAGTTTGTATTGCTCAGTATTGTACAATACATAAATACGAAAAAGAAAAATTCTGTGCAGTAACAAGACGTAAATTTCGAGTAAAATTTCCTGACAGAACGTGTCGAGTGCTTGTACAATAAGAAGACTATTTAAATCTTATGTGGACAGATTCAATAAATGATCGGAAAAAAAAAAAAAAAAAAAAAAACGTAGAAGACAGCTCAGCATGTTGTTACAGAGAAAAAATTAGACAAGAATGGCGAAAAACTTCAACACACTCCTCAATAGTATATTACAATACAAGGTTGGGAAGCACGTTTTACAAAATCGAGGAAAAGTTTGAAAAACGAGCAGAGAGAGTTTTTCAATTTCCGAGATTTTGTAATGTACTTCACAAACGTGTATTGTAGGCTACAGTATTTTTTGCACGATAGTATATTTTGAAAAATAATATTTAAAAAACCTCAATATACAGCCTACTCCTGATCACACTATGAACAGCTGACTGATGTTAGCAGTCTGGCCAACGTACAAACTTCACCATCAACTTCAAAGTGGAGTAAAAATGATTCAGGTATTGTAATATTTCCTGTTCAATTGGAATAATTTTTATTTCTTTATATTAAGTGAAGTTTGAATAGTTTAAATAAAGTTCAGTACATTTCAAATGCTGTGATTTGTTTCGTATAATGTATATTAATTAATACTACCTTTTGCGTATGAATTTTACATGGATTGTAGGATTGTAGCATACCTACATAGAAGGCAGTGGTTTTCATTACAACTCTAGAGGAGTTATTTGTAATATTTCAACATACTTATCTAAGTTGACAACTCTAAATTCAGTAAAATCAACTTTCAATTGTGACGGCCGTTTGCTGTAACAATGAGAAAACACACTATCGTGCAAAAAGAAATCTCTTAGGCACTTGACACAGGAAACCGAACTAAGTAGGCATTCAGCTGGCAGAGCATCAAACAAAATTACTTAAATAAAGCCATACAGAATTCCAGGAGTCCGAACATTAAGAATGCAAGAGTCTATTAAGAGATTGAATTTTTGTAATTGGATCTTGCAGAGAGACAATTCAGAAGAAATCGACACAATTTTTTTTTCTCTAAAACTCACACACTATAAACGAATTTAAAGGCTACATAAGAGCTGCTATAGAGTCAACCAGTGGTGAAGGACTTGTGAAAGTGAATAACAATTTCATAAAAAGATGTGAATAATTTTTTGCAGCGAATAAGGGAAATTTTAAGCAATGAATTTAAGGTAGGTAAGTACTCTATCAGTGCCGTGGCTATGGGCATGCACCTCGCAGTAACTCAAGCCATGACTTGGCAGGGACTGGCTCTGCCTATCTTTGGGTCATGATAAATATTCTTCACTGTATATTAATTTTTAATTATGAATTCAGGTTAAAATAAGTTCAATGATTTCGTAGTATTTATTTTCTTGATAATTTATTATTATTATTATTATTATTATTATTATTATTATTATATCATTATTATTATTATTATTATTATAACATCATCGTCATCATTACCACCACTACCACCAGTTTTCATATTTCTTGATTTTATACAAGTAGCGTACAAACACATTCATCTGCATTCAGCAAGATATCAAATCAGGCTTCCAGCATTTGGTTGCCAACAGCTTCAGATCTAGACAACCTTTCTGAGACACTGAGAAGAATGCCACTTTTGAGGTATACCACAGGTTACCTAACATTACTATCCTAGTTCTGCAATCTCTGCAAATTTTTAAAATGTAAAAGTCTTTCAGAACCTTGGCAACTACACTAAAACCTAATTTATATTTTCCTGATAAAGGCATCAGAGACTTCTGTAGTCTCATAGAAATGAAAAGACCTCTTTTTGCGCAAGAAAGGAAACTTGGACGAAGAAATGACCTTAGATAGTTCTTGTCTGGAAGCTCCTCCATAGGCAAAAGTTTTTTCTGATGTGTGGTAAATCTAAAACAAAGGTCTCCTGGCTTTTTTTTCTTCGAAAAATATTAATACTGGTACTAAAAATTTGTTTTGCTCTTACAAATCTTACGTTTGAAACCACGAAACTTGGATCTAATTGTAAGCATGGTAAAATGCTTAACCATCATTGATTATATTATAGAAAATGATTTTAAAATAAAATAATTTCACTGAACTCTTTCACAAATTATTAAAATTAATATCCTGGACACTGATGCCAGAACAAATAGAATATAAATCTATGCTATTTTATTAGGAAGACCTGAAAATTATTTTCAGTTCATATAATTGTAACTTAAAAGAGATAGGAAAAAAAATTCTTTGTGCTTGGACTCCGACGTTTAAAATAATATTGCACTTTAAAAACATATTAAAACAAAACGAATATAACCACACAGTGCACTGCTTTGAGAATTCAAATACACGGGATTACTGAACAAGTTGTATCCGTGACTTCAAAACACACCATGACTAGGCCTATATATTTTACAAAGCATGAAAACAGATAAACTCAAACACGAGTTCTATAAAATAAAATAAATAACAATTACGTATTATATGAGTTTTTAGGCTTTCACAGTGACTAATCAGAATTAGGGTTCTGGGTATTCCATCGTGTCCTGGAACTTAACACTGTGGAATATCCAAAAATCTAATTCTGAATGATGTATTCATTTATAATCTGCTGAAATTATGAAATCAACTCATTAAACTGGTGGTGAATAGAATAAAATAATGAAAGATTTTAAGAACTCGATAGAGGCAGTCTATGAATTTAGCTGGGGCTAGAGGTACAAAAGGAATGGTTAAAATCATGGTCTAATTTATCTAGAATAAAAACAGATACAAGACCTGGCTATTTTTAAATACAAATTATGTACTACTTTAAGAGCTTACGAATTCTAGCAACTGATACACAAATTCAAAGAAAAAAATCTTTAAGAATACGACAAAAAATACTGTAAACCAATTTTAAAACGATGTAGTGGTATTTCCTTTAAACTTTAAGCCAATATGGCTCACTAGGAGGTTGAAGGTTAGAGAAGTAGAGAGAGAATATTTAAAATATTTGTTCTTCTCATACTGACATTACCGGTATTGCAAATACAAAAAAACACCCTATCTCTGGCTACAAAATTACATGTCTGATACTTGTATGGAATTCAGACAGAAACTATATTTACAGTGAGGTTCTTTTCTTGCCGTCCTGTTTCCAACAGATATTGTGCAGCCAGAATGTCGAGCTAGATCCCCAAGAATGCTGGCCAGAAAACTTGGTCAACAGAGCTGGAAAATGTTAAGTCTTTGTAACCCATTAACCAATTTGTGCTCTAGCTTGAAGTATTATGTAGCTTGTGTAGTCAATATTTAGACATTATTAAGCTGTACATTGAGTTTGTTTCTTTTGTAATACTCGCATGAGAGTAATAAAATTGCGTTTCAAAATAATTGTGTATTATATCACCTTGCTTTCCCAAACAGATAATCTGCAATTTTTATTTAATCGGAAACCTACGAAATAGGGTTTACTAGAGCAATTCCGATATGTTGGAGAAACTGAAAGACAGTGTTTTTGGAGGGAGCTATACTAATTTCAAATTATGAAATTTGCATTTTGAACTAAACTTTTTATTAAGATGTTAAGAATGCACACATGCAAGGGAAAGTATTTGCAAAATTTTCTGTCTGTAGCTAAGTGTCAATGAAGCATGCCATATTTGCTTTATAACCTGCACATAGGCAGTAGTAGGTGTTCTCGGGATGTCACTCGAAACTATAGCAAGGAAATAACCTCACTATATGTGTGTATGTAAATAGGAGTTCTTTTGGTTGCTTTAACAAAACGACCAGTAGTTTTCTTTAGTTCCAGATTTAACAATGCTTTATCAACTACTAAGATATTTAGCATCAATGCAATTGGTCATAGCAAGATGGTATTTGGAGTGATAAGACCGAGAATTCATCTCGGATTAACTGACATTCACCTTATATTTGGGAAAAATCTCGGAAAAACTTCAACTAGGTAATTGGTCCAGACATAAATCGAACCTACTCCCAAGCAAATGTGCCTACTATCTGTGCCAGTGGCTCAAATATATCTAATCACATGAGCAGTATCTATTTGATATGTGCATGGGTTTGCAGTGAAAGACCTGCTCTTAGGGAGAAAACTATGAATGAAACAATGAATGAATGCACATATAATAAAATATCTACAACTGGGTCTTAGTTTTACTTCTCTCTTGAATGAAAACAAGCTAAATACAGGAAAATAAAACTGTCATATAATAACAGATAGTAAATTGGAATCCTTAAGCACTGGTAAACGTGGCTGTCAAGTCACATGTGATGTGAAGAAGTACTAATGAAGATGAGTGGTGGAAGCAAAAGAAAAGATAAGACATAAAAAAAAAGAAGGTAAACAAGAGGGTCATATAATAATGTCCTATGCTCAAATGGGAAGGACATGAACTCAGACAAGCAACAGCCACACAAGGGGTTAGGGCAGAGCACAGCACCTGCCATCTAGTAGTCAGTTACGTGACTACCAAACGAGATAGGGGCACTGCACGGTCAGTGCTGCAAGTCTCCATAGATGCTATTAATCAACTTTTCTTTGATCAGAGTTCGTCTCTTATAATTTCTCCTAATTTTCTGATAACGATACTGGGTAGATCCCATTTCAGATCCTCAAAAATTGAAATTAGTCTTTGGTATAGCCAGGAATTGAACTCAGGATATCTTGGTTCACAAACAAGAAAGCCAACCACTACAACAACGTACAGACCCAACTGCGATTTGAATAGCAGATAGTTTTCCACTAAGGTACCAGGGCTGTATCCCCAATATATCCTGTGAGATTTACAGTGGACACATTTTTTTTCTCAATATTTCGGTTTCATGTCATTTTAACTTTATAATTGCACAATAATAAACGTATCATTACCTCAGTTTTTCCAAATGATCTTTGTAGGTTAGAGAGACTTCAGAACAAGAAATCACTGGCAAAGTCTCAAGGTGATGAGTCGGACTCATGTTATGAAGCTGTACTTTGGGTTGTTTCTTCGAGGTTTAAAGTACCGAGTTCAATCCCAGATGCTGGGGGGATTTTTCTTGTTGCCAAAACTTCCAGAACAGCTCTCAGGCTCACTCAACCACCTATCAAATTGAGTACTAGGTCTTTTCCTGAGGTAAAAGGCAGTAGGAGTGTGGTGCCGACCACACCATTTCATTCTAATGCCAAGATCACGAAAACTTGGAGTTTTGCCTTCATGCCCTACAAGCACCTTCATGGTGTATAAAGAGAAGACCTTTACCTGTACCTTAAAAATAAAAGTAAATCCATGGCGCTACAGCCCATGAAGGGCCAAGACTGACCACCCAGCTGCTGGCCTCACATCCACATGCCGAAGCAAAGGTGGACCATCATCCAACCAGAATGGAGGTATCGTGTGGTTAGCACAATGATCCCCCCCAGCTGTTATAGCTGGTTTGCGAAACCGGATTTTCGCTACCTATCATAGCTCCCCAAGTGTATCACGATATTGGGTGGGCACCAGTCCCATACACTGGCCGAAATTTCATGAGATTACTCAGCTTTAAGTCAAATATCAGGTTATACTATGGCAATTCTTGGGCATCTCGCCAAAATATCATGTCACTATCACCAATTCCAAGATGCTAGATAACTATGCAGTTGGTACAGCATAATTAAATAACCAATTTAAAACAGAGAAGATAAGAACATTTGATTCCTTGGGTGACAAAGAAACAGAGTTTTTCTCAAGTACCAGTACATCAATTTCATTTAAACAGGAAACTTAAGATATTGTAGAAACTATTTCTTCAGATCTATTCTTAGAACATGAAGTAAAGCATTCCATTATACGTATATAGGAAAACAAAACTACGAATTCATGGTATGTTAGTCATGGATACAAATTTAATGATTCAACAAATGAAACACATCGATAAATGTGTCTTTAAGTACACCAATCTTTCGCAACACAAGTACAAAATCATTAATATATTAAGTAGCTAAACAACTATGTGAGCTACTTTAAATAAAATGTTTAATGGATTCCATTATTCGTTCTCTCACTTTACCATACACACACATGTACATTCAAATTGACCACAAAATACATACACCAAACCACAGCCACACTTAAAAAAGAAACGAATTTGAGCATTTTTACCAATAACAACATGAATCATAACCTCTTGCTTCTGTTTCTTTTAAAACAACATACAAGTTTACAACAGTTAAAACATACTTGAAGCAGTATTTTGGTCCCTACATTTTAAAACAAAATAATAGGGCTTGATTTTTTTAACACTGCTTGCCCAAACAATGGCACATTAATAAGAAATCCTTCCCTAGTTGCTTGTAAGAGACCACAAAACTGTTCTATCGACAACAAAACAAACAATGTCATGTATTTATATTTGATTCAAGGTGAAGATTAACAAGCATCAACAGTTTATGAGGTCTCACTGATGTAATGGAATTGTGTAATCACAATATTGGAGAGATATGACAAAATATTACATTTGGTTATGGATATTCCTCAACACATGAAATTTCTGACACTTTAGTATGTTTCATACGATTGGATAAAATGGGATTAGGTATGCAATTATTCAGAATTAATAATAATAATAATAATAATAATAATAATAATAATAATAATAATAATAATAATAATAATAATAATCTTTTAATGTATGTAATTACATAGGCCATAATAGAACATACATTAATAATAGATGATAAAAGATTATCAAAAGACTATTACATCCTATTGAATTCCATTTCGTATATGGAACATCAAAAAAGTAGGATGATAACTATTCGAGTTTGCGAGAAACTGCAGTAAATTTCGTCTGGAGCCTCTTCCTTCACAAACACGACTAACTTACATAAATCTGTGACATGAGATCACAGTCTTATTTTCCTTCTAAAGGAAGCCATCTTAAGAATTTTTTTTTTTTTAACTTTAAAAAAATTCATTGCTCCCGTCTGGGTTTGAAACCACAAATCTCGGACTTACTGACAGGTAAGGTAATCTCTTATACCTTATCAAGTATATTACTGATTGAGATAAAATAGTAGTTATTTTATATAATTTGCTAGGCGTTATTAAAAGAGAATCTTCAAAACTTTGTATCAGACTTACTACACTACATACCAAATGATATCAAATGACCTTCATTTCATAAAGCAAAGTGGAAGTCAGTCAACTATCATTTTTGCACCATGAAAACTTTCTCTAGAAATAAGGCAAATCTGATTCAATATTGGACACATTCTCTGAAAACATAATTATATTAAAAATAACCCTTATGAACTTTACAATATTTGTAAATTAATAATGGACTCCAAGAATCCTAGTTCAATACCAGATGGAGGTAGGAATTTTTTTTTTCACTGCAACTTCTCTAAACTTCTGGAAGTCCAAACCTCTGATTTTGCTACCTGAGTTCTTTATCGTAAGGTTAAAGATATAAAAAGTTCTAAATGTCGTGGAAAAAGGGAATTCCTTCTTGCACTTTTTAGCCTTAGAAACAGTGATGTGCAAATTAGCTAGGACAAAACTGACTTATGTTCAAGGAATGGTGAATAGCAACGAAGATTATGATGATGACTATAATAATAATAATAATAATAATAATAATAATAATAATAATAATAATAATAATAATAATAATAATAATAATAATGCAGCTGAGAGTTATAATTTATAAAACAGTTATATTACCGGTTGTTCTGTATGGTTGTGAAATTGGATTCTCACTTGGAGAGAGGAGTAGAGGCTAAGGGTGTTTGAGGATAAGGTTCTTAGGGGCTAAGAGTGATAAGTTACAGGAGAATGGAGGAAGATACACAACACAGAATTGCATGCATTGTATTTTTCACTTTTCGGAAAAAAATAAAATATATCTGATCAATAGTGTATGGTATTCTTCAGTAAATCAGACTATGCATTAGAGATATATTGAATATTTCTTAAAATATAGCACGCTGAAATCTATAATACTATTGCATTTGTGACTCAATATGGATAATTTTGGAAATAATGGCGTTTCATAAAGATTCAATTATTGCAATAAAATTTAACATGATTATCATTAATTATGTCATTATGATTATAAATCATATTTATATGCACTAAAACCTAAAAATGTTACTGAAGGGATGTGGTGTCCATTGGGAGGCTTGATTCACATGTTTCTGAATTCTAATAATACGTAAATGAGTCACATGGACTGCAGCAAATTATGTTGTAAACTGTGTGTTGATGTGTATGTGGCAGATGAGACTTAACGGTATCAGAACAAAATACTAACAATATAAAGACTGTCATGTTTCTAGTTAAGGTGAGTGTTATAAATAAACTGATTTAAGAAGAGCAATAAATTGTTTAGATTAGGTTTAGTCCCAATTAATTTGCACAACTCTACATACATTTTATATCAATATAAAGATGCAGTCTTTCGTAAAATATGGAAGCATCTCTCACTTATGATTATATTAGGCCGAAGGTAAACAGGTAAAGTTATCCCGTGATGTCGTATGGCATATGGGAACATGAAGGTAGAACTGACATGCTTTCCTAACCTCGGCATGATGAGGAGGTTATGTGGTTAGCACTAAGTTCTAGCTCCCCCTTTTAGCCCCAGAAAGAACTGATACTCAATTTAGCAGGAGGCTGAGTAAACCCATACTCGAAATTATGATGAAAAAAAAAGCTCAACTATCCAGGCACAATCCCAGGATTTTCCAGTAAGTTATCCATTATTCTACCAACTAAGCTATTAAAGTTACTACTAAGCCAAGAAAAGCAACCTGAATATTCCAATTTCATTGTTGCTATGGAAAGATAGTTCTTAAAATAAATAGAATGAAACAAAATTGTGTTATAAGATACTGCGTAAATTCAATTACATAGTCTTTTTCATACTCTATTTTAAATTAAAATGATTGGTCAAGTACAAGTTCCACAGTGCTGACAAGCAAGGGAAGACACGTCTTCATTGGGAGTGATAATGAAAAAATGAAGAGAATTAGTGAAATTTTGAAGGGCAAATGACAGGGATTTTATGACAAATGTTTTATGGGGTGTATAACCATAGGAATCCCTAAAGTTGACGCCAATTCCTGAATAAAGTTTGTCATAATGACGAAGACACTAAACATAATGTTCCTGAAATGTATGATCGAACTTTGCGAACATGTTCTTTTGGCATTGGGGATGAAATGATTTCAAATGAAACTAGGTTCAGACATGCTTTTCATGTCCGAAGTGCTCTCCTTCAGATGAATATCTTATCTCATATTCTGCTGAACATATTCAACATGTCTGGCAGTATTCTTAATGCAGTGACATCCCCTAGTAACATAACAATGCTTACATTAGAAACTGCTGTAATATATCCAAGTTGTCCAAGGTACTCAAACGAAATAATTGGGAGACAACTCGGGATAAGTTGCAGGCATAAAATTCCTTCCCCCTTTTCCATCATCTCAACAACCATGGTATTGTTCTTAAAGATAGCCCTTACCAATTTAACTAAATTTAATGGGAGGGTCCCATCATGCATGTTTCTTTTGAGGATATTTTACACAATTTCTTTATGCCACAGTAGTTCCTGACGTGAAGCTTCAAAGAATGTATTATTGTTAAAGGAGGCCACTTTTAATATTTTATTGGACCAGTGGTTCCCTAAGTTTTTGAAGGGGCGACCCACTTTTCAGTGAGACTTCTGATTGCGACGCCCCCTTCCCCTAATACCGCACTGGTTAAAAATTATGGCTTATTTAACGACTCTCGCAACTGCCAAGATTATATCAGTGTTGCCAGTGTGCCAGAATTTTGTCCTGCAGGAGTTCTTTTCCATGCCAGTAAATCTACTGACATGAGCCTGTCGCGTTTAAGTACACTTAAATGTCATCGACCTGGGCTGGGATCGAACCCACAATCTCTAACACAGAAGGCCAGGACTACGCTATCCAGGCTGACACCGCAAAGGTACTTAACCCCATTAAAAAATTACAAATTTCTTTAAAATCGAAAACAGTGATAATTTTATTCAAAAACAGTGGATACTACCCAAAGAACGACTAAAATATAAGTACAAGATATGTGCAACAGTGACAGGAAATATTACGTAAATATCATTTCTTGTACTTCAAACTATTACCATCTTGGTGCTGGAGTAATAGTTCAATACAAATCGAAAATGATGCATGAGCTTTCTGTTACCCAACAGATTATAAAACAACTTGGTTTCTGTTCGACTTCCCTTGACAAAAAGAAGTCGTGGAAAATTCAGCAATGTACATTACGACAAATACTAAGTTCGTTTTTGTGGACATGCAATTAAATTTGCATGATTAGAAAAAATATTTTCTGGAAGAAACTCAAAACATTTACGACAACTACAGATAGATACTGAATCCGTTTTTGAACAGATGCATCCAATTGAATGAAAAAAGAAGAAGAAGAAGAAGAAGAATAAGAAGAAGAAACAATTCATTGAACTATGTATCTACTGATGGAAAGTTGAAAACATACTTTTTTAGCAGAGCATAGAACAGATTTTGATCAAAGAATGTAAAAATACCTCGATTTTTGCAAAAGAAGCTCTCAAATTTTTTATAATATTTGCAACCTCGTATTTATGCAAAAGAAGCTTCTTGTCTATGTTTGTCGTGGAAGTATAACAATATAAAATCACTCTGTGTGTATCGAATACAGAGTCCAGATTGAGAAGCTACTTTCTGAAAAACAAGCACATTTATCATATTAATTACCTTTTATTTTATAAATATTGAGGCATTTTTTAATATCTATCTTCAACGGTGTTTAAGTTTCTAAATATAAAATAAATGTATGTTATAAAGTGTTTTTTTATTTTGTAAATCATATCGTGACCCCCATCAGCTCTTTACACGACCCCCACTTTGGGAACCACTGTATTAGAGAATTGCAATTGCAGATATAACGATTGAGATCTCCAATTCTCTCAGAAAGTATGTACGAACTTACATTCATATGAACTTATTTTATCCTCAGAGCCAGTAGAACACAATCCCAAAGACTGATATGTCACAATCTTTCCGTAGAACAAAAAAATAACTTCACATCAGATAAAATGCCTATGAAAAGTGTAAGTTAAAATTATTCATGTAACTGTCATTGAACTTGAACGAAATTTAGTCGCACATTTTAAAATATCAGTTATGTCATATTTATAAGTATATTTTACGATATTTTTTTAACAATTTAACGCAGTTTAACTTAAGGAATAACATAATAGCTTGAATGATTCTTAAATTGAAAATGTGTCAAGTATCTAATGATGGTTAACATTCTGCAGAAAGAAACTGATCCAAAGGATTAGATTGTACTCATTCTTCGGAGTGTATTTGAGACCTCCTGTCCCTTTCTTTGTAGAACTGGATTGTTTTGATGTCAAAAAATAATTGTAAAGAGTCATTTTAGAGCGGAATTTAATTACGTTTTCTTTAGTTCAAATAATGTGTAGATCAATTCTTTTCTGCAGAATGATATCCAATTATGAGGTATTCTGTGGTTAATTTTAACTTTCTTAAGATAATTAAATAATCAATTAATTAAAACACAAACCACTTCCCATTATCTGATAAGCTCTGAAGATTCAGTTTATATATAAAAAATAAAATTTGCTTATTGCGAAATTTATAATGAAAGAGTGTATCGAAAATATGGTTTCAATGCATGTGCAAAAGAAACTTCTTTGAATTACTTCCATTGTTGTAAATTAAAGATAAATTATAAGTTAAAATACAAAAGAATAGTGAAGACACAACAACACAATTCAGGAAGCATGAATAGAATAAGTACGGTATGTCAAATGTCAGATGATGGAATCCCCACAGCTATAAGTAGGCCTATAACAATTATATAAACTAAGGGTGTGGGACAGCCTGGAAAGGAGGCAGAGAGAAAGAGGTTTTTTGTAACCTAAAACAAGTCTTTGTAGCGTAATTCTACAAATGGGAAGTAGAAAAAGAATTTAGAAACAGATCTAACACAGAAATTACGAAAATTCAACCTACAAAATAACATTTCTCGGACATTTACAGCAATGGAAATAAATAAGAGCTATTGGAAGCTAATTTATCTAATCATATCTCTCCAATCCATTACATGAGCCATAAAACTGTAACATATTCCTACATCACAATCAGGTGACTTCAAAAATCTCTTCTTCTCAATGACCAAGTCTTCGTTGGCTTGTAATCATTGTTTTGTTTCAGTAACTGATAAAGTCTTCATTGACCTTTATCATTTGTTCAGCTTGCTCATAATAGCCTCTATTTCAAGAGAATACTGTAGCAAATCAATAAGCCTGCTAAAACACAAGCTTTCAGGCCTGAAAAATCCAACTTCAGGTTATTGTACTCTCAAACTTGCTGTACATCATTTCAGAAGGCCTTTCATACGCTCAGATGATTCAAGCACTTTTTTCTTGTACAATTCTCTTCCAAACCTATTTCACAGCATCTTGATACTTCTGTCAAATTATCTCTTCTATTTTTATGATATCAATCAGTTTGTCCATCTACTGGTTGAACACAGAAACACACTCCTTCGTTTATAATCTCATATTTGACTTTTTTTATTTATGATGAAAATGATGATCAATGAAGAATGCTATTGGTACATAGTTCTAAACAGGCAGTGTTATTTGTAATGTAATAAGCTGCAAATTATGGAAAAATCACATATTTCCCTTATCACTCGCTACATAGAAGTAACATATCAATAAATTCCATTTTTTTTTTAACGATGAAATAGAGATGTTTATAGCAACAATAATTTCTTCTTACAATACTCTGTAGCTCGCGAAGAAAGAGAGGTGACTTTATTTAAATCCCATAAGCTTATATCTATTTTCATATTTGTATTACGCAGCTTACTAGAAAATCTTTTGCTACTCCATTCCTTGACATTAGATTGGCCCTGGAAATACGAATATTCGGCAACCAAATATAAATCTGTTGCAAGTTTCCAAGTTCGAAGTATAACTGCCATCTAAATGCTTATCCACCTCGCTGAGGTTATCCAATATGGTAACCACATTTGTGTACACTTAACTGTCCGTAACACGATTCTTTTGAGCTTGATTTAACAAGTTCTTCTGCTTTTGAAATGTTTTCCTTCAGTATTCCACACGTTCACACAATGATCTCACGAATTACACGCCTGCTACGGGAGTTGGGGGTCGAATACCCGCTCTCCAGGCTTTCATCGAATGACAGAGAGATGTGTTGTGGTTTGCTGTCATCGCAGTCCAGTTGGTCCATGTATGGGTCAGGCAGGCCACTTACATCATGGTAAGGAGAGTCTGTGAAGAGAAACGAAATCTGTTTAGTTAGGTGACAATGGTGGCAGAATATCTATATTCTGCAGGGTCTTATGTTTTTAACAAACACATAACATCCATGCTGTGCGTAGAAAAGGTGGATAAATCAAAACAGAAACATTACAAAAGTTAACAATTTCTTGTGCAATAACTATTCTATCAAAATGTGTAGAAGAGGTTATGCAACACAGTATATAATGGAACTAAGACAAAAATATTTCTCTCAATATAATTTGTTACAGACAGAGACTTATATAAAACCATCAGATTCTTGTAGGCAGCTTTACAGTACACCCAAATGATCATTTAAAAAGTTGCACAAAACAAAATATAATTTTGACTGTCACAATAACCTTGCTCGAAATGTCTTTTATTCATACTTCTGTGTATGATGCATTTTCTTATACATTTGCTAAATGATGGATCAATAAAAAATATAATAGAACATCAAAGAGATGACAAAAAATGAAATATCAATTTCGTTTAAGTTCTAAAAATAATGTAACACAGGTTGTGAAGAAGTGAAGATAAAAAAAATATATATTATTGTCATTTGTTAAAGATAGGAAACTACCGTAATTCAACCCTGCATTTATTCTATCCTGTCTGGTCATACTTGTATATTCAATACAAGATGAAGAAAAATTTCTAAGAAACTAAGTATTACCTCAATTGCCACACTTTTTGTCTTTTATGAAAATTTACTGTACCGAAATGAGAATTATAGGTACACCATAAAGTTAAAAATATCCACAGGTTTTAATTTTGTCCAAACTTCTTGCTATTTCTGCAGCGTATAGTTGCTCAAAAATGTATAAAATCATGATATGCTATGGTCCTACATATACCCAAACTGTAAAGAAGACTATATCAAAATATAAATTAAAATGACGGGAGATAAAAATTGAAGACCTAGTCGGCCTGGGTAGCGCAGTCGTCATATAGCACTAGTCTTCTGTGCTCGAGGTTGCGGGTTCGAATCCAGCCCATCTTGATGGCATATAAGTGTGCTTAAATGCGACAGGCTCATGTCAGTATATTTACTGGCATGTAAAAGAACTCCTGTAGGGAAAAATTCCGGCATACCAGCGACACTGATATAAGCAGTTATGAGCATCGTTAAATAAACCATAATTGAAACAAATTTTTGAAGACCTATAAAAACAGGCAAATATATGACTGAAAATGTGTTCTAATTTTCAACATTACAGCCCTGAAAGGACCCACACCGAGCAGCTGGCTGCTGGCCTCACGTCCACATGCCTAAGCAGAGGTGGACGATCATTCAACCAGAATGGAGGTATCGTGTGGTTAACATGATGATCCCCCCAGCCAGTATAGCTGGCTTTCATAACTGGATTTTGCTACCTATCATAGCTCCCCAAGTGCATCATGACGCTGGATGGACCAAAATTTCATGAGAAAAATTTCTTCCCCCATGAGGACTCGAACCAGTGTGCATTCCATAATGCAAGTCATAGATAGGGTGCCTTTAACCACGATGTCACAGCATAGGATATTACAAGAAAAAGGTATGAACATTAAATTAAATTTCTTTCCCTTAGAAATACAAATATGGGCTTTGTTTCTTCTATTCTGATTTAAATTTATATACTTTTTCATAGTTGACAGGAGGAAAATGTTTTGAATAAGGCATGAACATTATTTTATACTAAACACTTTCAGGAAACAACTCTATCAAATTAGAAACGGAAAGAAGTACATATTATATTTTAATTACACAAGCTAAAAATAGACCTTCTGATAAGTTTCTCATTCATGAAAGTGTACAAGATAATTTCTTCATTTATTTTATTTTTTATATTATTTGCCATTTTAAAATTACATTTTAATTCCATATAATGGTAGTGACAAAATAGTGACATCCAAAATATATAATATTTGAAATATTTAATTCACATTATGTAAGCTATGCTTTCGTAATCACAAAAATTTGCGAATGATGCAATGAACATTTAATTAAATAACAATTCATCATTAATATAAAATCTTGTGTAAATATTTCTGCGTCTTCAAAAATACACTATGGTCTTTAATCAACAATACTGTCTCATCTAAGTTTACTGTTTACTTATAATCTCGACTGATATCAAAACACAAATATATTAAAAAAACATTAAAACATTTCCAACACCCAATAAAAACTATGTTACAAGGTGCAATGAGTTCACTTATAAAAGCATTCAAAGAAATATGAGGGACGGAAGAAGCCATGTTAAAACAGGAAAAAATCGAGCATATCCAAGGAAAAATAATAAAACACTACACAAAAGATAAAAAGCATTTACAAAATGAAACATGTGAATTGTAACTAAATATCTGGTTTTTTTAACTGAGGACAGTTTCGATAAGATTCCGGTGCTTACCTTTTGGGATAAGAAATGGTAGGCCTATTCGAGCTTCAACTGGGTTAATAAATATGTCCAGCAAGCTTCCCTGTGTTAGTCTTCAACGTTACAACAATTCTTGGTTCCAGGTTCACTTCAGATTCATGAGTTTAATGTTAATAAAAGAAAAAATAAAGTTATCGTCTTTTGGTAGCAAACAGAGAAAGGCTCAAGAAAAGGTCATCTATTACAACAACCTCTTTTATATCTTTAAAAATGATCTTTCTAAATTCAATTTAATTTTAATTTAATCTCAGGCACTAGGTAAGCTACAACTTACTGACTCATTGTGCCTATTCACATGTATCCTAAATATGTTTCCTACTTTGTTCAACAGAGGCCCCTGCATTCTCACGAGATATTACAGTGACTATATGAAAGAGTCACTGTAACAAGATATTTGCCTGCAGAGACATTTGTCCACAAAGCAGGGAACTTCCTGGGTAAGAAATGACCGACGAATTTTGCCGGAACTCTTATTGAGAGACATTTAATTGTGTACATAAACTCATTTTTGAAGATATAAAATTGTTATAAGACAGAAACAAAGATTATGAGCAAACAGTACAGGCAAAAGATGCAAAAGACCATGTTATAGCAATCTGGTAAGAACGAAAGTTGCCAGCAGAGGATTTAGCTATAGGACAGAAGTACAAAGGTTCCTAATGCAAATTGAAACATACAAGTCTATTTATTTATTAATACAGTGTTAACAGCACTAGTAGATAAAGCATTCAAAAATACAATGTGGTGAAAGCTTATACTATCCACAAGCTAATCCCAAGGCATTATTTGGCCCATGTGCTGAATGTGACAGTCAACCATATTTTATTCCAAAGGAGAATAGTAAAAGCTTACTATCTCCTGTGTGCAAAAGGTGAGCTATCTCATAAGTATTTACATCAGTAAAACAATTAATAAAATGTTACTAAAACAATATGCGCCATTATTATATATAAAAGAAAAAAATATATATATATACACAATATCGAACTTTAATGAATACTGTGTTCCAAGATGTGAAAATACTTATACAGTTCCTCTGAACATAATTTGAAACAAAATATGTGAAAAACACGTAAAATTCTCTCAAGTTTCCCTCAAATCACTGTATTTAATTAAAATGAAAATGGCAGAATAATGTAGCAATTCATATGACGCTTCTGAAGTAACTGAAATACAGTAATCTGCAAATACATAAAGTTTCTTTCCTTGGTATGCTTGCAGAAAGAAAAAACAATATCAATAATTTCAGATTTCAATGATTTCATGTCATGTATCTGTGATTGATGACAGTGTCTTTCCCTAGTTTTTGACGAGGAAATATTTTCTGAAGTTTCTATATTATATAAAAATGTTTAAATGAAAACTGGTAGCTAAGTAATAAATAATTTTAGAAAATATAAGGAATGTAAATGTAAAAATCTGATCAAATAAAAAATGAGAGTAAATAGTACATTGTACAACACAGCATTAAATAAGTTAGATGAACGAAATTTTACTTTTACCAATGATGCATTCATAAAAAATAGCCTGGAATGGTACACACAAAAATCTCAATAACTTTTTAATCCAAGATGCATAATATGAACATTTATCACTGAAGTTTCTTCAAACAATTATCACAAAATGTAAACATAAGCTCTAAAATAATAATGGAAACAATGTTGTAGTGTACTAACCTGAGCTTCATGTATACGTTCAGTAATAACAATACAATTATTTTATGTTCAGAGTTTGAATAAATGATAATTTGTTCATAACAGAAAAAAATAAATAGTATAGAGAAAATACACCAATAGATTTTGTAAAAATATGTGCAAATTGGTGCATAGTGCAGCTGTGTTACGAAATATATAACATACTTTTTAACAAACTGTTAAAATTCTATAAGATTAATTCGAAAAAAAATATATGCACATAAATTTTAAAATACACAAAAAACGAAACTATTTTCCTTTAGCAGAATGGTATAGGATTGTCTTTGCATGCTTCAGATCCAGAATTCATTTATGGTGATTCCAAACTGTAGGGGATAAGATGTGTTAGACACATTCTTACTCTGCCTGCCATCATTGCACCACCCATATCTCCGAGAGGGTCAATTTCATTGTGTGTCTATCGTGAATATTTTACAGAGCAAGTAACCAACAGGTACATCTTGCACCAACATCTGAATATTTAGGTAAGACACCATACAGTATTTATTCGCGTCAGATATACCAATGTTTATCCAAAATGTGAAATATACTGAATAAAAAAGTTTATAAAACTCGCAGATCAGCAGTTATTTTTTTAAATAAACATATTTACATTTTTCTCAAAAAAAAAAAAAGTATAAAATATAAATACTTTTCTTCTTCTTACTTTTTTTTTCCATTATTTTTATGAAAATGAATATTTTACTTTGGTTCAACATGGAGCTAATATATTTTGAATAAATGTCGTTGCTCAAAAACAAACAAATGAACAATAAATAGCAAAAGTGAAAACAGAGTAAATAAGATGGGAAAGTTAAAACAGAAGCTTCTTAGCTAGAATGCTGAGAATAACTTTACAGATAAATGTCGTTATTTTTTAAAATAACACAAATATTTTGTAGTAAGGTAGAGACTGAGAAGATTAAACCCAAACCAACATAGTAAAGCACAAGGTTAATAAAAGCAAAATATTCTATGCATTACCAGTATCTACAGTTTGCAAAAGTAGAAAAAGAAAAAACTCCTGCAGACAAAGAAAAGAAAGAAAACACTCCCTTATCAAACTTATCTCCTTTTAAATATTCTAGCAATAATCAGAAATATTTAAAGTTCAAGTGACTTACCGAGATGTTGGTCCATCCGCTTCTTCGGTTTATGGACTGCAGCATATGGATCAGAACCGTAGTCTTGACGTTGGGGTATGGCATTACCACCAGGTGGACGTTGCTGGTAGTCCATATCACCAGGGGCAGATGTGATGTGTGGATATGGAGCATAATCATCAACTGCTCCGTAGCCACCGTGGGTCAAGGGGTCATACCCATACTGTCCACCACCCACCCCTGGTCGGTGATGGTGGTCAGGCGTGCCTGCTGTGCCTGGAACAGAGTTGCCGCCACCAGAATTGCTGCCAGCTGCTGCCAACTTCATTTGCCATAAAGAATCTTGTGAGTTTAAAGACCCACCATTGTTTGAATTGGAGTAACTGTTATCCATGTATCCCATGTTCACCCCTGTGAAAGAAAATATATAAATAATTATATACAGAACTAAAAATAAGATAATAAATCAGTAATGTTTTATATTTTCAATGTGAAAACATAAAAAAGAAAGAAAAAGAAAACAAATGAGTTGTAAAAAAAAAAAAGTTGAGGTCCATTTACACAAAGTTGGCCATTGTTTAATTTTTCTCAGAGATTAGGTCAGAGATCGCTGAAGTACTGGTATATAAAAAATTCAGCTGTCAAAGATACAGTACGAATAATTTATAATCCCTAACTTACTTAAAAGACAAAGTTTTTATAATGTTGCAGGCAATGTGAGAATTAAAAATGGTTTTACCCAATGACTAAGGATTTTGTACAATAATGAGTTAACTTTAATCAACCTATGTAATGATAGATGTTAATTATGTCTCTGCATATATGAATAACAGTCATCTCCTTTTTATTGAAAATTGCAGTTCATCAGTATTGTTTCAAATGACAAAAGAAAAGTTCTAGGTCAAAACTGTCAAGGCACCGACTGTGAAAGAGTTTTTACCTCAAGGATGAAGATTACTGGGAGTCAGAAACTTAGATATGTAGAGCTAAAAGTGCGTTAAAATAAGTCTCTTGTATTTGAGGTGTTCTTTGGAACAAGAACTTAACTACAAAATCTTGAATTTGAGATACAGAGCATCAAATATTTTAGATCTCGTATTGTGCAGAACGACATTAAAATGTTTCTAGAGGGAGCTGTGTTTGTTGAAGGTAAATGTATTTTATCAGGAGGGATATGTATTATTAAGAATTCAATGTATGCTGGAAACGGAAAAACAATGTAATGTATGTCAAATTGTTATTCCAGGGAATGCCTCAATTACTGGTTATCAAATAATTACTTTATGATTATTCAACAAAAAGAAAGATTCAGCAAGTGAAGAAAGGAACTAATGCTGCCGTATTTTGTATCAGTGACAGCAAGTTGTTTGACCGTGGGAAAACAAAATTCGAAATTAAATAAGAGTGGCTGTATGAGCTGCATAACGGTTCCTGCACCTTTAGGTGCAGGTATAAAAAGTATTATTTTTTTTCCCCACAAAACTTTGTATTTGTCAAATTTTTTCTTAAGTAGTGGTTTAGGAAAGTTTTGTGCCAATCTTTGTAGGATACATATGTATAACTAAGAGGTCCAATTGTGACTGACACAACCTCAATTTTCACACACCATATATGGCTCACTTAAACTGCAAGGCTACAAACATAATTATTGTTACAATATCTGACACATTTAAAATTTCGAGAACAAATCTGTCGCAATATCGAGCTCAGAATAGTTGATCTTAAGCAGCAATCTCTGTCTCTGATTTTAATTTTCCTCTTCCGAGCTATCTGTGGGTACGAATTTGATTTACTTCTATACTCCGAAAACTTTTTTAGATTCGAACTCATGTCATCATCATCATCACTGTCGTCATTTTAGTCATCACAGAAGATAAATGTAAGCTGTAAAATGTGGAGTGTTTCGAATTTTGAATAAACGGAAAAATGGGAATTTAACTAAGAACATTTACACTAGAAGTTATACTTCTTTGTGTTATATCATTATGTAAATGTTTCCTCGTGTTAAAATAATTTATTAGAATGGCAAGAAAAAGTTAATGATAAAAAATAACAATACGCTCAAGTTTGCAAATTACTATGTTCATGCTGTATCTTCACCCGAATGATAGAAACATATTTTCTTAACATCTACTTACTAAGTAACATATAATATAAAATGGAAACGTACATGTCGTGAGAATAACGACCCTATAGATCTCTCTATGAATATTAAATAATTCATTATGCCTGGTAAATAGGTGATTTAAAAAAATTATATGTACAGGTACGTTTTTGCAGTAAATTATTTAAAAAACCCACAACAAAATTATGTACAAAAAATGTCAGCTGATGTGGATGCAATGTTTTGTTTTCCTCCTGAAACTGCTTTACACTGGGCAATGGAACAAAGTTCCTGAAACTTCATTAGTATAATATGACTACTAAGTTTCTGAAACTCCTTTAAATGTTCATCATCAATACTAAGAAAAATTAGCGAATTTTAATATATGTCCAAATTACAGTTTTGATAAGAAATTAGAACAAGGAATCATTTCTCATTAAATTATAAAATAATAAATAACATATGTATTAATAAGTAAGCATATCCCTCAAATCAAAACGAAATAAATAAATAAGTAAATAAATAAATAAACAAATAAATAAACAAGTATATATATATATATATATATATATATATATATATATAAAGGAATTGATAAATAAATAAAGCAGCTAAGCACCCACCCTCTACTCTTTTTCCTGAATCCTGCTACAAAATAAATGCTTACATTCTCCGCCATTGATGTTATGTCCCTGAGGTCCCTGTGGAGGTGGGTTGCCATGGTAACCATAGCCGTTCTGTGAAGCATATACAGGACTTTTTGCAGGATCGTCCATTGCCAGGTCCAATGAATGCTCCAAGGCCTTGTTCTCCAGCCCTGAACTTGGGTAATATGGCGGAGGTGGTTGCTGCGTTACCAAGCTTGGACGGACACTGGACAAGAAACATGATCTTCAACATCTTTTTCAACAGCTTATTACAATTAACCTTTTTCTTTCACTAATTCATATATAAACACGCATTATGCTCATTAAATGAGATTGAAGTTTTATGGATATTCTACAAAGAGATCAGTAAAATAATGTATGGCCACAGTCTACTATATACAGTCACGAAGTTTGAGTTTTGAGGGTGCTAGAAACAATAGACTGTGATGGTACTATTTTGCATTGCCTGTAATGAGGCGATATTAGCGATCCTAGTGGTGAGCAACAGTGACGTCACCAGGATCAGAGCAAGGGGGGTGCGGACAGGGTGCGAGATTTAAAAATGGGGTGCGAGCTGTAAAAATGTGATACAGTACATAAAAAGCCCAAAATGTTCTTTCATGTACTTGCGCGCATACTATAATCTGTTTATTATTATTATTATTATTATTATTATTATTATTATTATTATTATTATTGCTCATCACATCCATTACGATACACTATGGGACGTAGTTTTTTCACATCCAAGAAATTGTTTGTTTGTTTTTGTTCTTCAAAATAATTTATGCCTAGTATTTTGTTAATAAATTGCCCTTTGGGGTGCGGAAAGGGGTGCTCCGATTTTTTATGGGGTGCTTGCGCACCCTTTCGCACCCCCCTAGCGACGTCCCTGGTGAGCAACTATCTAATGTTTGCATATTTACTACGTATTGAGCTTCACAACTGTGGACTGTGGTATGGCTGTGGCTGCTAGATTATACAAGCACACACTTGTGTCTGTAATTTCAGCAGTTGTCATTCTATCACAATTTTTTTAAGTGCCTAAATTTTCAATATGAGTAAAGTGTTGTGCTAGATGTGACCTACTCCAAATAGGGAAAACTGCCATGTAAATGAACCAAGACTTAAAAAATGTATACATCTACGAACAGAGTCGTGAATAGATTTTTCTATGGTTCGCCTGTTACAGAATCATATATTTGCTAGAAGACAGTTCTCACCCAGACCAGCCAGTTTCTGCATGTTTCAATGAAAATTCAGATATCAATTGTAATAAAGTAATTATACAAAAATTAAGACAAGAAGAAATGAAGCATTAAGAAAAAACATTTGAGAACCTTATATTCTAAATGTGCTAAGTACCAAAACCAACTTTCTGAGATAATGAAAAACACACTGCGAAATGCATGTTGAGATACCTACAATACCGTCTTTTGGTGCACGAATGAGTCACTTATTGTTGAATTACGACAAAGACAATTTAGCATGATATTCTCATATGGATGTTCCTCCCTTAGATTGAATAAAATGAAATTTGAAAAATTGGCGCTTAGCACATTTAGAATGTTAGGTCTTCAATTACAGTACTTCAACTGCCTTGTCCACCACAAATTTTATACAATATATCTTGTATTATATCCTTTATCCTCTCATTAGAGAGTAATTTAAGAATATGAACTTCACTTGTTAGGTAATGATTTTAATATACCGGCAATCATACTATAAAACTTTCGCATTGTTTGTAAGATAAATTACAATTCCAAATTCTGTGATTACTTACGTTGACTCCATTTCGTAGTCTTTGCCACTTCCCTTCTTGTGTTGATTGCGTTTACAGCGACAGAACATGAACAGCAGGCCAGCAAACAGCACAAACACAACACATGACACAATGATTGCAATCAGAGTAGGCGTGGTCAACGCTGCAGCTTCCTTGATGTATGACGAACCTACTGGAATAAAATTTATATTTATTTTATTTCCTTCATTATTATTATTATTATTATTATTATTTATTTTATTGGGTTATTTTACGACGCTATATCAACATCAGGTTATTTAGCTTCTGAATGATATGAAGGTGATACTGCCGGTGAAATGAGTCCGGGGTCCAGCACCGAAAGTTACCCAGCATTTGCTTGTTTTGGATTGAGGGAAAACCCCGGAAAAAACCTCAACCAGGTAACTTGCCCCGACCTGGATTCGAACCTGGGCCACCTGGTTTCGCAGCCAGATGCGCTGACCATTACTCCACAGGTGCGGTATTATTATTATTATTATTATTATTATTATTATTATTACTCCATTAATATTATTGTGTTGTTATTGTAACTCTTGCGCCAATTGCTGTTGACTAGTAAAATATAAATAAATAAATAATAAATAAGTAATAATAATAATAATAATAATAATAATAATATGTACTCTGTACATAATATCCTATATAGTCTACGTTTATGATCAAATGACATATTATGGAAGAACAGAATTATTACTTAAGCTAATTTAGTGTGAAATACGATCCTCAGCTTTGCTTTCTACTCAGATGAAGCTGTACTTACATTTTTTAAAATAAAATATCCAGTAGTATCTGCAGGGGTTAAAACCTATGATACTTGTATGAAGGGGAAACATATCATTTAAGATTTTGGCAAATGGTGGTGCATAATATAATCTTGAGTTTCCTAAGGCTACAGGAACGAGCAAGATAAATCTAGGCAAAAGGATTAAAATCCATAACTTTTTTCAAGTCAGTAATCTGGGACTTACTCTCTGCGTCAGTATAATCACTACAATGCTCCTGTTCTGCTCGAAGACATAACTTGACCCTGACTCTAGGGTTGGACTGACGGGTAGCCATTGCTGGCCTCTCTCCAGCCCCATCATCATCTCCCAATGAGCGCCCCACAGATGATTGTTGACCTCCACGTCGCACTAGCGAATGGATAGTAGCCTCCTTGCGAGTTGCGGTTGGTCCTCCTGTGATGGGAATATTCTCAACCAGTCTCCACGAAGAAAGATCATCGCTGTCATCCATCGAAGCTTCCACAAGGGCTACCAACTGCAGGCATGTTGCACCAACATTGACAGACAGTGAGTGTGATTCGGGGTCGAATGTTACTCTCTGAGGTGCTGGTATCCTATCTACTTTGGTTACAGCAACGACTTCGTCCGAACAGTTGCTATGGCCCTTTGTGTTGACAGCTTTTACCTGTAAGAGATTCAAATGACTTACTTATAAAACACAGAAATAAAATATCTTGCCAGGCTGTAATGCATGATATACAAGTGTGAATGGAAATAACAAAATAGTTACAGTCAGTAGGTTACAGAAGGAGATAGCAGGGGTGCCACTTTGCGAAAAGTTTGCATTAACAGTAGTTGCAAAGAATGGAGAATAATGGACTATGGTTAGTATAGAAGAGTAGTAAAGTTTATCACTGAATGGTAGCTAATCCTACAAACAAAATGGTGTTCTGATGGGAGGTAGATTTCAAATCAAGAGGGAGATTACTTTCAATCAGCCACCAACAGTACATTGCTATGTACCAAGTCTTCAGCATCAGTACCTAACAGGCACTGAACAATAATTGATGAACTGGTGCTTTTACTATCCCAGTGTCATGCAACAATTCATATAGTAGGTAATTCACATGGACTTGAAAATGAAGCTTTCTGCACAAAAGGTTCAAAGCAGTTGTATGAAAGAAAGAAGTGCAGATATGCCAAGAACTGTTTTCTCTTTACAAGAACCAGAACCTAGCATCGTGATGGATTTGTGGAGCTACAATAAATAGCAAAACCGGTTTTGTAAACAAGCTGTTGAATGGAGGGATAATCGTTCACCTCTACTGAGGTATGTGGACTTGAGGCCAGTAGTAGGCTTATAAGCCTTGGCTCTCCATGGACTGTCGTGCCATGACCTAATTTCAGTAATAAATCCTGGAACTGAAAAAGTGACCCATGCAATGAAAACATGACAGTACTCGTCCAAAAAACTTTCTGGCAACATGTTCTGTTGGAAAACAGATGATCACAGTTTTCTGGGACATGGAGGTATCATGCTAATTGTGTTGCTTGTCTATGAGGAGAGAATGAGCAGTGATGTTTACTGCACTACACTCACATGTCTCTGTCACTGAATCCAACATAGACGACAAGGCTATGGATGCATCACGTGTTACTGAACCATGATAATGCAAGACTGCAAACGATTAAAGACACAATAAATACATCGACATAACTTGATTGTACTGTCTTACCATACCCACTGATTTTTTCCAGATGAACTAGTCAGACGAAATTTTATTTAAAATTGAAGAAACACTCAAAGGGAGAAAATTTCCTAGCAGCAATGATCTGGAAAGAGATTTCTTTAACACTGTTGACTTCTCATCAAAGAATGGTATATTGTCACTATAGAAAAGTTACAGAGAGACATGACAATGCTGTGTACACAATGGTGGGAAGTATATCAAAAGAGCTAGTGTGTAATTCGTAAATAGACAAAAATGGAGGATTTGTAACAGAGATGAGTGTTAATTAATTTTCAACTTACCTCTTACAAGCAAACATTCTCATAGGGGCAGATAAAAAAGTTAACTTTTTTCCTTCTACCATGTTAATGTTGTAAAAATAAGTGCTTATACTTAATGTTTCCCACTCGAGTGCAATTATGAGGCACGTTTGGAAAGTAAGTTTACCTGGACCCTTTTATAGAAAGAAAACACAATTTCATGTAAAGATTTATTGGATCAGACACAGGCAATTGTTGAGCTATTTTTCAACATATTTCCCACCTGAATTGAGACATATGTCATACTATGGGACCAACTTTTGTATCCCTGTGTCGTAGAAGTCCATCATCTGGGATCGGAACCAGTGTGTGACAGCCGTCTGTCTGCACCTCTTTGTTGATTCCACTACATGACAAATGTCTCAGTTCCAGTGGGAAATATGTTGAAAAATTACTCAACAATTTCAATAAATCTTTTCATGAAATTGTGTTTTCTTTTTGTAAACGTCCCCAGGTAAACTTACTTTCTGGACGGCCCTCGTAATTGCGTTCGAGGGGCCAAAATTTGTATAAGCACTTGTTTTGGCATTATTACCATGGTGGAAGAAAAAAATAATAACTTTTTTATTTGCTCCCATGAGAATGTTTGCTTGTTAGTTACGAAGATATTAAAATTCTGTCCAAGAAATATGTTTTAATATAATTAAGTGGTACAATCAAGTTAGTATGGAAGTAACACACCCCACTGCCATAATTGGACGATATTCTGCTGAAAAGAATTAACTCAGCAACTAACTTTATTCATCTACATTAATTTTTTATTTTAAACTTACATGCTTTGAAGAATTCGACTGATTTGGCAAATCTCTGAAGAAAGATTTGTCATTTCTTCATTGAGATTGAAATTTAATAGAGCTTTTCTCAGTATGAATATTGTGTGAATTTGTCTCCACAGAATAATACGAAGATTATTCTAAAAATAAAGCAACCTTTGCATTCACTCCCTATCCCATGAACCTGCGTTTGTACTTGCAATAGTGAAAATATCTACGAACAAGTCAGTAAAAAGTCAGTTACCTGTCTGTGAAGCAGTTGAAATCTATAATGTTATTCCATTATGTTATATCAAACGGTTGTACCTTAAAATGTGAATACTACATTGCCAATCACCAACACAGATTTATGAGTCACTGCAAGAGGTGTGTGGTGACTAGGTACATCATAAATAGTTAGAACATTTTCATCAAAGTTGTAGAAGAGAACCAACATACAGGCAGATCAGAAACATCTATACAAACTACCATTTATCAGTCACAGTTTCTAGACTCTTCTAGAATTTTGTTAGTCTGGCAGACATGAATTCAATTTCTCAGCTGGAGTCAGCTATCAATTGGGGTAAGGTTGAATCGTTTTGTTTAATACCTTAAAAACTTACCTTAAAGACATAAGTATGATGCTGTTCAAGTGATGTTACATTACAAGGATTGTTCTTCTGACAGTCAAATTCTTGCCATCCTTCTCCATTGCTCCTTCTGGGAGTAATGCCACTTGCTCCATAACAATCACTGGTCATCATTTCATCCCCAGCAGCAGCCAATACTCGACGATATGATACAAAGAACTTCGTGTTCTGAATTCCTCCATCGAACCCAGGTTCCCACAGCAGAGTCACGTAATTATGGCCAACTTCTGTTGCTTTTATAGTTGCTGGTTTCTCTGGTGGACCCTTGGGTTGTAAGTGGATGCCAGTTCTGATTGTTCCCAAACTGTTAGCTACTCGACAAGTGTATTCGCCATAGTCTGCATCTCGGATGTTTGAGATCTTGAGGATGCTGGTGTGGATATCTCCGCTCTCAGCTGTTGTGTTTAATTCATAGTGTCCTTCGCTGCTCGTAAGGAGTGGTGCAGAGTTGGTACCATAGTTCCACTGGAACTCTGGTCGAGGATATGCCTGCACTCTACAAACAACTTCAGCAGTTTCTTTCAAGTCATAGGCCACTTTGTTGTACTGGTGCAGAACAATGGGTTCATCTGGGAAGAGAAATTAACAATAATTAATATGCATTTATGCGTAAATATTGGTAAGCTGGCAGGATGATAATGCCTGGATTACTGGAGGTCTTTCATTAGTCAGGGTTTCTACTTGCCTGGCATTATGAAAAACTTCATTTATGAGATGACAGCATGTTCTAAGATACATAATTTAATATATTTGATAGCTGTACGGTTTATGTAAGCAATAAAACCGACTTTAGGGATATTACGATAAAAATAAGTCTTCATAACGTGGAGAAATTTGGTTAACAAATGAGTAATTCAAACAAGAGTTCAAGTTTCGAACACTAATATAATCTTTCATTTTTGACAGAGTGTATTCTGATCAGAAAATTATATTAAATACTACAATGTTGACTTCTCGTAAATATTGCGTACGGATATTGTTTACAGAAACCACTCCTCGCCTTGGCCTCTCAACACGATTTAAATTCAATATAATGTTTCAAGCTAATTAACGAACAATACATTAAAGTAACATAGTGCAATACTAAACTTTAACTTCATGTTATTTAAAATGTGTAATGTGTATGATAACTTTATGTAGGTATAAGTAGTAGTAGCCTATAGTTAGTGGGACTAATAAATTATTAACATCAGTGCTGTAGTTGGAAACAAATTTTAGAGGGTACTGTCGAAATCTCCTTGGTCAGATAGACTCTGTATATAGATTCGTACTGCACTTCTTTTCCATTGTTACTTCTTCGTTATGCATCCGTCTCTGCAGATTTCCTTCCAAAACGCAGCCACAAATTGCATACAGGCCTAAGGCAAGAAATTAAATGCTAACACTGGTGGCCCAACACTTTTTAGGAACAAAAGCCTAAGAACTCTTTTACTGAAAGAGTATTCCTTTTTTAGTACAGATATCGTTCATTACAATAATGCTCATTCACATTCTTTATTTGAAATTGGAATAGACTCTATAATATGTAAGTGGACTCAAGATTCATGAACTCACGAAACGTAACAATATTTCCCTCCTCTACCAAACTGCTAGCATTATGTCTGAGTGAGTTTTAAAATTAGTGAATCAGTGCAGCAGAATTCTTGAGGCGCCACATCATAAAATTAGTGTTATGGGAAGGCATCTACGCAAGTTTTTAAATTAGCGAATCAGTGTAGCAGATTTATTGAGGTGCCATGTCATGAAGTTAGTGTTAATTACTTATAGAAATACCATGCAAGCTTGAGATTTACAAATCACAACCTATTATTGAAGTGCCAGACCATGGTTTTCGATAAAACGAATGGACAATTGTTTAAGCAAAGGATATGAGATGCCAGCCACTACTTTTAACCATATGTCAAAATTAAAATGTTCTTCAAATATACAACATCCTCCATTTAAAAGTCTATTAAAGATTATTTAAACATAATTAATATATTTTCGAGTCTATATTTTTTTCCAGTACGGTAACAGCGAGTTTTTAATTTAGATGGTATGGCGTACCAGCCCAACTACAGCACTGATTAACATAAATTCAATATGCAACAACAGGCTTGTCACTATAGTGCAGTGTGTATCAGAAAGGACTTTACAACTCTATAAGCTTAAAGAAATTTATCCACTTATCTTACAGAAATGGTTAAGGTGTCATTTTAAAGCAAAACATATCAAGTTTTGACTCTGTTTAAGAAGGTTAAAAACGAAAGGGTAATTTTAAAGCAAAACATATCAACTTTTGACTCCGTTTAAGGAGGTTAAAAACGATAAGAGTTCCACCACCTTTTTCTCCAGAAGAAAAAAAAAATGAAGAGAGAAATCTATCTTCAGGACTAACCTACTCCTAAATACAGTATATTCTAAAATCAAATAAATAATTACAATAGAATGAAGTCGTCCACCCCATTGCGACTGGTATCAAGCAAACACCTTGGAGATGTAATAAAAATATCAATGGACCATAAAAATAAACTACTATCTTCAGACTCAAATCAGGTCGTGGAACAAATTATGAAATTTCCCACATGCTTAAGTGCAGAATGGATGAAACATTTCCTTAACACATACTGAACTGCATCAACATCAAAAGAATATTGGCAAACCCCACCTGAAGTCAGAGACAAACTACAAAAATGTAATCTCCTGGAAATGGTTTAGCTAAACCAGGGATAAGAAACTATAACACGGAATTGTTTCCCTCCCGCCCTCAATTAAAAGATAAAGATATTTCCTTTAGCCTATACATCATGAAGGTGCACGGGGGGCTTGGACCATGCTTCTGAACCTCAGCACTAGAGTTGACACCATGTTTCGACCACCTTTTACTCTCAGAAAGGACCTGACACTCAATATGACGTGAGGTTGAGTGAACCTGGGGCCATTATTGAAGTATCAGCAACAGGAAAATTCCCACCATCACCCGGGATTGAACCAGGACCTTCCAGTTCGTAACCAGTTGTTTTTCTCTAATAAAAATAAATAAAAAAAAAATACTAAATCCTTCAACATATCACTGAAGAAACTCTAAAAATCAACATCATAAACTTGAAAAACATTGACAAAAATGGACGTAAAGCCTAATTCCCTTAATAAAATACACATACTAAACAAACACATTTCTCTATGTCGTTTTCAGAGCAGAACAGGTGCATGGAATTTTCCTTCAGATAACAAAAGACATCTCATTGACATCGACTAGCACTCATGTCCTGTGAGAGTTTCATATCCACAGATAGAACACTTAGAATTGACACCTAATTTCATGAAGCTACACATCAGTTCAGAAGTAAATTCTGTCAGCAAGTACAGAAACAAATTTACAGATAAAACAGAAAGACTGACGGACTGATGAAATAATGGGCAAGTTAAATATACGAAACAGTTATCTATGTTTGACTCATGCTGAAAAAGTGTTTTTCAGCGACAATTTCAAAACCTTATAATACACTGTCTATTCTTCACATGGCCAGAGTTTGTTTAAATACTGTGATACTTGGGTAGTAAGCCATGAATCATCTGCCACTTCACTGCTGAAAATTTGCTCATCCTAACATAACTTGCTAAATGACATCACACATCATGAGAAGATTAATGAGTCAATGTAAATATAAACAAATGAATACAGCTTCCCTCCACAGTTCGAGGAGCAATGATTTTATCGTTTAGGGTCTCTTGTTTATAATATCGAGGGACCTGTAACATGCATGTCTTGTGTATGTCGTCAAATAATTTATAGACGCATTAAATATCCAAAAAAGGGCATAGGGAAGGCAAGCTTTACTGTAACAGCTTAATGTAATATACATTACTGCTACTCTATGTAGGCAGTAAACACGCTAAATAAATAGCCAGGAGTCTACTGACAACACTGAACAAATATGATAGGTACAGAAATGGGATCGAGTAATCATTTCCAGGCAGCACAATCATGAATTTTATATGTTTTGTTTACTTGGTAAAGGTAACTAAACAAGTGAAAGGGAAGCAGTTGAACAGTTGTGTCACTGCTACGGTCACGAACTTTATGTTTATAGTTCTATACAGCATTTGAAATCATCCCAAAAACTGGCTGCATACATTTTCACAAAAATGCCTGCATAAATTAAATTCCATAATGAATAGCTTCTAATAAATTAAATGGAATAAAAAATCAACGGATGACAAATTACTCAAAATTGCGATTACACAACACACTAACATTTGGATGATTTTGTATATACAAATGTGTTTTCTAAGATCTCTCCTAGGATTCACTGATTTAGACAGAAAAGAAATGAGCATATATGAAGTATATAAAAAAAAAAAACAAAGGAAATAAAAGAATACTAACAACAATGGCTACAATGAAGGATGAACAAGAAACTTCCAAAGCTTGCACTGTCATGTAAAGCTAAGGGAAAACGGGACTTGGTGTATCCAAAGTTAAGATAGATAGATTAGGAACACTTGCATGACAGGACATTGAAGGCCCGCTCCCACTTAGCGGAATTGAACCGAATCGAAACTAAATGTCTGCCGGCATTCACATCTAGTGGAATCAAACCGAACTGAAGCATGTATAGATTAAAATGAATCGCATAATGGCTTTAGTACAGTTATGTGAAGAGGCAGAAATAGAAGAAATAAATATTTAAAACAAGAAAAGGAAATACTGGATACGTGGAGAATTTTCACATTATTTGACTATATTCTCAGAGGTGAAGCAAAATTCTGTTATTTAGCAATGCTTTGGATTTTAACTTTTATCTAACGTTTCGTTACCGGTAATTTACTTATTTCGCTTCAAGCATTATCAAGGGAATAATTATTACGGTAGTACTTCTGTGTTTTGTCATACAATAGCAGATAATTTGAACAAGATTTATTATTTTTTCTTTCTTCATATTATTTAATTGTAATTTTCTGTATAGCCCTACATACTATTTGAGCAATAACTTTCAATAAAGAAATTGCGCTATCGAAAATGGATATGACTCATTTGTTTTTTCACTAAGACTTCATGAGAACATACGATCATAGCCGAAAGAAGAAATTCTGTTCCATCAGTGGAATAAACATTCTAGCTTATGAATTCTCTTTGATTCAATTCGGTTTGATTCGACACGCGACTTTCTGCTATCTTCCATTTAAATACATTATGAAGATAAATTCTGTTCGATTCGATTCCGCTAGGTGGCAGCGGACCTTAAGGCTTCTAAACCTGATGTGTTGAAGTTGATGATAGTAATATATATATATATTACCTTGTATAATCCATATTGTTTTTCACTTTCAATGTACAAATTAATTGTAGTTTTCCATGCAAAGTTTATTTAGAATTAAGTTTATTTGTATTATATTGTATGTTATGTCATTCTTCTTGTGCACTGACGATAAAATGGATTCTTGTAATTCTATTGGTTAATAAAGATCTAATGTAATGTAATTGACAATAATTAATATCTGTAGTACTTCAATTTAGAGGTTTTCAAATTGCTGTGACAGTATAAACTTTTTTATATTTTGACTTCATTTTCATTTAAATACAGTACTTTAGTGCCTACTGCAAAGAACAAAACTATGCATGAATTAAGAATAAAGATTTACGAAGTTGAAACAATAATTTTGTGGTCTAGTGGTCTTAAGAAGCTACTGTTTTGCATTATCTCACAAAGCACTATATGTAAAAGTAGTACACACTATCCACTGAAAGCGATTAGGCTACGAGTGTGATTTTATGAACATGTGAGGTGGGTTACAATGGCAGTGGCTTTTGGATTTATACATGCCATAGCTTTCTCCTCAGTACCTTTATATTAATGATACCAGTACGATTCTATAGCTCATCACCTTTAAATATCAAACAGTAATAATAGTGAAGAGATTTCTTTATACTGCTGCTGTAAAGTTATCTATATTTGGCGTAAAACAGTTTTGAAAATGTCTTAAAACCTTTCCATCTTTGTGCAACAAATATTACATTGAATTACTTACATTATAATTCCTGCTCGATGATTATGGAAGATACTGGATGACTTACAATAAACACAACGAGCTCAGAAGTGTTCTTGTCCAAATTAATATCACTTGAATAAGTCATGCTTAATCTCTAATTCAGGCCTATGAAGTTTTGGAAAACATATAATTAAAAACGTAAATTTTTTTACACTACAGAACTAAGTAATAATTACATTTTATTCACTAAGACAAAAATTTAAATAACTACTGACTAAAAAAATATAATTCAAGTCAAGATCTTTAGAAGATGGCTCCTATTATGCTGAACTAGTCAACTAGGTATTTATAAACTTAGTTCACAATTAACACGTGAAAGTGATCACCATGAATTATATTCCTAAGTGATATAATGTTAAAAGTTGTGTAATCAAGATGTATATAAAAAAATACTTCAGAATCTCAACATGAATGTTGCTTATCATGGTTGGTATCTGTCACAGGAAAGGATGGAGAGGGTATATAGGCTCATGTTTTTCATACTTCAGAATGGTGTTTAGAAAGACATTCTTGCGAATGTCTAGCTAGAGATGTACAAGGGTTTTTAGTTCAAGACAGCTGAATATTTGAAGGAAATAAATTCTCAGTTACAATTATTTATGAATTCTTACAATTTTTGCCACAGATAATGAATAATTTTACCCACACGTTTATGGTTTTTAAATACAAGCTTCATCTCCTACACAAATGTTATTGAAACGAAATTTATTACCAAACTTAGTACCGGTACTTATGAATCAAGTACTAAAATGCCTATGATTTTTTTTCAGTACTTATCATAAAACAAAATGTCACTCTCTTAATAAATCTGAGGTTAAAGAGTGACAATATCTGTAAAATATCAATTGTCTTATATAAACAGGAAACTATTCCTGAGCTAATGTGTACAATGAAATACATAGCCTACTATAAAATGGTCGACAAGATCTGTGCATATGTTGTATAGTATTACATACAGCATGAAAGCTTAATGTAAACCTGGGCTCTGATTGTTATGTCTACTCACGTTCAATTCGCAGATGCATGCTGGATTCTGCCTTCTTGACTTCATTCTCAAACGCACATGAATAGAGCCCTCGGTCTGCTGGCAGAAGTTGGTTTCCTTCAGGACGGTTGTGGCCCAAGAATCGCAATGTGCTCTGGACTGTAAACACTGAATTGCGGCCTTCCGACTCATCTGTCGAGATGTCGAACAGTTTGGGATCCACTGTTATCTCATGTCCATCTTTCAGCCACCTAATAGATGGCTTTGGTTTACCTATAGCACCACAGGTGGCACTAAATTCAGAGTCCCCAACCCTGTAAAGCGGAGTTTAAATTTCAATGTAAAATATTTTATAGAGTAATTACGTATAATTTAATAAATTAAAAAAAAAAAAATACATCCATGTTCTGATGAGTTACAAGAGAAAAAAAATTGTAAAGTTTTTACATGAAATACATAAATTTTAATCTAGTGTGACTCATGGCACCATGGAAACAGAAATGTACTGTAAGATAAGCTTCATGCCTCGTGTTTTCCACGAGGTCTGCCTGGCTCTATTTAATGGACTTCAAGATTTTCCACACGTCATGGAAATATTGGTGTTTATATATATATATATATATATATATATATATATATATATATATATATATATATATATAATAAAACAGACTACAGTGTTGAAGAAAGTACAGACTGTATCTTATTTCATTACTTTAATTCGAATATAGAAATTTCACGCAATCATTGGAATTTTCTTAAATTTCCAGCCAATTTCTTGAATTGTTATACTGATCAAGTATTCAACTTCTATATACTATATAGCGCAGCTGGTATGTAGAAATGAGAAATTGCTTACGAAAAGGATTTTCTGTGAAACACGTTATTTTCTGGCAGTGAGGTAATTTTAGCTACTATGAAAACAATCTATAAAATCATTTCACTCATATACCATTATATCAAATTTGGATAAAATTTAAGGAATACAGTAAAATAATTTCTAAAAACAATTGAAGTAATAAAGAATGATAAATGGTCATTGCAGAAAAAAAAAAATAAATAAATAAAAAGTTTAATATCTGGGAAGCAATCATACCTGCGTGTAACATGGGGTTGTAGCTTGGCCAAGAATCTGGGCGGCTGGTGCACCACAAGGTTAACAAATGCTGGATCCCCATGTCCCATTTCGTTTGTAGCCTGGCAGTGATATTTTCCTTCACTTCCTAGATGAGCCGATGGAATCGTATATTTCTGTCCCGTCGCTAAAACCGTAGCAGGGGCGGAATTACTAGACCCAGATGTCAGGTCACCATCCCTCCACCACCGATATTGGGGTGCAGGCCAGCCTGGGGGATTTGCAGAACAAGTCAGAGTTATCCCGGTTCCCTCGGCAGCCACGGGCTTGTCAGGTGAAATCCTTGCTCTTCCAGGCTTATGCCGAACAAGTATCGTGATAGAAGCGTTTCCAATTTTCTCCATTCTTCTTCTAGGCTGTGACGATGGGTTCAAGATGTTAACAGCTCTGCAAGTGTAAGATCCTGCTGACTCCGAGGACACCCGTTCGATTCTAAGGACGCTTCCAGTCTGTCTGAATCCTGGATGTCCATCCCTTAGCCACTCTACTGTTATAGGGGTTGGATTCGCAGAAACATTGCAATGGACGACCAATGTTTCACCCTCTTCGGCTTCTCTGTGGTTGGCAGCTCCAGAACCGGCTTCGATTGTTACCATGGGAGGGTAGAGGACGTCGAGAAGAATCTCGGCTTCTCCAGCCTGCCCCAAGCCGTTGTCGGCGGTGCACATGTACTTGCCGGCGTCTTCCAGCGTCACACGGTGAATTGTGTGAGTGAAGGCAGTGGCTATGAAGCGGCCGTTGCGCGTCCATCTGACGTTGTTCACTTTGGGCTTGGCATCGACGGTGCACTGGAGGTTCGCAGTAGCGTCACGCTCCACGCGCAGAGGATTCTCTGGGCCCACCTCCACCCGCGGGAAGTCTGTGGACAAAGAGAGAATTTTATTTGGTTAAATTATAAAGCTCGACAATAAACACCTTCTCCTCTGTTGTGAGAACCATAATTGCAGAAATCAACACAACAGTGAATTCACAATATGTCGAACTACTGTATACAATAAATACATACTTCGTTGCTAGGGAAACGTGGACAGCAGATGAGGATATTTTCAGTACTGTTTGTTTTGGTGCATACTGTATTTCGCCCCAAATTTCGTTGTTTTGCTGTCATGGATAATTATGCATATCTAAATGGATACATTAAAAACGAAAATTTAACCATTTTAAATCGTAAACAATATTCTAATAACAATTTACAGTGTACATTTATTTAAAATCAAGCTTTAATCAGTCTATATTTTGAGCCCAGCGGTTAAGAGGAAAACATATGACAACAAAGAGCTTTGTTAAACAAATCCCGTTTATACATATTACCAATTATAATTAATACGAAACATTTCCACAGACATCATGTTACACATTGACAACCATTTTAATATGCTTCAGATACAAAGCGTAACCTACCAACCACCTAACGTACTAGTAGTTCTAAAGTTTATTTATACACGCTTTAACATCTAGGTCATATCGCGTGTGTATAATCTTTGGGCTTATCAGTAGACCGTGAACTATTGTTGAAATTCTGTTTCTACTGTTGTATGTTATATATATGGCTTGTATTTATTTAACTGATTTATTTCAATCCGACATTTGCCTTTGTGACGAGGAAACCATGAAAAACCTCTGACAGATAGACCGGCCACGGGTTTGAACCCGGAACCCAATGCGAGTCTAGTGCACTGAGCTCGGTGTACTGGTATTATTACATTTTGGATGTAATATTATTTTAGTTTATTTTTTCTTTGATAGGATTAAAATAAATTAGCAATGTAAAATTGAAGAATAAACGAGATAACTTTTTTAAGCCTGATGTAAAATAATAATAATAATAATAATAATAATAATAATAATAATAATAATAATAATAATAATAATAATAATAATAATAATAATAATAATTTGAGATGTGGATATGGAAAAGAATAAAGCGTGTGAAATGGACAGACAGAATAAGAAATTAAGCTGAATTGGAAGTAATGAGTGAAGAAAGAATGATGCTGAAACTGATCTGGAAGAGAAAAAGGAATTAGTTGGATCACTGGCTGAGAAGAAACTGCCTACTGAAGGATGCACTTGAAGGAATGGTGAACGGGAGAAGAATTCGGGACAGAAGAAGATATGAGACGATAGACAACAAAGAGGACGACAGTAAATAGGAACTATTGGAGAATACTGGGTTTGCAGTGAAATACCTGCCCTTGTGCAGAGCACTTATGTATGTAATAATAATGATAATGGTGATAAAAAAATTAATTCTAACCTCAATAAAAAGTTCTGCTAAAGTATGTTATACAACAGATAATATGTAACATTTAAGCTTACTGGTTTATCATAATTATAATTTTGAATGAAAGTCGATATACCTACATGTGGCTTCTTGTGGCCGAGGAACTGACTAGTACGTTCTGCTGCAAAATCGCTAATTGGTACGGTAAAATATTATGAATGAATTCTTTCTATCTCAAATACACAAATAACATAATCTCTAACAAAATTGTTAATTAGGTCTTACATAATTTTGTGTATTATTATTATTATTATTATTATTATTATTATTATTATTATTATTATTATTATTATTATTATTAGGGATGAAGTTACAGGAGAATAGAGAAAGTTACACAACGTAGAACTGCACGCATTGTATTCTTCACCTCACATAATTAGAATATTAACTCCAGACGTTTGACATGGACAGGGCATGTAACACGTATGGGCGAATCCAGAAATGCATATAGAGTGTTAGTTGGAAGGCCGAGGGCAAAAGACATTTGGGGAGGCCGAAACGTAGATGGGAGGATAATATAAAAATGGATTTGAGGGAGGTGGGATATGATTGTAGAGACTGGATTAATCTTGCTCGGGATAGAGACCGATGGCGGCAATGAACCTCCGAGTTCCTTAAAAACCTCAATTAAGTAATTATTTCTGTAACCGTCATTGTACAATCGAGCTATTGGTAACAACTTGCTATTGGTAAGCACATTAATAATACGTTAAGGATGTCATACGTTAGTTCAGTGACATCTGAAAAAATATGAAATGTAGTGAATGTATCCTCCAACGTATAAAAAGTAAATGTAGGCTACACTAGGCTGCAAAAGAAATGTCGATACAAAATTATATCTTTTTCCGAGGACTCTGACAAACATGACGAGGTGGAGAGCTATTTTCCTGAAATTAGTTTTTTTTACATGTAAATACGACTTGTACAACATGTACACATTATTATTTAATATGAACTGATTTTAAGTTATTCATATACTTTTATTTTACAACATTAATAAGAATACTAGGCCTACACGAAAATAGTGAAACTGCAGTTTATATGGTATTTCACAGCCTTCCTTATCATCCGTGGATGCGTCATTGCTACAATCAATACATACGGCCAGTTGCGTTTTATATTTTATTAACAAAAATTATATCAATTTTATTATAAATATATAATTTATGGTTTATTTAGAGTTTATTGAATACCTACACGAACAAGCTGAATGATATGACAACATAGCAATAACAGAGTTTATATCCAATGCCCTCTGTGCATCTCTATTTCTATTGTTTCCTAAGCAAAGTCCCTCGTAACACGATAATATTTAAAATCGATAGCGACTTCGACTCGGCATTTCTTTTGCAGCCCAGTGTACAAGAAATGAAAGTCACAATTTTCACTCATTTTGGTAAAACTTAAATTTAACAAAATTATTATTCAAACACAAACACCTGTAAAATACAATTTATATTTTGGGCTTAGCTATTCACATTTTGTGATATGCTAATTATGTCGATTTTTAAATACAATTATAAACTTCAGTGCATGCTTTTCAATGTGACATATGTAAATCGATTAATTTTAGCTCTAAAACAATACAATGAAGTGATTAAAGAAGAAAAAAATATATTCCACACGTCGTTCTATTACTAGTAAACCCATTTAAGTCCAGTAATGCAAGTTTTGTAAAATATTAATTAAAACTTTATTAGTGCACGAAAAATCATAATAAATTCTTTAAATAAAGTAATTGGTTTGTTGCCTACAACATTTCGAACTTATTCGATTTTACTACAATACAGAGCACAAGTCGGGAACTGTACCTAACTTATTTTACACAAAAGTGGACTTAATTGGTTTTACTAGTAGACTAATAGGACGACGTATTGTTTATTTCGTGAAGGATGCGAACATGTAGGCTATTTTCCTCATAAAATTCTGTTTATGATCCATTTCCTTACAATTGGTAGGTTGACGATTTTATCTCTATTTCGGATGGACACTTCTGAAGCCCAAAAATTTGGACAGTCACGATTTTTTCGGAACGCATGGTAACACCACATTCTAGTATATACAGTCACGAAATTCAATACATAGGGAATATGCATATACATAGATAGTTGCTAACCATTAGGATCGCTACTATCGCCTCATTAGAGACAATGTGAAATAGTACCGGCACAGTCTATTGTTCCTAGTACCCTCAACAACTCAAGCTTCGTGACTGTACTGTGGTAACACAGTGTGAGAGTTCATATTTTCATTATTGAACTAGACCAGCGGGCGCTGTAAAGCCCTCTGAACAACGAGAGAAAAAAAGGAGTTGCAATCGTCACCATTATTCATTTGTTTAGTATTAAAGCATAACAGCAAAATGTGAAGCAAATTGTTATGTAAATACCGGTGTTTTCAGTCTCGCTCGACTCATTTTATTGGTTTTGGTTGTAACATAATCTCTCAAGCGTTGCATCGAAATAATATTATTGTAAAAACACTTCAATATTCGTGATTATATTTGCGGAAACTATTATAGCAAAGCAGACGGCTAAAACTGTCTTGCACACAAAATATAAACATAATTTGTAGATTGCGTTTGGAGCTGCTGTAATAGTCGTACACTTCAGGCAGTACTTATAATAACAGTATAACGTTCGTCGAAAAACGAGTTCCAGCAATATGGTTACACATCCATTAAGCCCGAAGAAAGATCTGAGGAACTACAGTAACAACATTACTGGCAATTTTAATGAAGTCTTATGTTTTGAAATGACGCTGATGGAATAGTGCTTCGGAACAGATTGTTATTCCAAACTCTGCATCAGATCTCCGCCTAATGACTCCACATTTAGTTTTATTTACATGCTAGTGTACTTAATTTGCTTGAGAGAGGTATAAAATACAAATTAAAATAGACTATATTCAACATTATGCTTCATAGAATCGAAACGTACGTACGTAGGCCTACTATGTATTCGTGCATATGTATGCATATATTGTATATAACGTATGCATGTACTGTATGTATACGCATATCTATTGTATATAATCTACAGTAGTGGCAAAAAAACCGGACCGACCCTTGTAGCTGATTTCAGAGCCTTGTTCACTCCAGAGCACGATAGACTGGTAACTAAGACTTTCGTGGTTCGAATCCTGCCTGGGAAGGAAACTTTTTTTGTTCCTTATTCAAATTTATTCCCAATACTTTTCGATTGCTGTTAAAATTCATGTTCTGGGAATAAGTTAATTAAGTAGTAAAAGATCGCTACGATTGAAAAGTATTGGGAATAAATTTGAATAAGGAAAAAAAAAAAGTTTCCTTCCCAGGCAGGATTCGAACCACGAAAGTCTTAGTTACCAGTCTATCGTGCTCTGGAGTGAACAAGGCTCTGAAATCAGCTACAAGGGTCGGTCCGGTTTTTTTGCCACTACTGTACATACGCTTGCACGCATGAAGGAGGAAAATAAGGTACAAGTATAAAAAGTCTACAGGCTGAAGTGACCACGGACCGACCGACCGACCCACCGACCAATCGCACAGTGTGTAAAAACGCAAATCTAGCTGAACGAAATTAATAACTTCTCTGCATTCTAAGGGATTGTTATGAAACTGCACAGACCTTATAGGTAGCACATATTTTTTGTGTACAAACTCTGATTGCATTTGTGTAAGAGAAACTACTCCTTTATAGGAGGTGGCTTTAGACAAAATTAACAACTTCTCTCCTATCTAACTGATTTTTATGAAACATTGTACAGACGTTACAGGTACATATATATTTTTTGTGTACAAACTATATTTCCAATTCCATAAGAGGAACTACTCCATTAAAGGGAGTGCATTTAAACAAAATTAATAACTTCTCTCCTATCTAACAGATTTTTATGAAACTTTATACAGGTAGAATATATTTTTTATCTCCAAAGTCTGATTATATTCGCCTCCTCTGTCTTTGTTCCTCAAACTCAAACAGAAGAATATGTCTAAAGTTTTTATATTCCCCTTCCCCCACTTGACAGGCCTACTCCATCTTCTTTAGCCTACAATTAGCACAATCTTTATTCAAAACTGCAAAATTCAAGGTCTACTTATGTACAAGCAAACACTCCAAAAAACAAATGACAAATGGCAAACGATAAACAATCTCCTAACATCGCAGTGTTGTGATTAACAAAAACTTATGCATCAACCGAATACATTAAAATGCTGATTATCTTGACCGGACACATACTCATGAGGTTGTGCCCATGAATTAAAGATGACAAATTTGTGGGATTACGACAGGGAGACGGAAGTTCCCTGGAAAACTCTAACACAGAATTGTTTTTCTATGCGAAAAATTACACATAAAATCATCGAACTTTGAGCTTTGGTGGAGGTGTAAAGAGCCACTGTGATAAAGCTGCATTTTAATGTTTTGTTAGATAAATGGATTACAAATATATCGATAGTAACTTCTTCCTCTCCTCACTGTTTTTAAGTATCCATGTACACTACTCCGATGATAGAGAAGAAAGCCAATGTTTATTTACAACATGCGGAGCAAGTCCCCTGCAATCGGTAAGCATCATGTTTAAGTAGAGCATGAAAGTCAAGAAATATTATGGACAGTAAAAATCGATCATACGAGAATGGGTATTTAAGACTTGTTAATTCATTATAAAGAGTGAGTCTGATACAAAGTTAATACAAACTAATTTTATTTCCTAGAATATATCTATCTATAAAATATAATAATAAATAAATACATAAAAAGATAAATAAATAAAGATAAATATATAAAGAAAGAAACACACAAACAAACAAAGAATTAGATACATATATAAATCGAGAAAGAAAGAAAGAAATACGAGTAGGTAAATAAATAAATAAATAAATAAATAAATAAATAAATAAATGTTACTTTAAACCAGCAGTCGTCAGCACAGAGCACCCTGGGGCTAGCGTCTCTTACCCGCGGAAAACACAGTGCACCATGGTGCACTCGTAGCTGCGAGCGGGTGTGCTCTCTACCTCTTCCTGCTGCACAACGGGGCACACGGGACGGCTTCGCTTACCCTTTACACATTTCAGCGAGTGCTGACGACCACTGCTTTAAATTCTCCAGCAATATCCTTAATATTTTCACCATTTTCAAGACGTTGAATAATATTTACTTTGTGAAAAATACTCAGACGTGAACGTGTTTGTGACATGCTGCCTTACTGGTATGCGGAGGCTTGGATTCTCGTCACAACAGACCACGTTATACTGTTTTGCTGCTTTCTTTAGGCTCAAACACATTCTACTAAATCGACGAACCAGTATATGTAAGTTCATCACTGTAACCATTTCCTCTAGTAAAGAACTGTAAAAGGAAATTTATTTGCTTTGCAAAAAATGTCCTCAGGCTTTAAAAGATATCGAATTTAGAAAAGAGGTTATGTGATAAATAGGTTATGGAATCATAAAAGAATACTACAAATCAAGAACAGCTTGAAAATTTTTTTACAAAGCTTAACTTCACAAAGCTAAGTACAGAATGCCCACTACCTTTGACAACCTGGTCACAATATACTTAATAAGATATCCCACAGGCAACTGTTGCATGTTTGTCCCATTTTGAAGCACTTTGCATATTTGAGTCTTTAAGGGGGGTTTCGGAACGCCAAGTAAATAATTAAATTCCATTCACAAACTTTTTCTCGCACGATACACTTTATCAGACTCTCGAGAATGCTTTGTGTAACGTACACTTTATGGTTTCACGCAAGCTGGAATTAGTTTAATTACAGAGAATAGACAACTATTGCTATGTATATCTTTTGATTTCCTTCTTGCGAGAGATTGTAATGAATAACAGTCTGAAACCGACCTGCATATACTTTGCCCAACTTCTAAGCTCTATGTAATTTACATTTCACAATTCTTCGGTTAATTATTATTAAATTTCCTTTCTTTGGATACAATTTTATTTGTAATAAAATTTTATAAAGTAGCCTAGACATAAATATCAGAATAGACATATCTAATGAAGTAAATAGGCCTACTGATTAAAGTCGACCGCAGTGTGCTCAAAGACTGAGACAGTCGTTCTCTATTGGGTACCACAAAAGGTTCGAAGTTCGCAGGTTCAAAGCCGGTAGAAGACGATAAAATCTTTGGTATGGCTTCCTTCTGAAGGAACGTAAGAACAGGAGCATCCTGTCGTAGATTTGTAATACGTAAAAGAATCGCACCATTGAATCAGAAGCCTCCACACAAATTACCAGTTAGCAGCTCCTGTTTTACCAAGTTTCTTTCTTTGCGGAGTAGGCCTACAGAGATGTCAGACAGTTGAATTAGAAGACAAAATATAAAATGGAGATGAACATAAAGGCTAATAATATTGTACTGAATCCTAAACTTATAGCTGACCGATCCTTGTGGAGAGGGGAGTTCGAATATTGCCCCTGATATGGATATTTGCCAGTTGTTAATGTGCTATCTTAGGCAGGGTTGCACAAACACAAAACGTCGAACTTCACAAAAGCTCAATGTGTACTAATAAACATACTTAGTAGAGTGGTAAAACAGGAAATATTTAAACACAACCACGTTAATCACTAGGTTAATTCTCAGGCTTCTAATGATATTTTGAAACAAAAATACATCCTTTAAGGACCTATGAAGTGTCAAAGTGTCAAAAATACACTTTTTAATGGTTACTTAATTAAATTCTTTGTATATTTCTTAAAAATAAAATACACAGTCTTATTGTGATTGGATCAATTTTGACTCTACAAATTGGATAATTAAATTCGTTAATAAGCTGTATCTTCAACTTTGTTTTTCTCACAAATATATTCTTATATACTAAGGTAAAATTTCCACTGGAACCGTTCATGCTAGACCATAGTGCTTTTCAAACTTTTTTATATGGCGACACCCTAGCAAACTATAAAAATTTAGTGCGACACCTTATCCTCAAATGAAAGTATTCCACACATTAATAGGCTACTTGTACACCCTTCATAAAATGAATAAGATAAACATACACATTTCCAGGATTGTTAAAATATTATACGAGACGAAAGAAACATTCACATAGAGTTCTAAAATGAGGAAAACAATCACACTTATTTTCACCCTTGGTTTTAATTTGTTTTGTGGCTCACATGTGCTTGGCGAATCTTACAAATGTATTTTATGTTTGGACGAATATGGGATAAATTCACTCGCATTTCTTCAGCCAGCATTTTTAAACTGCCAGGTTTCACTGTTTTGATATTGGTCATCACAGAAAATCCTGCTTCGCAATAATATGTGGTTGAAAATGCAACAAAACCACAAGAGCCCGTTTAGCAAGATGCGGAAAATCTTCAAGTGAAATCCAGAATCTGTCCAAATCATCTCTTTGACGTTTTAACTTCAAGTTCCTATCATTTTTAATCTCTGCTAATTCTTCTTCTTCTGCTAAGGAAAGTCCACTAACTTCATATGACAAAAGTGCATTTCTTATCCAATCATAAGCATTTGTGTTCAGATGTGGGAAGCAACTTTCGAGTTTATCTGTGAGTAATATCAGATAGTTGTAAATTGAATCATTTATTTCGTTCTTCCAATCACAATGATATGTATTTGGGAATATTTCATAGCTGCCCTCTTTCACTTTCTAAGACCAAATTGCTAAGTTGTCTCGTAAAGCAGATATTTTGTCTGTTGCAGTTAAGATATTCTCATCCTTATCTTGCAGACTAGACTTATACTTGTATAGGCCTACTACTGCAACTATATGCACATCTATGCGTCTGTCAAGGATACATACAGCATTTTGTCAAGACACTCCCTCACTTTTCCTACACAGCTGCGCACGAGATCGGATGAGTCTACTTACGAATTATAGGAGAATAGGTTAGTTTTTGCCTTGAACTCGGTAGACACAGGCCCGACCTTCCCTTCTACTCCTACCCCCTCTACAGAAACGTTGTTCCCGTACTGCACATCGCGAGTGTCTTGACAAAATGCATGAGCTGTATCTTCAAGGCAGCTAGGTAAACAAGAGGTGACCAGAGAATTTCTTACTTAATTTCAGTTATCATGAGTTAATAGCTCAGAATAATGAAATATACCAGACAGTTCGCGACACCACATAAACCTTCAGGCGCGACACCCAGTTTGGAAAGCTCTGTCGCTAGAGAGATGAAAATTTTCACACTTACTCTAATATTATTGTACACTATTCTTAGAAAGAATTATAATTCTTTTAAGATTAATACATGAATAGTTATGCACAATTTTGAGGTATAGAATAGAATAAATTCGATTTTTTTTTCCTTACAAGAAAAAATCTGGCTTTCCTCTTTCAGTTGGCTAAACACATTTTTACAGTCATTTCGTAACATAATGATGTCAAGAATGAGGTGGAAAATTTCAATCTGTGTCCTACTGTCACTTTCTATGGAAATTATGCCTGAAGCTTCTCATTTTATTTATCAATTTTTCTTTAGGCCTATATTTAATACTTCTATTACAAAAATATAGCAGGTAGGCCTATGAAAAGGTATAGATAAGAGGCCTAGAATATGTGCAATATATGGTAAATCCCGCTAGGATTATTTAAAAAAACTCTCCAAGAATGAGGAAAATTTAAATATTGAACCAACACCACTACAAAATAAAAATACATTCGCTTGCCTGTGAATGAACTGGTCATTGTTTATAATTTTGCATGACGTATATTGCTATTTCTTTAATTATCACTATCGGATAAAACGAAATTAATTTGCTTTACAGACAATGTTAATAAACATAAAAAATAAGTTGTTCATAATTCTAAATATGTACGTAGGTCTACTTACTAATTGGTTCACTACGAAATAAAATGAAATATGTATTTTATTTTCTTTCCAGTCAATGTTAATGATCTCGAATCTTTAGGGCTTTAGAAGTCACTAGTAAGAAGTAAAAGAAAACAAATTTACTTTTGAGATATTAATATCTTGTGATTTATTTAATCTTAAAATATCACTAAAAACAATGAAACACAAAAGATATCCTCGAGATATTTTTTAATAATCTTCTGCTTCTATGCAAAGAGACTGTTAATAATAGCCATCATTTTGTGTTGCGATATAAACCAGTTCATATCTTTTCAACGCTCTTTTTCTAACGCCATTTTGAAACTCGAGTGTTGGCTTAGCAGTGGATCATAAAAGTTAACCATAAAAATAATTATCAGCAATGAAGCATACATAATAAAAGACGATCGAACGCTCGCAAGCGCGGGAGAACAATCAATTACTAAGCAGAAAATTCAAAACACATAACTCAGAAAACAAACTACGCATAACAACTACGAAGATACAAACTACACCAACCATTAATGACACATGAAAAAGGGGGTTAAAAACATACTAAATGTGTTCTTAGAGACGCCATTACTTTTAAATCTCTTCTGGTATGGAGGCACTAATTTGAAACAGATTACCCTGTTAAGAAAAAAAAAAATAAAAGCTTAACTTGTTTGAAATGATAGTGTGACCCCATAGAGTATGCAAGTTTGCTGTAGGGTTGTATACTTATGCGAGATGAGAGGGGGAAGAGATAGCTGGAGTCAGTATAGCACGAGCAGAAGAAGAAGTGTAATTTATGGGCCCCCTCTTCTTTAAATTACATTTGCAAGAGGTGATGCAGCAGTATCCAGCCCTGTAGCGATGTTTTTAATGTGTAGTCTTCAACTTGGCCATGTGTTGCCTATCTTTAGTGCTTCTTTGAGGCTTCTGGGCTCAAACTGTCTTCTTTTTTTTATTACGTTGTAAACAAAGAGGCAAGTTTTCTTAGAGATAGTGTACTAAAAGTAGGTGATGTGATACAAATGTACGCTGAAATGATAAGACATAGGCAGGAAAAGGAGAGAGGGAGGTAGGGAAATGACATTAATTACGAAAATAAAACGTTTCATAGTTCTGTTTAGTACTGCACTCTGAGATGACGACTGTATTTTTAAACAGTTTTATGTTATAATTTTACTTTGATGTCTTGTCTTGTAAAAATGGCACGAGCTGCAAGTAAACAGAGGGTATTAACATCTGACCTCAAATAAGGTCATTTTGGGCTGCAGTTGCCAATGTTTCCGCGGATTATTTGTACGCAACGAGCAGTTTTGACGTTGCGTGGAATGTTTTTTCATCGTCAATTCGATGTCCTCTACTGTCGAGGTTCCGTACTATGATAATCTCACATGAAGTAAATCTCAAAATTGCTAGGTGTCGAAAAATCCATACATGAACTTTGGTCAAAGGTCTTCACTACAGCTGTAAGCGCTATGGAAAAAATAACTGTACAGTGCTCTTGTTCTCTGTCGACGAAGAGTGTCACATTGAACACCTGACACGCTTCCAACCTCTATCCCAATCTTTAATACAGATCGGTCCTTAATACAGTATTATCTTCGTTACTTCAGAATCATTGTTGTCACCTTTTGTAATTTCAACTTCCAAATATGTAATGTTATAAACAAATAATATCAATACACCCTTTGGTATGTTTTAATAAAAATTTCTGAGCCACCGGCGTACCTCAGGCAGTAGCGCGTTTTCCTGCTGATTCGGAGTTGCACTCTGGCGTGGGTTCGATTCCCACTTGGGCCGATTACCTGGTTGGGTTTTTTCCGAGGTTTTCCCCAACTATAAGACGAATGTTAGTTATTCTATGGCGAATCCTCGACCTCATCACGCCAAATACCATCTCTCTATAATGAAATGCATCGACGTTAAATAATCTAGTAGTTATTACACCATCGTTAAACAAACAAGTAAAAAAAGAAGTTTGTAACGACTCTCACCAATTACTATACATTTATTTTTGTTAACATTTATTCGCAATCCTCACTTTTAGTATTCCTCCAACAAGCTTGCTCAACTTAACCATATCTCTTATTATTAATGGAGTGAAGATTACTGGATTCCATAGACATGCTGCCTGCGTGTAGTAATTCTGATAGTGAAGGAGTTACGAGGAAAGACTGCTAAAAATAATTTTTTATATCGAATACGTTGATACCACATATTTCCGTAAAAACCTCGATTTCTTTGTACAATCACAATACCATTGATTATTAATGGGAAAAATTTGCTCCTGTCCCGGGGATCGAACCCAGGACCCCCAATTTCTACGCACTGGGCGCTCTAACCACTGAGCTACGCCGAGGCTCAATCCACAGCACCGAACCAAAAAGGAATGTATCTTCACGTAGATCATATACTGTGGAGTCCCGACCACCAAGTCACTCCTTGTGTACAGCTCTTACCAAAAGTTTAAGGACAATCCCCTCCATAAGTGATCTTTCACACCTGCCCTTAAATTTGAGACCCCTGATGTATATACAGGGACGAAATGCCTGTGAAAAGTGAAGTTTTTACTGCAAAATCTACCTCTCTATCTTTCAAACTGTGGATTACAAAACAATTTGTCTGTTGTGGAACTTATTCAATAATTACATATTTAGTAGCAAAAAAAATTAATTACTCCAGAATGGGTTGGCTTAAAACAATGAATTTTGGAATGGAGTTAGATTATCGCCAGTCATTCTTCCACATCCCAATAATCTGCGATCACATTCACACTCACTGAATTTTGACCTATTTTCATTTTTTTCAAGGAAGAAATCAAACCTTGCCACACTTGTAACAAACTCCAGAACTGATTTCTAAAGATAGAGGGAATAACGAATATTATCAACTAATATGTTATGATGTAAATGACAGTGGCAAATCCGGGTCCATTTACAGGGAATTTCAAGCTCAGGAGAATTTTAGAAAATGGCAATTTTTCGAACAGGAAAAACAAAACAATCCGGAATACAATGCCTGCACGAACTGTCACAAATTTTTTAAAACAAAAAGCAATGATTGCATAAAAAGACTTTTAGATATGTCTTAACTGTATGATAAAATTCGCAGATCTAAGTCACCCATGCTGGAGTAGGGGAGAGTTGGGTAGTATCGGACAGTGAGCTTCTTTCATCTACCACCAGATGATAGTAGCTGAATGACATGGTTACGTTTCTGTGATGTCACATATAGAAACGTAACCGTGTTATTCAGGTATTACCATCTGTTGGTAGATGAAAGAAACACACTGTCCGATATTACCCAATGTCCGATACTACCCAACTCTCTTCAATAAGTTTCATAACAGACAAATTGTTGTGCTGTATAATCCACAGTTTGGAAGCTAGATTGGGTTTGCAGTCAAATATATATATATATATATATATATATATATATATATATATATATATATATATATATATATATATCTGTGTGTGTGTGTGTGTGTGTGTCAATATACATGTTGAACATGGAGTAAGGCCACCAAGGGAAAATACCAAAGGAGAAAGATTCGAACTGGTGCTGTGAACTGAGCCTCGGCGTAGCTCAATGGTTAGAGCGCCTAGTGCATAGAAACTGGGGGTCCCAGATTCGATCTCCAGCGCAGCGCCTGAGCGAATTTTTCTCCGTTAATAACCAATGGTAACCATAACAGATAATTCTGTAGGACCAAAAAAAAAAAAAAAAATCTTCACGTAGACAATCACAATAGGTAGTTATACTTTCTCTATACTTATTAAATGAGAAAGTGAAAAAAGATAATGAACTAGAGTATCGCAGTACGAACCAGATGTAGGAGAAAGAGTCGAGTTTGTATGCAATGAAGACGGTGATACAGATGGAGGAAAAGGCAGACGAGACGGTGAAGAAACCATAAATCAGAGCGTAATAATGATAATTATAATAGTGGCTATGATTTCCCGTGGGCTATGTTAAGGTGTATCATTACAGCCAACTACTGATCTGGGACTCGGGTATAATGAATTTAGAGGCCTGATCACAGGTATATACCAGAAGCCCAACACGCCGCTGTTGCTATAGCAGCAATTATATCATGGAACAGTGGAATGCTGGGCCATTGAGGGACGTCGAAGGAAATACCAATTCGTACTCTTACCTGCAATAATTCAAAGAAATGGGGCAATATAAACGGCACACATATTATCATCGTGTGCTGTAAAGGATTCTTCCCCCTCCCAGAAAATGAATGTTAAAAGAACTGTACAGAACTTCTCCCTTCAGGATTTAAGGGATTTATTCACCTTACATAAAAATTAACTGCGTTTTTTTTGTGTTCTCCCTATGTTCTCTTAAGTGGCCATCTTGCGTCATGTTAAACATATGACCACATGTTGTGATTATTATTGTCTTAGCTAAAGGTAAATGTACACGAACACGCGAAATATATGATAGGAAAGAAAAGAAAGCAAATAAATAAATACTTCATTTCATTTAGTGTTCTGCCCAAGAACAGGTCTTTCACTGCAAATCCAGCCTTCTTCAGTCCTTCCTATTTTCTGCCTTCCTCTTTGTTTCCTCATATGATCCATATATCTTAATGTCCTCTATCATCTGATATCTTCTTCTACCTCGAACTCTTCTCCCGTTCACCATTCCTTCCAGTGCATCTTTCAGTAGGCAGTTTCTTCTCAACCAGTGACCCAACCAATTCCTTTTCCTCTTCCTGATCAGTTTCAGCATCATTCTTTCTTCACCCATTCTTTCCAACACAGCTTCATTTCTTATTCTGTCTGTCCACTTCACACGTTCCATTCTTCTCCATGCCCACATTTCAAATGCTTCTATTCGCTTCTCTTCACTTCGTCATAATGTCCATGTTTCTGCCCCATACAGTGCCACACTCCATACAAAGCATTTCACTAGTCTCTTCCTTAGTTCTTTTTCCAGAGATCCGTAGAAGATTCTCTTTTTTCTATGTGCCATAAATAATATTCGGATTTATACAGCTAAAAGTCGTCTTTCTGTTGCTAAACGCCACAGAAGCCTACTTTCAGCTAAATATTCTTCCATGTTTCTATTTTTCATAGTTGTTCTCAGTTGACATTACCAAGAAAACTTAAGTTCCCTTAAGATGTCCACTGGTATAATTTCTTTGGGCATTGGTGCTCTTACATTCTGAGATGTCCAAACTATTTTAGTTGTATTATTTCAATACTGCTTAATATTGACTTTCCAGCATGTAATTTATTAAGGATAGCTGTTTTATTAGGAATTTTCTGTAATCTTGATACCCTAGTAGATCTACTCAAATCCAAAGCCTGAACATTTTCTTTGGTCTTCCTTTTTCAATGTCCAAACTTCACTTCGGTAACAAGTTATGGATTCAACTAGCCCTACTGTCTTTTCTACACGTTTCTTAATTTGAAGGAAGACTTGTTTGCTCCATCATACAGAGTTTAAGCATCTTAATATGTCTTTCTTTACGAATTGTATTCACTATTTCTTCTGAATTTGTTCCATGTTTATTTTTTTTGTCAGTACTCCTAAAGATGTAAACTGGTACGCTTGTTTGATTCTATTTTTATTTCCTAAAATTATTTCGAATTTCTGGTGTGTGTTAATTGCCATACACTCAGTTTTACTAAAATTTAAATGCTCTAAATAAGCAAATAAAACAAAGTTAAATAGAAGAAAGAGAAATAGAAATGAAACAAGAAATGCAGCATGGTATAAAGAAAAATGTCAAATATAAAATGAAGCGAATTAGTAGCAAACACAAAATAGGACAGAAAGGAAAGGAAGGGAAAGAAACTGACAAAATATTTAAGGAAATCCAAATGATTGCATGAAACGTCGAAACTAGAATTAAAACATGTATATTTCATTTGATATTCATGTATATAGGCCGTAGGCTACATAACCCATAAGTAACACTCAATATTTCCATAACTATTGTGTGGTACGAAGTTCATCTTACACGTCAGTTTCCACGGTACCACAAGTGACGTCAGAATAAACCTTTCATATCAAAACGTTACAATTTTTGTCTCTTGTAGGTCGAATGAAGGCGGTTCGCGTCAAAACGCCCGTTTTAAATTACAGAGATAGTATGTTGAAAACAACATTAACTCCAGTTTTTTTAAAAAAACCTACATCAAAATTCTTCCTCCTGATAATAGAACTTAGTTACTTTGGTGAGAAGTTATTGAGCTGCATTTGGGACTTTCCATCATTAGAACGTATTTTAAGTATGGTCAAGGTTTTTTCCATATCCCTAATGGAGAAGCTGCCTTCATAACATTGTTGGCAGAGAACTGGTTTATAACAATCGCGGACCCACGTTCAAATTCCGGCGATGTCAGATGGACTAAGTTAAATGAGGTTGTTTGGTTTTCCCCTATCTTCATTCCACCAATACTCTCCCTTTCATTGTCATGTCTGTAAAAAAAAAAACCATCACTTATGTTTGTGCGGCACCAGACCGGCCGTCCGCTATGGTAGGTGTACCTCGTGGTTTGTCCAAAGTTTGGTAGATGGCAATGGTGGTAGATTTATAGACGTCTCGTAAATCTGCAGGATCTTACTCCTGACAGAGTCACAACGACTCAGGTGGATGGATCTACGGCAGACCACCACTAGATGTATTGTATTCGCACATGTTGGCTGGAGAGGAATGTTTGGTGCGACGGACTTAGCCGGGCAACAGAATTGGCATTTAACCAATCCATTTCATAACTAGTGGACAAGAATTAATATTAATATTATTAATATTAGAGGAGAAAAATTCGCTCCGGGGATCGAACTCGGGCCCTTGGTTCTACGTACCAAGCGCTCTCAGCATTGAACTACGCCGAAGTCCAATCCACAGCACCAAATCGAACCCCTCTCCTCCAGTGTTTTTTTCCTTTTGTGGCCTGACTCCAAGTTGGGCATGTATGCTGACATTTTATATTAAGTCAAATGTCATTATACAAGGAGCGCACTCAGTTGAGTGATTTGATGGCCAGGATTCCACAGTAATATGCACAGTAATCTGTAGAATAATATGCACTGTTGCTCGAAGAAGCTACGTAAAGATTATTATTTTTTTGTTCCTGCAGAACATATCTGTTATGGTAACAATTCTGCAGTGCTCGGGAAAAGTGATACAAGTCAGTTTCCACAAACCTTTTTTTGATAATTTATTGACAACTTACGGAACATCTGCTCGCTTGGAAAAAAATACATACGTATTTCTCCCACTACAATAATTCATACAGAAAAAAATCAAATCGATATAAACCAGTGTAAGTTGTCAATAAATTATCAAAAAAGGTTTGTGGAAACTGACTTATGTAACTTTTCCCAAGCACTGCAGAATTAATATTGGAGGAGAAAAATTGTTACCATAATAGATGTATGCTGTAGGAACAACAAAAATAATAATCTTTACGTAGTGGACAAGAAGCTTAGTTAAGCTCCTTGTTTCGTCCGATAAGTAATATCACCAATACCATTTCTTAGTGGAGATTTACTCAAAGTACATATTTTGGATATATATTTTCGATATGGAATCAATTTTGCATAACACAATACAGGATACCACACTGACAACTGGCAGATATAAATTCTCAAGATTGGAATCGATCCAATGACCGAGGTTTACGCACAACATTTTTGCTGCGTTCCTATTATGTGAAATAACAGACTAAAAACAATTCTCCCTCTTCCTCTATTTGGCTGTGGTGTGTACATGTAATTTGGTATTTTATAAAATGGAATAGAGGAAAATAAAAAAAATTCTGGATGTTCACTTCACTTACTGACCACGTGGAATTTATTAAAAATATTCATAAATGATTGGACAGACTGAATGACGGATCTGCCTCCGAAGAATTCCTGGAATCACACAATCGCTGATGAAATAGCGATATGAAACCCCCCACATGTTCATGACGTCCGAGCAGATGAGCAAAAGGGGATGCTGTCCAACCTGAATACATCGGTCAAGATTCCCACCATATGATCAGCATCAACGCGTGACCCATGACATTCAGCACGGGTCCTGTGTGAAATTAAAGCCCGTCACCATGACGCAGTCGTTCTTGACGCGAAGTTTTCGAATCCCTGGACTGAAATGACCTCTGTTTTCTCCATAGAACCATATAACATATAAAACTATCGCTTGGATGTACATTTTCATATTTATTTCTTCTTACGGTGCCCTATTTTTACTTCATACAAATGAATGTATGCTTTATTTTCGCCTCGCAGTTCCTCACGAGATATGCGACAGGAAATCTATAACTGCATAGCAATTCTCTTGAAAAATCGGCTGGAAGAAACAAAAGACGAAGTTAGTTCTGCATTCTATATTTTTAAAATACCGGTACTCAGAGAGTAAGAAGAGAATAATCGAATAACGCAGTATCGGAAAGATCAGTTGTAGAATTATAAAGGAGCATCAAGTATAGAATACTTCAGGAATTCTTGAAAATTTGTCAAAAAGTGCCAGGAAAAAAGTACGTTATGTGGTATGGTTCAAGGAGTCTAACTCTTTTCCTGGTAGCTGGATATTTAAATGTCACTAGTATCCCAGAAGACATTTTAAATAAAATCAAATCAAAATCAAAGTGTACGAATTCCGATTTCTTTTTTTGCATGGACATTATTTTTAGTTCAATTTTTTTTTTACATGCTTTAATATGAATGAGAACTTCACGTTTCACAATCATACGATCAATTATCGTTTAGCTAATAAGGTAGAACGAAATCGTACACCAAGACGCGAAAACACGCGTATGCCAGGCAATTGCAGGTATGATGATTATCTTGCACTGACTATACTAGAACTGCCGTTGCACTTTCCGGTAAGTGGCAGGCTCATACAGCTACTCGCGAAGATTTTATAGAGTAAAGACAACTGAAGTGTGGAGAAGGTAGACTATTAACGCAATCATGAAAATGTTTGAACAGAAGATTATGTTTACATGAAAAGGATAATTAATTAAACTCACGTTCTATAAAACCAACAATGAATAATTAAAGTACTGATAAGGTAAAACCAATGACTTTATTTTAATATTTAAATATCAAATAAACTTTCCCACATTTATTTATTAATTTTATTGGGTTATTTTACGACGCTGTATCAACATCTAGGTTATTTAGCGTCTGAATGAAATGAAGGTGATAATGCCGGTGAAATGAGTCCGGGGTCCAGCACCGAAAGTTACCCAGCATTTGCTCGTATTGGGTTGAGGGAAAGCCCCGGACAAAACCTCAACCAGGTAACTTTCCCCGACCGGGATTCGAACCCGGGCCACCTGGTTTCGCGGCCAGACGCGCTGACCGTTACTCCACAGGTGTAGGCTCCTACATTTAGCAGTGCTGTATTATTACTGAAAATGGATACGTTTGGATAAAGTTGCCAGTTTCTTTATTATTTTTTTTAATATAAAAATATTTAGCAAAATCAGAAATGAAACGCCTTAATGAAGCAGGAGAGGAATAGTAATAACACAAAGAACCGAAGTACTCTAAGGAAGCTTGTATTATAACATATTTATTTTTTGTAAATGGTACAGAATAAGCTGAAGGTCGAATCTGACAGCTCTTCACAAAAAGTGTCAAGTGACTGAAGTATATGGCTAGAGAGGAAGTAGAAGTAACAATAACATAGGTACACGTAGGAGGAAGAGGAGCGAGAGGGAAATGAAGGAAAACAAATGATGAAGAGGTAAAGAATAATACGACAAAGAGAAGAGGGAAAGACAGTAAAGGCTGGTTCACAATGAACCGGGAACGAAAACGACAACGAGAACGGAAATATTGTTAAAATAAATGTATTTAAATGTGAGCATTCACAATTAACTTTCACGTTCCCGTTCCCAGGCTCCGGAAAACGTCTCGTTAATTGTGAATGCTCGCTCACATTTAAATACGGTACATTTATTCTAACAATATTTCCGTTCTCTTTCTCGTTGTCGTTTCCGTTCCCAGTTTATTGTGGACCAGCCTTAAAAAGGAAAGAAAGGATCAAAAGGAAGACGAGAACGAGAGTCACTGTAAAGATCAGGGAAAGAAGAAAGAAGAAGAGTAGAAATATTATGAGATAAATAAACCAGGATGAGAAAGATATAGAGAAGACAACAAAAGAAGAAATAAAGAGAAAGACGAGAGAAAGGAAAACGAAAAAGTAAAAGAAATATAAATTTTACAAGAGAAACAGAAAAGGAAGAGAGCAGGAAAACCAGGGTAAGGAGAAGACAAGAAAGATGAAGAGAAAAGATAATGAGACAACGAGAATAAGACCGAGGAAGTATATGAAAAGCAAAGAGAAAATGTAACAAGAAGAGAGGGAAGGTGTCGAAAAACTGAGAGATCTAGGTTCTATTCTAGTTCAATTTGAATCTACAATTGTACAAAATTGAGTCGCATTGGAAATTACATTCAAGAAATTATCATAACTTTTTTTTTATTATTATTATCACACTCACTGCACCGCATCTCAAGAGTAAGGCTTAGACGCCAAATCTAAATATTTCCATTTGCATTGTAGAATGTTCACCATAGTGATCTCACGAGAAACGTGATAATGTAGTAGTAGGCCTATTCTCATGAGTTCTGTACCTGTGATTGTTAAGTATGGAAAAGTGGTGAAATGATGGCAGGGGTACCTTCCTCTTGAATTCTGTAGCGGTGATTGTTAAGTATGGAAAAATGACGGAATGATGGTAGAGATACTTTTCTTTTGAATTCTGTGCCCATAATTGTTAAGTATGGAAAAATGTTGAAATTACGGTAAAGGTATTTTCCTCTTGAATTCCGTACCAGTGATTGTTCAGTATGGAAAAATGATGGAATGATGATAGAGATACTTTTCTTTTGAATTCTGTATACTCACAATTGTTAAGTATGGGAAAATGTTGAAATGATGGTAAAGGTATTTTCCTCTTGAATTCCGTACCAGTGATTGTTAAGTATGGAAAAATGATGCAATGATAGTAGAGGTACTTTTCTTTTGAATTCTGTACCCATAATTGTTTTTTTAGTAGATTATTTTACGACGCTTTATCAACAGCTTAGGTTATTTAGCGTCTGAATGAGATGAAGGTGATAATGCCGGTGAAATGAATCCGGGGTCAGCACCGGAAGTTACCCAGCATTTGCTCATATTGGGTTGAGGGAAAACCCCGGAAAAAACCTCAACCAGGTAACTTGCTCCAACCGGGAATCGAACCCGAGCCACCTGGTTTCGCGGCCAGACGCGCTGACCGTTACTCCACAGGTGTGGACCCCATAATTGTTAAGTATGGAAAAATGTTAAAACGATAGTAAAGGTATTTTCCTCTTGAATTCCACACCAGTGATTGTTAAGTACGGAAAAATGATGGAATGATTTTAGAGATACTTTTCTTTTGAATTCTGTATAATCATAATTGTTAGTCTAAGGGGACACTCGACTATATTTTGGAACTTTTTTCCTATTTGACCAATCTTTTTCAAATTTGGAGAAAAAGTTTAATATACACATGGAAAGTAACATGCAAAATCTCAGCTCATTAGATCCAATACTTTTCAAAATAAAAAATATTTCAATTCTTAATCAATCATTAATTGAAATATCACTTTTAATTATCATTTTTTATTTTTTGGCTTTGTGCATTTGACTGTGACTTCTCAATGAATAGGGGAAGAATTCTCCGTATTGATTTAGTTCTGTCACGTAAATTAGTGTAGAAATTTAATTTTTCATTTCTATGACACTTTTTCTCCAATTTTTAAGTTTAGTGTCCCCTTAAGTATGGAAAAATGTTGAAATAATGGTGAAGGTATTTTCCTCCTGATTTCCATACCAGTAATTGTTAATTATGCAAAAATGATGGAATGATGGTAGAGATACTTTTCTTTTGAATTCTGTACCCATAATTGTTAAGTATGGGAAAATGTTGAAATGATGGTAAAGGTATTTTCCTCTTGAATTCCGCACCAGTGACTGTTAAGTACAGAAAAATGATGGAATGATGGTAAAGATGCTTTTCTTTTGAATTCTGTACCCGTAATTGTTAAGTATGGACAAATGTTGAAATGATGGTAAAGGTATTTTGCTCTTAAATTCCGCACCAGTGACTGTTAAGTACAGAAAAATGATGGAATGATGGTAAAGATGCTTTTCTTTTTAATTCTGTACCCGTAATTGTTAAGTATGGACAAATGTTGAAATGATGGTAAAGGTATTTTGCTCTTAAATTCCGCACCAGTGACTGTTAAGTACAGAAAAATGATGGAATGATGGTAAAGATACTTTTCTTTTGAATTCTGTACCCATAATTGTTAAGTATGGAAAAATGTTGAAATGATGGTAAAGGTATTTTGCTCTTAAATTCCGCACCAGTGACTGTTAAGTACAGAAAAATGATGGAATGATGGTAAAGATACTTTTCTTTTGAATTCTGTACCCGTAATTTTTAAGTATGGACAAATGTTGAAATGATGGTAAAGGTATTTTGCTCTTAAATTCCGCACCAGTGACTGTTAAGTACAGAAAAATGATGGAATGATGGTAAAGATACTTTTCTTTTGAATTCTGTACCCGTAATTGTTAAGTATGGACAAATGTTGAAATGATGGTAAAGGTATTTTGCTCTTAAATTCCGCACCAGTGACTGTTAAGTACAGAAAAATGATGGAATGATGGTAAAGATACTTTTCTTTTGAATCCTGTACCCGTAATTGTTAAGTATGGACAAATGTTGAAATGATGGTAAAGGTATTTTGCTCTTAAATTCCGCACCAGTGACTGTTAAGTACAGAAAAATGATGGAATGATGGTAAAGATGCTTTTCTTTTGAATTCTGTACCCGTAATTTTTAAGTATGGACAAATGTTGAAATGATGGTAAAGGTATTTTCCTCTTGAATTCCGCACCAGTGACTGTTAAGTACAGAAAAATGATGGAATGATGGTAAAGATACTTTTCTTTTGAATTCTGTACCCGTAATTGTTAAGTATGGACAAATGTTGAAATGATGGTAAAGGTATTTTCCTCTTGAATTCCGCACCAGTGACTGTTAAGTACAGAAAAATGTTGGAATGATGGTAAAGATACTTTTCTTTTGAATTCTGTACCCGTAATTGTTAAGTATGGACAAATGTTGAAATGATGGTAAAGGTATTTTGCTCTTAAATTCCGCACCAGTAACTATTAAGTATAGAAAAATGGTAGAAATACTTTCCTTTTGAATTCTGTAGCAGTAGTCAAATTACAGGTAACTGTTAAATATGGAAAAATGATTGAATGATGGTAGGGGTAGGTACTTTCCTCTTGAATTCTGTAGCGGTGGTGAAGTTATGGTGCCTGTTAAGTATGGAAAAATGATAGAATGATAGTAAAGATACTTCCCTCTTGAATTCTGCACCGATAATTAAGTATGAAAAAAATGGTGGCATGATGGCAGGCGTACTTTTCTTTTGAATTGTGCACCGGTGATTGTTAAGTACGAAAAGAATTATGGAATAATGAGAGAGTAAAACAGGAATTCCAAGAGATAATATGCTCTAACACAGTTTCTGTTCACCACAAACTAAACTTGCACTGACGGGATATAAATACACGTCTTCGGTGTTGAGAGCCGATAGTCTTTGGGGAGAAGGTGAGCTTTACGCGGTAAAACCGCTAAAGGATTAAATATGCAAGTGCAAAATACGAAACTGCATTGTGCGTCATGTTTGCCAGGATGCAAATGAGGTTTGAATCATTGCCAAGAATACAAGATGAGCAGTTGCAAGGTGCGTTATATAAGCATCGTCACGTGCACGACATGTTGCTCTCTTCATTGTTTCTGAGCTGCAATGAAGTCGTTTTATACACAGCTAAACAAAGTTATCTCGGTGCTGGTTGTTACACATGTCCTCACTGTCTACCACGTCACCCCTCTGTAAAGGAGTATATTTACTTCAACTTCATAAAAAAATATCGTTTCTTGTACCTATATAGAGCTAACACATCCTCGTATATACTCAATGGTAATGTAATGATCGAAGCATAGGTTCGGAGAAAGATCAATATCTCGAGAGCATCTCCAACACAATTTCCCAAAAAGTTTCCTTTGAATCTTCGGTCTCCTACGCAAATTGACTAACTGTGCGCATGTGTATTCATAAAGTCTGAGGCTAATATCGAATAGGCATAAATAGGTTACGAATGTGCTGAAATTATAGGCCAACATAACGATTATACAGGGTGGAAGTGAAATAATTCTGCAGATTGAAAGGCATGACGGTATACTTAAATGAATAGAAATCCTATATTACGTTTTGTGATTAAATGCACAATTAATTAGAAAACTGAGTTGGAAGTTTCAGCAGTCTGACAACATCGCCGTTATTTCCTTTTCTTCTCTCAGGTCAGTAAGTGGTATTAAGTCTATTAAGGCTTGATTATTAACAACAACAACAACAACAATAATAATAATAATAATAATAATAATAATAATAATAATAATAATAATTCGTTGTATGTATGTATGTATGTATGTATAGGTCTCGCAAGCAGGGAATACCGACGGGAGGAATGCGAATGAAACAATTCGATAAGGGAGAGCGGGCGACAGGAAAGGTCACGAGATATCTTGAATGATATTCAAGAGTACAGTCGGAAGAGAAATGACATCGATAGAATCAGTCTTGCGTTGTGATAGTTACATTACGACTTCAGTTTGTTCCATTGCATGTGAATACGTGTCTTGTATCGCACGGTATTATTATTTCATTCGTAAACATACGTTGCGCGTTTAATTAACTTTGAATTTTTCTCTTGCTACGTTCTTTATTTTCACAGCGATGTCCTCATCTGTTCATCTTCTTGGAAGAGACAGTACTTCCGTCTGCCCGTACCTCTCGCCCCTCGGCGTGTCTACGTACACACGTCAAAACAGACAGCAACGCCACCATTGCTTTTCGGTAATCGTTCCTTGCGCGAGCTATATGTATGTATGTATGTATGTATGTATGTATGTATGTATGTATGTATGTAGTACCGGCTGCTTTCTGAGTTGTACTTTACAAGGAAAGTAAAATATACTGGGTGTTCAGTTCAAAGTGTGTCATGGCTCGCTGTATGCCGTCATGTGGCTAGCCGATGAGCCTAGAGAATTCAATCTTCCTATACTTCCGCAGAGGTGTATAACCTATGAGGCAGAGAAGTTGCCTAGCAAGTACGGCGTTCATTCTGAAGAGTACGTACCGATACGTACGGTAACGCCGGTAGTGGCAGGAATGTGAACTGTTTGGAAATACGTACTGTTGGGATATGGGGAGAGGTTTAAGACGATTACTTACGTATTTGTTGACATTAACTTCGACGGTCAACATGGACACGGAGCATTTGATTTGTGTTGTGGAATGTTACCGTACGCAACCGATGATAACAAATACCCTGCGTACGACTTGCCGGCGCAAAACACAGTTCGAAAGAGGTTATGGTAGCACACAGACCGTACAGACCGCCATCTGTTGCTACGACGTTCAAGTTATACCGTACACGTTCTCAAGTTCAGATTGAAGAACGCCTTAAATAATAGGCAACTTCTCTAACATATAAACTGAAACTCGCTTCAAATCGGTGACCCAACAACAGTGACGTCATGACACACTTTGAAATGAACACCCAGTATATAAGTTATGAGGGAAAAGTCACAATAAACTGTACGTACGCGTAAAAGGCCTGCAATCTGCCGCATCAACAATGGGCGCGCCACCAGCCTTATCTCAAATTAGGGTTATAACCCAGGGTGTACATCACGGTACGCGGCCACTACATAACTCAAACTTAATTGCTGATTTGTATCGATGTCAACTCCCTAATGGCGACGCCACTGTTTTGCTCTGCTGTTGTGACGGAAGGAATACAATATAATCACTTTTCTCTCACCAGGTAAAGATATTGGTATCTAGTCGTCCTTTTATGTCCTCGACATTTCAGAATTATTATTTTATGTAGTGTGCAGTACATGTTTAGAAACAGTGTAATGAAGTTTGCTTCTATTATGCGTTAAGTTAAAGTATTTTGGATATATACTATCTTCTACTTCAACTAAACATTGGAGAAGCACCCTATGTTACATAACGGATTCAAACCAGCAGCTTCGTTCGGAAGGGAACATTTGTCCATACGCAGTTAAAAGTTGAGTATACACTTTACGAAAACCAGTCTAAAATATGAAAATCATAATGAAAACCAGTCTAAAATATGAAAATCATATTTTATCATTTGAAAGGAGCTTGTACTTCAACTGCCAGTTTGCACCTTTCAAGCATTTCAGTCAATTTATATAAATTCACCGTAATTTTTTTAGATTCATTGTTTCCTATCCCTAGCGACCGAGTGACGTGTTAATTAATTTAAATATAAGAACGTCAAGTCAGGTACGCATCAGTTTATAATAAATGATCCTAACAGGAACTCCGATAATGCAGGTGTCTGTATTATTGAACTCTATCAGGACGAGAATTTTTTCCGCCTCTTCACAGAATTGCAACAAACTATACATAATACAGTTTCATGCTTCATTTATCATTTTGAATTAATAAGTTATTTCTGTCATCTATTAACGTACGAGGTTACCCCAGGAATTATGTCAACGCGGAATAAAATCTGAGCACCCCCCTGATTTAGAGGAAGGTTTGGCAGGCTTCCAAAGCTCCGCCTGGTGGTCAGTTCTGGTACTAAATTTCTAGATTTGGCTCTTATTGGTATGAATGTCCCCACAGTCCCGGGGAAATTATTTGCGACATCAATAGTTACGAACGTTTGCTGGATAATGGCGTCTGTGGTGGAAGTTACATCAGGAATATTAAGACACTTTTTCCATTGCGGATCTTTCGTTTCCCAAGCCTCTCTACCCCTCGCTGCAGTATTCTTTCTTGCAATATTTCCATATGATCTAAAATGTTTGCTTTAAAATTTAAAGATCATACGCCATATTTTATTAAATGCCGGATTTACACAACTGTGTGCTTCCATTAGAGTAAATCAGTAACGGCGCGATACTAACACATCTATGAATGACATTTAGTAGTAGTAAGTTGTTAGTAGTAGTAGTGGTGGTTAGAACACTTGGTACGTAGAACCAAAAACCCGGGTTCGATCCCCGGCGGCGAAGCGAATTTTTCTCCTCTAATAACCATTCAAACTTAATGTTTTAATTAACCGTGCATTTAATCACAAAACGTAATATAGATTTTCTATTCATTTACGTGTACCCTATCGTACCTTTCAATCTGCTGGACTATTTCACTTCCACCCTGCATATAAGAAACGTTTAACTTCTGAGAAAATCACAATTTTATTTTAGTACAGTTCTTGAAGTAACAGCTACAGCAATGACAATTAACGTCATAAACATGAACATAATAAATCATTTTATTTCTTCGATTTTCCCCTATGAAAGGAAATGTGGCATCAGAAATATGAGATACATTTTAGTTGTAAGTTGAGAACCGCAAACTTAATGTTTCTCAACCTCATCATTCTTATCACAGTTATTGCAAGCAGTAAGCACTCACTAGGCTATTTACATTGCCAACTTTTATTGCTCTTTCATGACCTTCAATTCTAACAAATGACGCATATAAATCTCTAGAAGGTCGATTTTATGTGCAGAGGGAGGAGAAGAAGAAATTTATATTGACTGTAAATAGCTATGTATGCAGTTTCTGCATTTCCAAAGTAATAATATGCCTGCATAGCAGCTAGTAGTGGAAACTTCATTTTGCCAGTCTATATTGCAATCAGAAAGAAAGTCGTTGAATATCATCTTCAGTAAATCGCCATAATGTGTTACTGACTTCGAATAAAGACTCTTTAGATTTTTATTAAAATTATATTCCATGTGCATCACTTCGAAATAAATTTACTGGTATAGAGTGTTCGGAGTTTAGAAAATACCATTGGATATATAAGCAACTTCCTAGTGGACATCCCCCTTTGTAATTTAATTAAAATAAGTTATTTACATACTTTCTAACGTAGGCGTATCTGAAATAGCGTATCTAAATACTGTAACTAGCATCACTTCAAATAAAAAACGTTTTATATTGCTTGTAATGAGACATACATAAGTTTATTTGTATTTCCAATAGGAGAAATAAATGAAATAGATTTATTTCTGTTATTTTATACGGGGTGTATTTTTCGTCCCTATTTTTCTGAATGTAGACAACACTGTATTTTATTGGAAGACACTGGAATTCAGGTGACCTTCGTATAGGGAAATTTGCCTAGTCCTCCAGGCTCCGCTTTTGTATCTGTCATTGCCAATAAAAGTTACAATCCTATTTCGGTTTTTCTTCCCCTACAAATTTCTTTGAGGCCCCGGGAAAAGACAAATGGCTAAGACGACTTGGTGTTCACATAGGTATTCCAAATCAGTCTCAAGGACCTTTCAAAATATACATATTAAGGCATGCCTCCATCATATTTTTTCCCTCCTGAACCTAGAATGCTTGTTACGTATATGTCATTTCTGAATAAACCTCATCAGACTTCCTACGTAATTCTATTGTTTTCTTTCATCTAGCCTTTAAGTTGGGAACTCTGTAAGCACGTCTTGAGTCATATCCTGAGATATCATTTTACAACTGATGAAACTTCGTCATTTGTTGTATTTCCGTTTCCACCGACGAAAGCAACGTTTCTATCTTACACTTTGCGGGGTCATCTCTTGTTCCAAATAACAAAAATGTAAATGTTCAGCGGCGGTTACTGACCTGGAATTAAGCAGCCGCGTTTCTACTGTAATGAGTCATAAATTTCATAGCACCATGAAACAATTTACGATACGAGCACTACAAAACATTTCAAATAACTTTGATTTTAAAAGTATGAAGCATTTATTTTAAGATAAATATACTTTTATTAGACAGGTGAACTGTTTGCTTCCAGGTATTTTCCGACAGTTTTATCTTCTGTGTCTTTAAGCGTTCCTATGAGAAATTACACGCCTTTATTTATTCACGAAGTAGGCATTCTCACATTAGTATCATTAATTCACAGCCATAGGTAGTTTCAACTGTAACACGTATTAAACAAATACACACAATAAAATTTATAACTACAAATAAATCTAGGAACAAAGCATGTTGACAACCTGCCTCTCTTCACTCCTGTTGAGTATAATCCCAGCTGTAATTTCGTGCGATTCGTTTGGATATGAATAAAATAAACAGAAGTCATTTCAGTATCAATGTCATCATAAAACCACTCAGCGCCTAATAGGTCTACATCATATGCATAGTAGGCCTATCGTTGTTGTCAGCGCAGCAGCTCTGCAAATTTTCTTGGAATTAGAAGGTGGTGGTTTTCTCGTTAAATCAGAAAAAAATTAATTATAAAATTTATATTGATGTAGGTATTTTGCGATTTGTTTAATTATTACATCGGGAAGGAAGAGAATCTCTTTTTACACTGATAATGTAGATATCAATTTAGCGATTTTTGCACTGTACAGTCCTTCTGAAATAAGTTGTTTTAAGTTTGCTCCAATCACTTCAGTAGAAGTACAAAGATCTTTTTCCACCGTGAAAAACGTTCTCTCTATCAGGAGGCTCACTATGACACTTGACAACTTAAAAAAGCATCTTGTTGTGACATGTAACCAAGGAAAGTGAGTACCGTATGGGATAGTTTATAAAGTATTTGTCTATCTCTGCCGCCTGGAAAATTATCTTATGACGAGTTTCCAAACTAACTTACTATTATGACAAGTGTTGTATTGCATGTTTCCATATATTCACATTTTTTATGTTGTAGTGATATTTAACTTATTTTATCTTTGTTTTCATAGTTATCGATAATGGTATATCTATAATGTGATAACTTGAGCTATATATAATAATAATTTTCCTTACTGTGTGTACCTAAACATATTGTATTCATTGTATGCTTTGTACTGCACTATTTTATTACTACTACTACTATTATTATTATTATTATTATTATTATTATTATTATTATTATTATTATTACTACTACTACTACTCATATTATTATATATTATTATTATTATTATTATTATTATTATTATTATTATCAATAATTGTCTTATTTTTTATTCTTTGTATGTCTCATTTATTTTGACCTGCTGTTCATATTTTATTATGCTTTTTCCTTTCTTTCTGTATGTTATATATTATGTCTGATTTCTACTTAGGCCTACTTGTTGTTTACATTATATTATTATTATCTTATTCAGTTTTGTGTGTAAAATTGTAGTGTACTTTATACATTTGTAGTGTTTTTTGTAACTCAGTTTTACTCCTGGTTGAGTGTTAGAGAAGGCCGTATGGCCTTAACTCTGCCAGGTTGAATAAATTATTATTATTATTATTATTATTATTATTTGTCTATTTTCATGAATAATAAATGCCTATTCCACTGCCTATTTTTACTATTTTAGTGCCTATATGCCTGTCTATTTTAACCAAAATAAATGCCTAAACATCCGGGCTATACTAATGAGATACAGTATTTTTAACAGCTGTTGTAAATTGTCAGGTAACGCATGGAAAATTGAATTTCATTAGCTACTATCATAAAAAAAATTGCCGGATATCTGACATCTCAGATGCACTGTTTTTTCAGAACGTGTCATGGAGGATCTGTACCTTAAAAAAAAAAATTATCCTCTCTGTGTTACCTATCATTCGTCAAAGTTTGTCGGTTAGGTTCTGTTACACTCTGTATAAACACAAAATAAAGGATATGGGAAATGAAATGCACATAAGATAAGCAGAAAAGAAAATTTAATGGAGGGGAAAGAAAAGAAATTGATGAAAAAGAAATGGAAAAGAAACTGGGGGAAAGTAAGGAGAAAGAAAGAGATAAAAGAAAAAGAAATAAGGAAGAAAAGTAAAGAGAACAGAAAAGCTAGACACAAAAGAGAAAAATTAAGTACGTTAGTGGGAGAGTACACAAGCGTCCTGGTTATGTTTGTACTCACAGTTGACGTTGAGAGTGACACGGGCGTCGAGCTTGCTGCCCTCGGGCATGGCGCGGTTCCACACGACGCAGCGATACGCGGCGCCATCGTCGCTGCGTGCCGGCGTCAGCGTGAGTACTGCCCTCGTGATGGAGTCCCTGGAGTTGCCGGGTTGCATTTCTGCCTCCAGCGGGTACGTGTTTCCCTCCTTGTACCACCTGCAAGCAAGAACCACGCACTTGTTAACACGTATCGATCTCCATCCCCCAATTCAGTTCATCCGTTACAGAATAGATTACCTCATGACTTCCTAAACAATTGTGCCCTTGTAACTCTGCAAAATATTTTATAGTTACATCGTTCAATAACTCGCGGAAATACTTGATAATTAACCGCAATTTAGCTAAGTATTTTATGTATCTACAAGTTAGTAAAATATTAGTCTAATATAATTAGCAAAGAACAAATATTTTACGTTTCCGTAACTTAAAAAAATATTTCAGACTGTTACATTTGTTAGCTAAACTTCTTAGACAATTAAGCCCGGTTTCTTCAACCTTTGTTAAATTATAACAGTATGTTATTCCATTTTAACTGTAAACTTAACAGGTGAAGCATTTCTAGTACTAGTTAGTACTAACAGGCTGTTAAAATCCATGTTAATTTAACTGCTCAATTTCATGTAGTTAAATCATTTAACTCTCTGTTAGCATAGAAATATTCAATACGGCTGGTGTGTTATATGCTGAACTTCTATATTTTGATTATTCAGAAAATGATATCCATGAATACATAAACAGAGAGGATGATTTCTGTGATTTGACAGAACAGAAGTTCATACAAAGGTATAGGCTATTTTCTGCCAAGCCTCACTTTTCGCTTTCAACGCAGATCCGTTTGTTTGTTTATTCTCAATAATTCGTTTATACTGCGAAATTATTTCCACAGAAGGCTTCTCTCGAAGGAAGAGAAATTAGTCCCAAGATTTCTTTTTGTCCCAGTGTTTTCCATTTCCCAACAGCAATACCAATACACCGCTCCATGCTACTGTGATACAGACGATGGAAAGAAGCATAAGTCAAACCTGAGAGAATAGAAAGACTTCTATCCTCTCTGAATCAAACAACGGAAATAAGCGAGAATCGCAACTATCAGAGTTCAGAAAACAGAATTGAGCCTATACTTGGTTATAGGTTATGGTTAAATTCTAGAATCTCTGGTCCTAACAGAGTGTTAATAAACAGAATGTTAAAATCTGAAATGTAAAGTTGAAGAAACGCAATATTTTTAACAGCAACTTATAGTTTTAACTTACAATTAATTAACGCTCTGTTAGGTGCATTTTAACAAAGGTTGAAGAAATCGGGCCTTAGGTGTTTTAGTAATAGTAATTCATATATAGTATAAGAGAGTAGAATTAAATTTTGTCCGTGAGTGGGTAATTTCAACGAGCGCATAAAATCAGTTCACTCTCGTGTGTTATATAATATTTTATCCATTACTGGTATCTAAATGTAATTTTAAATTGTACGTCTTTTCCTTGTAATGTGTTGTTTGTGAAGAAGTTATAAATGAGTGAATGTACAGTAGTGGCAAAAAAGCCAGACCGACCCTTGTAGCTGATTTCACAGCCTTGTTCACTCCAGAGCACGACAGACTGGTAACTTAGACTTTCATGGTTCGAATCCTGCCTGGGAAGGAAACTTTATTTTGTTCCTTATTCAAATTTATTCCCAATACTTTTCGATTGCTGGTAAAATTCATATTCTGGGAATAATAAGTTAATTAAGTAGTAAAATATCGCTGCAATCGACATATCCACATACGAAAAAAGAGCACGAATCCACAATTACCGCCATCTATTCAAGCTATGCAGGCCTACACAATTAGGATTTTCGTTTGATGAAGAACTGAAAATGTCGTGAGAAACGAGAAAATCTCCCTAACAACGACTTTATCCGCTTCGATACGGAATTTGAACCCATGTCTCCTAGCAGTACGACTAACAGTGTGTCACGAAGGCACTGTGGTAAGTACTCTTATATTAAGCGATCTTAATACAATAAAACTTTACCTGACTTCTATTTCTTGGGCCACCCTCCCGTTGTAATTTAATAGTCTTTCAGATTAGGTAATAGTTCCAGCCCCCCTACCCTACGTTTACAATGCACAGTCCCTCTTTTACCTCCTTGTCAAATCATGTCACTGTAGCCTACACACACCCTCTCACAACTTTGTTGTGCGTCAAATAACCCCTATATAGAATTAATTATTAAGCCCGTGTATTTAATAAGCGAAATCCATGCATAATTAAGAACTTCCATAGTAATGGATATTACAACACCCAGGCGGGTAAAGCAATCAATAGACCGGAGAGAGCGGAAGAAAAGAAACAATGTTAATAATTCAAACGGACGTTAAGGATGAAAACGAACGGCAAAGGGTCTTTTCTATCTCGGAGCTTGATTGTTCTTTTATTTATACAGCGAGTATTCTAGCGTTGAAGCCATTTGACTATACAAACTGAACTTCCTTCGTCGACTAAGATTTTAAAACACTATTAAGCTTCTGACAGTAAAGGAATCAGTAATTTTAACAGCTATTCTATCATCTATTGAGGTTTTAAATTCATATCAAGCTGTAGTCTCGACTTCAAAAACCATCTTCACATTTCTCCTCTTTGTCTCTGAGAATTTGTTAAATGGTTTGGAAAGGGAATGAAATTACAGGGGCTTACTCAGTTAAACAAAATGGGAATAAGGAACGATATTATTATTATTATTATTATTATTATTATTATTATTATGATATAATTTACATATGATGTATAATTACGAAGGAGAATCAAAAAGTAATTTTAATAATTGTTTTATTAATGGAATATGTATAATAAGACTACAGATATTTCATCATTTTTCAACATAGTCTCCACTATGTTCAATGCAAGTGTTCCTGTTATACTATATTGAAAAGTGATAAAGTGTTTGTAGTTTTATTGTATATATTCGATTAATAAAACAATTATTAAGGTTACTTTTTGACTCTCCGTCGTATATAATAATAATTTCACCTTCAATAATAAATTGTAGACTATACTTTTATCGGTTTTATTTTCATTTGCAAAATTAACTCTCTGAGTAATTGATTCAGTAGTGACAGTTTGCTCTTATCTGTTACGAATTCTTTCTTTTGGTGTCAAATCACTTTGAAATATCTTGTAGACGCACATAGCCTATCACTGTTTTATAAACGTTCATATTTGAAACATACATTCTAAAGCAAAACTAAAAGCATTTGTGTGAGGTTACAAAAAACTTGTTTAGAAATGTGTATTACAATAAGCGATAGTTCATGGTAGTCTATTTCGCCTCGGACCGACAGGGGGCCTTGGGGGAATTTGCCGAAGCTGAAATGGTATATGATTCTATCGGCTGTAGGGATCGGTCGATAAGGGAGTCATGTGGTTAGGTCGGTGCGCGTAAGGGATCTGTGGCATGCAACTCATTCTATATCGAGGGTTAGCGCAATAGATCTCAATAGGTCGCAGTGCTGGGCCGTCCGTGCCCATCTCAGTTCCATTCCAATTCCATGGTAGTCTATAATATTATTTTAAATAATTGAAGCGTCGGCTGAAACAACGTTGTAAGTTACAAAATTTTCATTCGGCGTGTTTCCGTGTAATAATGTTGTTTGTCATGTTACCTTGCTATACTCTTTGGCTTGCAACTGTCCATCAATGCAGTACTTGAAATTTGTCCACTCAAAAGTTTGCTACCCTATAAGAACAACGTTGTACGTGTACACATTTTTACAGCTCCTGTAAATTTTACCAAATGTAACTTATAACGTTGTTCCAGCCGACGCTTCAATTATTTAAAGATGCCTTCCTTTCAAGAACGTTTGTGCGAGATCGTGCATATTTGCTTGTTTTCCGCACAGAACCAATACGCGGTAAGTGTGAAATACCACATTCAGTATTCCCAACGTAACACACATAACAATTTCCCTCTTCTTACCGCTTAAGCGCGACATTCATTTTACTGCTTTAGGCTTTTAACATATTATTTTAGAGAAGTTTAACATAGTAATAATTATAAATTGGAAACTTACCACTGCAATTTCACCTAAATTGCAATGTTAATTATTATTTTTAAATATTTGCAAAAATTAAGTAAAGTCTACTACTCCACGAAACTTATTGCATTCCTGATACAAGTAACATTAAGGAAGCCGTGAAAAAATCAACGAGATTCCAGATGCCGACGTTATTACTGCAATATGTTATATTAATAATATTGTTAAAATATTAAAATGAAAAATAAATCATTACATAACCTTACCGTTTGTTTTAAGTTCGCGGAAAAAAAAGACAGACGTATATCATGGCCTGCTGGAGTATAGTAAATACAGAAAACTTTTTACAGCAACAATGTTGGAGAAAGATATTTTGGTGTTCCGAAGTTGGCGTCATTAAACAGAAACCAACATGGAGATTTCATTGCAACTAATTAGAAATTCGTCTTTCAGGTATGTAATAAACGATATTCGCACAAAATAATGTACGATACACGAGCGGTATGTTTGTTTTCATGTTCTCGGAAATTAAAAAAGCTCAACTACGTTTCGCTTTTTCAATCTTTTCCTCGAACATGAAAACGTCAACATACCGCTCTTGTAACGCATATTACTATTATAAAACATCACGGATAAAACTGTGAATTTTAAATGACTATTAGACATCATATTATAAACAGTGTTATTTCCTACCATATGGCCAGTACAGCGCTAAGCCGCATGCCAAAGATGAGGTAAGAGGCACATCCGGGTCTTAAGAGAGAAGGATATTTACATTTTCTTACTGGAAAACTATACTGGATCCGGTGGATTGTAGATGGAAATTAAATCAGAAAATAAAAGTAACAGCGAACACTACCATCACCACCACCACTTCCACCTTCACCGCCGCCGCCGCTACCACCACCACCACCACCCACATTATCAAGGCTTAAGCGACGGATTTCCTCGCCGGACAACTAGATTCAAATTCCCGCGAGACCGATAGAAACTTGTGAGAGACAAATATAACAGGTGTTCTCGGGTACAGTTCTTCTCGCTGCATGGTTTCATCAACTTTATGTCATCACTCCATTACTAATTTTAAGGTAAAAATGTGAATTAAGCCTGTTAATATGAAGTCCTACGACCTACAGAAAGATCACCACAAAACAGATTTGATAGTTGGATCTCTTCGTTTTAAGAATCTGAAGACGAGTAAAATTATCAGGCTACTGGGATATAGATACGGCAAGAAATCATATGTTTGATACTGTAACTTCTTCAGTCATCAATTTTATAAACAGTTGTCAAATCTGAGTAAAAATTAAGTTACACAATATTTGTAATGACCATTTCCAAATCAAAATATAAGTGAACATGTATAATTCCTTATGCATTCAGAAAGGTACTGCTGAACAATCTGAAAGTAACACATACGGTGTAACTGTAGAGATTAGAAACATTCAAGAGAAAGTTTAAGGGAAGCTTTGTCCCACGATGTTGTAAGATCTTGGCCGGAAAATGCAATGACCGAAGAGGAAGTACATTTTCAATAATGCAGACAAACATTAAGAATGAAAATGTCTCCAGGCGAAGGTGAAACTACACTCTCCTATCTGAGCGTTCAGTCTTGTTTACTTATTCTGCAATGTTACAAGTGCAGTGCTACAACCAGATCACGTGTCTTCTTAGCGAGAAACGACATTAAAGATCCGTAAACTTCTGTTTTACTCGCAGAATTTTCACTAGAACATTGAAACTTTTAGATTTGTTTAGTAATCTATGGCTATCTACGTCCAATGTTCTTCTACAGCTTAAAATAAATACTGTACACGAATTAAAAAAAAAAAAAAACGTCGCTTTCAAGGAGCAAATAGACACTATGAAATGAAGATTATGAACTTTGTAACCGTGTACACGTAGTAAGATTTCTGACGTTTAGGATCTTCTTAACAGGTTTCATAAATTCATCACTGGTCCCATGCACTACCGCAATGTCATGAGAAAATCTCTTTCCCCATGAGGATTCTAACCAGAGCTCATTCCATATCGTTAGTCCAAGGCATGACGTCTTAGAAGATGCAGGTATGGCGCCAGAAATATTTCCAGGAAATCTGTTCCAATATTGGTTCTCCCACTACGAATTCCATTTCAGCTCTTTCGCGAATAAACCTGGGTTAACGGCGTTGAAAGCTGACTTCCTGACCATTCAGTTAAAACTATTCACTAGTGTCTCTGTTTCTCACAGTTAAATTCCGCGATAGTAAACTTCTATTATAATTCAAAATGTTTTAAAAGCTCTCCTAAAAGTTACTGCTTGATTTAAAAACAATTTACAAAATATACTGCATTTGACAATTAGCCCAGAAGCACTATAATTTTAGTACTATTTAGTTCAAGTATTAAAACTTTATTTATGTTGCGAAATTTACGCGAGGAATGTAAAAGCAGCTTCGAAAGCCATTTTAAAGCTTCTGACAATAACAAAAATGACATTTGCATATGAATAACTTTGTAAACGATCTCTAGTATTTTAAGGTGACAAAAACATCGTTGGATATAAGCGTTACTTCGAAATGCCAATGAGTTGACATCATACCCTTTAAACGCAAACTTTGCTATTATCATCATCCATGTTTCATTAATTCCGAACAACAATCGTAAAATTTTAAACTTCTGTAACTTTAAAAGCTATTCCGCACTAGCTTCTATGGCTCGTATCTCGAATATAACAACGCTCTTCTAGCGTCCTCGAACTATTGGAAATACAAGAGTTAATTTCGTGCTTTTATCTTGATTTATTCCACTGATATAGTACTTCATATTCATCATTAATTTAATTAAAACTCTCATACAATGGTGGTTGTTAACCTCTAAAAAAATTACTCACCGGAAACGTTCTTTTGTTTTATTTTTAATCGTGTAACAAAAGAATACAGAAATATATGACAATCATCTCTTTATCGCAGTTTCCATGGTGATTCCCGTAGCCGGAACAGTACCTAGTGTATTTGACATGTAGGAACTGGCATAATAAATGTCAGTTAAGCTGCAAATACATGCGGAGATATTAATGTTAAATTCCCATGAAAACTATATATGAAACATTCATGAAAATGAAATCTGTGTATCATTGAAAGAGGAATTTAAAATGTTATTTCGGTTTAAACAAGAGTTTAATGACGCAGGAAAAATTCAGGGCGGATATAACAGCAATTCAATTCAAAACAGTGATTTCCTAGGTAATGCATATATTACAAAGGATTTTTGTATGTAATGCACGAGAAATGCTCCATTAATACAAATATAAATAAATTACAAATAATTTCGATTCAGGGAACACGTGACTAATAAATGGATTTTGCAAAGGCAATTTAAACCATGGAAAGTACAATTACAAATCATAGCATAATAATAATAATAATAATAATAATAATACGGAATAATAATAATAATAATAACAGGGAATAATAATACTCGTAATTCAAAAAGTATGATAGAACTTCAAATTATTATATTGTCACGGGAGGAAATAACGACAAAGGGCCTGTAGTTACACAAAAAAAGGGAAGTTACTAAATAATAACAATGCAAAACGGTGATTTGATTATGACATGATTTATTGCCACTCAACCGTTTGGTCTTGCATTCGAGCCAGATGTCCTACACACATTATTAGTATCTTCTGATCCCATCATATCCCAGATCAATCGACATCCAAGTCCAAGAAAATCAAAACTGTCAGTAGAGGTAATTAAACTACTACAAGTACCAGCTGCAAGTACCATCGCCAGCACAGCTCAACTGCAACCCCAAGATGAGGACGACACTAGCGCTAGCAGGTCCGACACTACAACAAACGCTTCAGATTTCTAAATGTGACTAATAAAATTTACTATATAATTGTATTACTTTTATTTTCATAGTAGTCTGTGAAATAATTTCTGTTTACTTTAATTTTCATTCGCATTAGTTGTATGCAATTTATATTACTGTATGATTTTTTAACAAATAGGCATTCTATACTAAAATAGTAATTCTCATACAAATATTTCATCAAATGTCATAATAATTTACCTTCATCTTGCTATTTTTAACGATTCGAAGGCAATTTATCAATATTAGATTTTGTTCCGGCTAGAATCGCAATCCGTCCCACTGTGCAGCATTCCCGTTCTTATATTACTTATACCAATTATAAATTTAGTGGACGACTCAGGTATACTTATCTTCCTTTATTCAACACTGTGTCCTTCCGTGTCCATTCTTTTCTTTTATCATTTCATCTAGTTCATACTTTAATCATCTGACACTATTTACGAGGGACACTCCAAAAAGAATGCACAACACTTATTTAAAAATTACAATTTTATCCTACAGCTTTGCTATTTTCACAGAATGTAGATACATCCTTTAGGAACAAAATGTCACTTTTCCACATAATCCCCGTCCCTTTCAACTGCCTTACGCCACCTTGGAACGAGGGCCTGTATACCTCCACGGTAAAAGTCTGGACCAACACGTCTGAGCCACTCTTTAGCAGCGTGCACGAGGAAGTCGTCATCTTCAAACCTCGTTACGCGAAGGGATTCCTTCAGTTTACCAAAGAGATGGTAATCGCATGGACCAGGACTGTAAGGCGGATGTTTCAGTGTTGTCCATCCAAGTTTTCTGATCTGGTCTGTGCTCTGACAAGTGGCCGTGTGTTGTCGTGCAATAGCAGAACATCCTGCTTCTCTCGATGTGGTTGAACACGACTCAGTCGAGCATGAAGTTTCTTGACAGTTGCCACATACGCGTCAGAATTAATGGTGGTTCCGTAAGGCATACTGTTTCAATATTCTGCACACACTTGCTTCTTCTATTCCAACTTGGAGTGACAATTCTTTCACTGTTACGCGTTTGTCAGCCACAACCAAGTTACTAACACGCTGCTCATTGTCAGGACTTCGTGCAGTGCAGGGTCTGCCGCTGCGAGGAGTATCCCGAATATTGGCGTGCCCTCTTTCAACAGATAATCTGCTTGCCTACCGACTAACCGTACTGCAATCGACAGCTGCATCTCCCTACATCTGTTTCAATCTCCTGTGAATATTTTCCACTGTCTCGTTCTCACAGCACAGGAACTCGATAAAAGCATGTTGCTTCTGACGAATGTCGAGTACAGCAGCCATCTTGAAAGAGTGCTATCATGGCGCCACTCACGGGGACGACTTAAATTAAATTTGAATACAAGCGGGAAGGATGTATCTATGACCTCCATAAATTGGAAAGCTGTAGAATAAAAAATAAATTAAAAAAAAAATGATGTGCATTACTTTTGGAGTGACCCTCGTATCATTTGTGTGTAAATCTAATTCCCCTATCTCAATGACACTTCGTTTACTATTAAGTTCAGTCTCTAATTTCAGTACACATACTACAGAGTTGTTTCTGATCTCTGATAACGAATTTGAATGACGTCATGTGCGTCAGGAATCACACCGACAGCTGAATTGCGGCGAGAGGTGACAGACCAGTGGTGAGTGATTTCATAATCAGAGTGCACGGTGTACCTCAGCAGCAATGCCCAAGAAAATCGAGCCTTTTGGGGGGGGGGGTACATAACAATCCTTTCCGATAGGAACCTGCAAAAAAAACGTGGTTTCGTTATTTCCAAGAAAGACATCTTGTGTGTATCTAATAAGACTGGCAAAGCTCGGATGAGATTAATTCCAGAGTGGAAAAAGCAAGCAAATCCACCCCCCGTCACAAGTCGCCGCACCCCACGAGATGATACAAATTAATTCCATTCGAGCTTTACCAATCTTATTAAGTACACAGAAGATGCCTTTCTTGGAAATAACGAAACCTCGTTTATTGCAGGCTTCTTTCATTTTCACTTAGCTGTACTTTGCATTGGAAAAGGTCGTAATGTACTCCTCCCAAAAGGCTCGATTTTCTTGGGAATTTCTGTTGTGAGTTGCCGTGCACTCTGACTATGAGATCACTTACTACTGGTCTGTCACCTCGCGCCACAGTTCAGCTGTCGTGTAACTCCTGACACACATGTCATTCAAATTCGTTATCAGAGATCGCAAACAACCCTGTATTCATTACCGTTTCTATTTCTTCCTTGCTTTACTCATATGACAATAGTAATATGCGTTACAAGAGCGGTATGTTGAAGTTTTCATGTTCGAGGAAAAGTTTGAAAAAGCGAAACGTAGTTGAGCTTTTTTAATTTCCGAGAATTGAAAGAAAACATACCGCTCGTGTATCGTACATTATTTTGTGCGAAGATCGTTTATTACATACCTGAAAGAGGAATTTCTAATTAGTTGCAATGAAATCTCTATCTTGGTTTCTGTTCAATGACGGCAAAAACAGAACAAAAAATATCTATCTTCAACATTGTTGCTTTAAAATGTTTTCTGTGTTTACTATACTCCAGCAAGGCCGTGATATATGTCTGTCTTTTTTTTCCCCCAGTCTATAAATGCGAACTTAAAACAAACGGTAAGGTTATGTAATGATTTATTTTTCATTTTAACTTGCATCACGAATGCAGTAACTTTAGTGGAGTTGTAGAGTTTACTTAATTTTTGCAAATATTTAAAAACAATAATTAACAGTGCAATTTAGGTGAAATTGCAGTGGTAAGTTTCCAAGTTATAATTATTACTATATTGAACGTCTCTAAAAATAATATGTTAAAAGCCTAAAGCAGTAAAATCAATATGTCACTTAAGCGGTAAGAAGAGGGAAATTGTTACGTGTGTTAGGTTGGGAGTACTGAATGTGAAATTTTAGACTTTCCGCGGATTGGTTTTGTGCGGAAACCAAGCAAATACGCACGATCTCGCACAAAATATTTTTTTACAAAAGTGCGGAATAATAGGTTTCTTAGCAACAGAACTGACATTGGAAGTACGATTTCTACATTTAGTGCGGAAAAATACGCACTTTCTGCACCTAAATTAAATATGAAACGCTTCACATTTACATGAAGTACTGAGAATTAGAATAAATTATTCATGAATTTAAATAAAATGAGAAAAAACAATCAAAATCCATAATTCAGAATAACTTAAATATTGAAACGTTAAGCACGCAAAATATCGTCCAAACTCAATAGCTGTTTATATCAACAATGGATTCCTACTAATGTCTTGGCAACAAATCTGATGAAAACGCATTTTGACGTGAATTAATTACATTTAATTATAGTATATAATTGCGGGAAGAGCCAGTGCAAAACTCGTATAATTGAAGCACTCGCGCCCCAAATTTCACACTCGTTTTGCAATGAAGCCCTTCCGCACTGGTATTACCTAATAATAATAATAATAATAATAATAATAATAATAATAATAATAATAATAATAATATCTGAGAGAGTCACAATTCTCCAGACATGTTACATCGCGAGGAAGACTTTTTATATAACACGACTGAGGCATGTCCTCTCGGCTGTAGAATCACCTAATATTGCGTATATTGACATTGATATTTTTCAAAATGGGCTTACAATTAAAATATAATAAGTAAACACAATAACGATATTCTAGGCTGAGAACAAAATTTAGTGACATTACATCGAAAGGAAATTTAGGTCATATAATATGACATGTGAACCTGTCCGTGCTATACGTGATAACAATGGAGTTATTCGAAGCATGAATGATTTACGTTGTGTGCCATGCCACTTTTCTCACGTGAAGGAGAGAACCATATTGTTATGTAAGTATCGATATTTCGAATCGGGTGCACATATTCCACGCGACAAAAAGCACGGCAGGTTGTCAACAAGTGAAGTGACATCTCCAAGTATAACTCGTATGCACGCAAGAGCGTCCAGATTCAAACATTTCACTGTCTCTAGCTTTCTAATCGACAGGACAAAAGAACTGAATATCATGGACAACATTCTGTTTTGAAATAATTAGGAACATAAACTTCCTACGTTACCAAACACCACTAGATTATACATAACTTATACATTTATAATTTATTAAGTATAAGAGACTATTGTGATACTCCATTTTCTTATATTCTCAAGGAAGTACGTTTGCCTATCTTTAGTATAAAAAGAGTTCTTTTAACGTGCCGTTGTCTGCCTGCGTGTAGCGATTTTTCTTTTTTAAACTATTGCATGGGGTTTGTTCATATCAGTATTCAAGATTGAATCTGAGATTACTGCATATGAATAACAATTTGTATATATTATATTGTTGTTTTTTAGTCAACTGTCCGAAGACAGGTTTGAACCTCCTAAGTGACACCAATAAGGCACCGCTTATGAGGAAATTAAGTCAGAAGACAATGAGGTAAGGTGGTCAGTTCCTTTTCCCCTTCATTGCATACATCGCTGACTAGATATAAGTTTATATTACACTAATCAGACTTCAGTTGTACACAAACTATTGTTCTTCCTCTGACACATATCGTTAAGTGAGGTGTACTGCCTCATAATAGATGTACGTATCAGCCAGAACCTCTATCAGAGGTATATATTAGTCTATATCATATATTATATTATAATCATATTATATTACATCAATTCGTTCACAGTTTTACTATTATTCTCCAATCTTCCCTCTTTTCCACACTTCTCTTGAACATTTTCGTACAGAGGACCTATGGCAAAGTGGACCATATCTCACTTAACCGCATTCAACTCTACCGGATGTTTCAGAATTTCACAGAAGAAATTTATCTGGCTATAGAGGGATTATGGACAAGAAATTTGAGATAGGGAACCGAGCGTCTTCGACAAAAAGTTTCTGAATTATCAGTTCTTCAAGTTGTTATATATAATACTCATAATACAATATTAAAATTAAATAGGGGTATGAAATGATATGGGATGGTTTCGGACCTTATTGGGAATTGATGAAGCTCAGCTGTTAAGAACTAATCAACAGTGTTTTTAAAATTTCGCTTTTACAGAAACTGTAAAATTGTCGGTAAATAAAGCGACAGTACGTCACTGCATTACTTTTTGTTTCGTCCTCGTTCATTTTCGTTATTGTGTCTATTTTAGTACCTTCTGAAGTTTGAACCCTCGACTGCATCATCCGACAGAAATCATCTACATTGTTTACCGATTGCACCATAGAGACATAGCAATATTGTAGTGCTTTGCCACGTGCAGGGTCAATCAGTGGCGTACTGGCCCTAAAATATTTCACGCCATAACGTGCAAGTTCGAGCCCGCAGACTCGCAGTTCCCTGTCTCAAAATACTTAAGGCTGGTCCACAATAAACCGGAAACGGAAACGACGAGAACGGAAAAATTGTTAAAATAAATGTTTTTAAATGTGAGCATTCACAATTAACGAGAAGCTTGCTGGAGTCCGGAAACTAGAACGTGAAAATTGTGAATGCTCACATTTAAATACATTTATTTTAACAATATTTCCGTTCTCGTTCTCGTTTCCTTTCCCGGTTTATTGTGGACCAGACTTTACTCAGGACTCCTCCACAATCCCTTAAATTTCTTCGGTTGAATTCTGAAACATCGATATGTTTGTTTGCAGTTTTAAAACACCAAACCGGAAGTAACGTGTTATCCGTATCAGTCACAGTATTATTTTTTTTTTTTTCGGAGCCTTAAGATTGTCATCAGAGTATATTTAAAACACCAATATTACTGAAGCTGTTGTACAACTCACGTGATCTAGCAAGATACGTTTTACTGTTTCTGACATAATACTGCCAAATTTTCTCTACCACACATGTCGCACGGGATATTCGAGTTAATTATATCGTTCTCCTCATATGTTCCAACACTGTAATCGCTACCCTCCTTGAACTCATTCTCCTGCCAATGAAGACAAGATTTCCTGCTTCAAATAATGAAAATCAGTATAGACGCTTGTATTACTGTTAGGGAAACACCCTGTATGTTTTTGTTTTAAAATTATTTAAAGATTTAATGTAAAAAGAAAATTAAGGGATTTCAGTCTATAACTAATGGAAATGCATGTTTTATGACAATCACGCCATATTTAAAATGGGACTAACAATTACGCACTTAGCTCATTAGAGTAATTCACCATTAACTGCCCAAATTTCTGAACTACAATTAGGATTATAGATCAATAGTGTTTACGTTTTGGTTTATGTAACACACTGATAACTTTCTTCTTCAAGCTTCCCTTGAAAGAAAAAAATGACACTCCTCTTCTCTTCTAAGAAACTTTCAAGCAAAAGCAAAACGTCTTATGTACTTAAGTGAAGTTTCACTAATCGAAGGGAATTTAGTTAAATATTTATTACAACATTTCAAACTTTGAAGAATAAAGAAGGTTAACGAAGCATGTCACAAGCCATTTCCAGTGTGTTAAAAAAAATTAAGGAAAAGAAAGAAAAAAGGACTCATGTTGGCGAGCTTGAAGGGGAAAGGAGAGGACTGTTATTTTTCTTGCCCTCAGTGGGACTAACGCCACTTTAAACTGCCCATATTGATTTCCGTCACAAACTCCTACCCCTTTCATGTTTGTAAGTGTCCTCACGATTTACAAATTAGAGGTCTTCAAATAGAGATCAATATAACGTAACAAGACCAGTCAGAACTTCATTTCTATCGAATATGATAAGTGGGGCACCTTTTTAAATCGATAACAACGCACCAAAATGTCACGAAACCATTTCCACAAACATTAACGATTAGGGTATTTCCCGGGATCTGCCGTACTCTACAATCTTTATTAAGTTACTTTTCGTATTTTTCTGGTTTCTCCCTCATACTTCGGAACATATAATTTCTTAAGATTCATTTTGTTAAGATTACAGATATTTGTATGCGTATGTAGACAGTATTGATGGGCCTTAAGTGTTTCTAGAACTAATATTGTATGAATTATTATTCTCCTAATGTACTATTTATGCTTGATATATGCATATACAGTATGCTTTTAATTGTGTATCAAACTATAATCGTAACCTACCTCATGATGATATAGGGTTCTTCTGGAGATTCATTAATAATAACAACAACAACAACAACAACAAAAGAATTGTTACGCAGCATTGATATTATTCAATGCAGACATTAAATTCTGATCGTTGTTATTACAAATTTACTGTACTGTGTTACTGGTCGATTTATTTTATTGGGTTATTTTACGACGCTTTATCAACATCTAGGTTATTTAGCGTGTGAATGAAATGAAGGTGATAATTCCAGTGAAATGAGTCCGGGGTTCAGCACCGAAAGTTACTCAGCATTTGCTCATATTGGGTTGAGGGAAAATCCCGGAAAAAACCTCAACCAGGTAACTTGCCCCGACCGGGATTCGAACCCGGGCCACCTGGTTTCGCGGCCAGATGCGCTGACCGTTACTTCACAGGCGTGGACACTGGTCGATTACAGAGGAAATATCTCTAGACTGATTACTACATTACGCAGGAAAACCAGTATAAATTTTGGCGTGCGGCTCGTGACAGAATCATCTTGGCTGTCTGCGCATGCGTGGACTTTGTTAATAAAAACCTAAACATCGTATACGCAATATGTGTAACCGGAGCACGAAGGGAACTTCTTGATCTGATCCAGAATGTACACGCGAAAATAAATTCAGGTAAGGATCACGCTGGCACTGCATGCGCCACAGCCAAACTGTTCTTGTCGCGAGCCCCTCCTAAATTTTGGGCTAGGCCAGAGATTTTTTACTGCGTGCCTTCAAGAGCTTTCACTCGTATATATTTTTATGAAGGTTGCCTAACCTCCAGGCGCTCTGGTCTTTGTGTCGCTGAAGTCAGTGATCGACGAACATCGATTGCTGCATTAAAAAGCGAACTAAAATACGTAATCGCTCAGGGTGCTATTCATAGACATTTCGCAGCACGCGCTACGAGCGTACTAAGCTAGCCCCGGCTATCCACTGGTTACTTGTACAGAATTCAAATCATATCCTATCGCTAACACTGGTTTATGAATACGAAAAACGCTGATCATCCACCGGAAACCCGCGCTAAAAATGTCTATGAATACGGCCCTTAATGTTTTATATAACAAGAGCTTTGTGACTCAGTTACACTATGACCAGCACGAGTGATATTAAACGCTGAAGGTCTCAATTGAATCCTCTCTGGGAAAATGATCATTTCTGCAGGTAGAAAATGCGGCTTGGCTTTACGAGGACTGGACCCTGAATGGGTCCTAGCACTACACAGGACCCAATCTGCAGGGTCCGATTTGCAGGGCGGTTGGGTCGGACGAATTGGTTTTGCTCTCCACACGACCCAACTTGCAATAGGCTGATCCGCTCCGTTGTGAAAAGATAGAGGCTATCATGGCTCGTTCACTTTCCAAGTTTCAAAGAGTTGGAATTGCATTGAGTTTGTTGTTACAGAACGATGAACAGGTACTATATGAAGAAAATTTTTTCCGATTAAAAAAAATATTTAGGCACATATATATATATTTTTTTTCAAGATTAAAAATGTTGAGAGTTCACTGTGCAGTGATGAAGCGTTTCCCTCATAACTTAAAAACTTGTTAACTTTTCATGTTCTCTCTTTTTTTATTTTATTGCTGAAACTCATGTTTACAATATCATGCTCTTTCAACTACAGTCCTTAATAAACAATAGTTATTTTATTTTGTGTAATAGAAAATACTGATGTTTGACCACTTTTTAAAATGAATTTATTTTTTATCACACAATCTATTAAAGGTAGAGAAGTGATCTTGCATCATATTGTAGATATGACGTGCATAAATACACACAACAAAAATTCCTTCACAGAATGTTGGATAGTTTTTGAGTTATGTGGGAAACGCATCATCACTGCACACTGAACTGAATTAAAAAAAAAGTAAATACTTTTTTAGCCGTAAAAATATATATTGTATTTTTTTTTTCACAGAGAAGAAGGGCAGTTGTCTATGCGGATGACGTGCATTTGTTAGGAGAAAATCCACAAACGATTAGGGAAAACACGGAAATTTTACTTGAAGCAAGTAAAGAGATAGGTTTGGAAGTAAATCCCGAAAAGACAAAGTATATGATTATGTCTCGTGACCAGAATATTGTACGAAATGGAAATATAAATATTGGAAATTTATCTTTTGAAGAGGCGGAAAAATTCAAATACCTGGGAGCAAAAGTAACAGATATAAATGATACTCGGGAGGAAATTAAACACAGAATAAATATGCGAAATGCCTGTTATTATTCGGTTGAGAAGCTTCTATCATCCAGTCTGCTGTCAAAAATCTGAAAGTTAGAATTTATAAAACAGTTATATTACCAGTTGTTCTTTATGGTTGTGTAACTTGGACTCTCACTTTGAGAGAGGAATGTAGGTTAAGGGTGTTTGAGAATAAAGTGTTTAGCAAAATATTTGGGGCTAAGAGGGATGAAGTTACAGGAGAATGGAGAAAGTTACACAACTGCATGCATTGTATTCTTCACCTGACATAATTAGGAACATTAAATCCAGACGTTTGAGATGGGCAGGGCATGTAGCACGTATGGGCGAATCCAGAAATTAACTTAGAAAGCATGTTGTAAATATTCAGATTGTCAATGTTAATACAGATAATGCAATATAATATTTGTTTTTTTCAGTCTTATGACAAATCAATTATTAAAACAATGACTTATATTTCATAACATGTAGTCATAGAGTTTTATACAAATAAGTTACGAACGTTCGTAACTTATTTGTATAAAACTCAATGACATGTTATGAAATATAAGTCATTGTTTTAATAATTGATTTGTCATAAGACTGAATAAAACAAATATTATATTGTATTATCTGAATCCAGAAATGCATATAGAGTGTTAGTTAGGAGGCCGGAGAGAAAAAGGCCTTTGGGGAGGCCGAGACGTAGATGGGAAGATCATATTAAAATGGATTTGAGGGAGGTGGGATTTGATGATAGAGACGATTTATCTTGCTCAGGATAGGGACCAATGGCGGGCTTAAGTGAGGGCAGCAATGAACCTCCGGGTTCCTTAAAAGCCAGTAAGTAAGTAAGTAAGCAGGACAGTGTTTTATACATATTAATTTTCATTGTTGTACAAGATACAGTAATGGAGGGAAAAAATGTTTAATATTTCCAAAATTTTACTGTTGTAAGCTGTACCTAACCTCTTAAAAATAAGAAAACATTTAAACTCTTCTCATATTTTCGACAAAGCATAGGTGTGCATATTGATAACGTTGATCCTATTGTGTTGGCATGCTGTGCACTACATAATTTGTATTTTTCGAGAAGAATTTCTAAAGCCTGATTACGCATATCTCTGTTCAGATAATTTGCGTTTGAAATGTCCCACAAACAAGGCATATCTTTATACAGTTCAAAAATATCCCTCCAGACTTCTTTCTCCTTTTCCGCCATTTCACGTCGCACTCACTGTCACTGCTCTCAGTTCTTCATAAACGCCACTTCTGCAAGCTGCAACTGACAAGAAATCAGCCCGATCGTGCTACAGACGACCCAACTTGCAGGGTGTTGGAGTGGGGGAGTCGGCAGATTGGGTGGCTGCCCGAACCAACCACCCGACACGAGGTTTGTTGTCCCTGCAAGCCTACACACCACCCGATCGGCAGGGTCCCTGCAAATCGGACCCTGCAGATTGGGTCGTATGTAGCCGCTTCTTGCTTTGGCCCACTTTGCGCCCTACACTATATGCGATGGTTGTCCAAGTCCTACAAGTGGCATTCATCTTTTTGTTTTAAAATGCTAATGAAATAAGCATCTATGATAGATTTGTAAGGTTGCGCTGCCAAATTTTAATAACGTATTAAAATCACAACAATTTCATAATGCATGTCCAAACTGTTGGTCTCATGTTGTTGTACATTTACGTCATCGCTGGCGTAGAATCGATGAGAAGTAAATATGTGGCAATTTCGTTTTTTTATTACTTGGTTATTTAACGACGCTGTATCAACTACTACGTTATTTAAAGTCGATAGGAGTGGTGGTAGCGAATGGTATTTGGCGAGATTAGACAGAGGATTCGCCATAGATTACCTGACATTCGCCTTACGGTTGGGGAAACCCTCAGAAAAAAACCCAACCAGGTATTCAGCCCAAGCAGGGATCGAACCCGCGCCCGAGTGCAACTCCCGATCGGCAGGCAAGCGCTTTAGCCGACTAAGCTACGCCAATTCTGGATTCTCAGATTAAAACAAGAACATTAAAGAGCATACATAGTATATAACAGGAACCTGCAAATCATTATTACCTACACGCCTTAATCACCTCATCAAGTATGATAGGCATATCACTGCCTTTTGCATTTAAGATATGATTACGAGCAAACTACTGTGTTTACGATATTGACTGTGAATGTGCAATGTGCGGGACTGCATAACTTCGTATAAAGAAGGCGTAGATGGCTCACTTGGTATTGTGCTTGTAATTATTGTTAATGGCACCAGTTTTACATTAGCCAATGTCTTCAGTCATTCTGATATTTGTATTAATCTATAAAATTATCAATGTTTCATTCTACCCTAAATTCACTTTTATATCAGTGTATGTCTGTTAGAAATCTTAAAACTCTTTTCGGCTGCCTGTATTAAGGCCTATTTATGAAACAAATTGCTTCCTAAGGTTCAACATATGAAGGGTTCAGAGCCATAGTAGGCCAAGCGCCATATACTGAAAACGGAGAAAACAAGGGTTAAATTTAACATATAGCAAGTAATACAAAGTATGCACAGGGAGAGTATTTGCCTGCTGAAAGGATCTGCCTCGGGCGTGGGTTAAATTCCCACTTGAGTTGATTACCTGCTTATTCATTTTTCAAATGTAAGGCAAATGATGCCAGGTAATCCCATGACGAATCATCGGTCTCATATCATCAAATACCACCTTAATATCACCAATTCCATCGACGCTAAATAATCTATTAAAGGCTGTGTGATGTATCTTGTCTCACTGTGAAAAGAGAGAGAAAGGAAATGTCTTACTTCGTCTGTGTTGTTATGGCGATGGGGGAGCATCCATCCAGTGGCGGAAGGGGCTAGTTGATACATCTGTAGCGCAAAATTAAATAACAAAATATCTATCTTCGTACTGTGTAGTTCCGTCAGTGAGCTTGTCTTTCAAGAAACTGAGTTCCGGCAGCCTGTGTAATAACAAGATTTTGAAAGGAATCCTGAAAATTTACAACCCTCCTATAGTCATTTGAAGGGACTTGGTTTTATTGCTGCTGAGACAAGATAAACCTTACCAGGTATAGTTGATACAGCTTCGTTAAATAGCAGATTAAAATAAATATTTAAAATCAATGACTACAGTACTTCTTGAATTCACACCAGTTTGGATGAATTTTATTCACTGGTCTCAATGAATGGTTTCTTCCGAGGTTTTCCTCAGCCGTGGGACTGAAGCCGGATGGTCTATGGCGAGTCCTTGGCATCACTTCATTTCCCTCTTTGATTTAATTACCTGGTTGGGCTTTTCCGAGGTTTTCCCCAACCAAAAGGCAAATGCCGGGTAATCTTATGGCGATTCCTCGGACCTCACCTCATCATTGTAGAAAATTACTACATTGTAAAACTGTGAAAATTGTAAAATATTGTAAAAATTTGTAAAAATTGTAATTGTAATATTGCTCCACATCTTAAAGCTTCATTGCTCATGTAAGATCTATGGAAGATAATAAATGAATGTAGGTAGGCCTACTTGGCGACTTACTTGATGACGGGGTCAGGACTGCCTCCACTGCTAGAACAAGTGAGTTCCATGGTTTTGCCTTCGGTAGATGTCGGGTTGACGCCGGGAGAAATCTGCGGCGGACCTGGTGGGGTCAGCACCGTGAGCGCAAAGGCCTGGAAGTGAATATTCCGGCCGCTGCCCGACGCCTTGACCCGGCATTCGAACTTGCCGTTGTCGCGGTCGTAGCTGGCGTTGGCGATCAGCAGGTCGTAGCGACCCTGCTCCGGCCGGTAGTCCACCCTGTAGTTGGGGTCCAGGGGCGTCGCGTGGACGGCTACGCTGTCCTTATTTTGCTTGTTCGTGCGCGACCAATAGAACGTCGGGTGGTCCTGGCCCGCGCTCAGGGGCGAGAACCGGCACTCCAGGGTCACGTCCTCGCCCTCCCTTGTGTCCTTCGCCTCTTCCGTCACCAGGGATCCGGCTGTAACAAGGAGCATCAAGTTACCATGGAGGTGACAACATGGGCAAAGCAAATTCTACGTTATGCGGAGTCACCCTTGACAGAAAATGTTCAAGTTACCGTCGACGAAACAATACATTAGCCCTTAAATGAATTTGACCCCAAGCGATCACGTTACTACCCATAAATAACGCCCTAGTAGTCAAGTAAATGTGATTTTCCAGATTATTTTTCTTGAGAAGATACAAAGAAAACATCACAGCCATAACCAAATCACACAATACCTCCACATACATTGAACACGTCACAAACACCAACCATACCTACAGCAACATAGAAACAGATACGGAAATCCTGTATGTCCAACCGAGAAACCAGAAATTAAACGCACTAGAACAATAAGAAATATATAGACAACCAAAAACACACCCACAACACCTCCTCAATACATAACTAAATTTCAGGACTCACTCAAGCGGAAGATGGCTGATACGAAGTCGAAATTAGTCAACTAGATAATGGAACGTACTTGTCAAACCACTATTTGTCTTTGTGTAGGCCTCTACTATAGAGCATTTCTGTGGTTTTTTGGAAATTTGTGCATTTTCTGTACCTGTATTTTTATTTTAAATATACGCAATAGTACATTATGCAACGAGCCTATAATGGTAGTAATTAAGACGGAAGTAAGTTTGTTTATGAAACGAGCGCAAGCGAGTTTCATAATTTTCATACGAGCGTCTTAATTACCATTATATGCAAGTTTCATACGACTTTTTATGCTCGACCATATTTATAACTTGAAATTATTCAAAATTAGGCCATGTTATGATTATGTGCGAACTGACCTGAATTGTGAGATGTGCGCAGACGCGAAAGTATTGATTTTTTCCGAGGCCGAATGTTACTGACCTTGATAGAGAATAAGATGAACATTAGTCTGATATAACCTGGAAATTGATTTAGAATTGGAAAACGAGATGACAAATTGAATTTATTTGAATATTATTTACAATTAACGCTAATTATTATAGTAACAGAACATAACCTTCTGCGACAGTATTGGATTTCCAGCCTCCGTGACTTTTCGCTAATTGTCTTTCGATTACATATCCGAGAATAATCGATACTTGCGGTTTTATAACGGTAAAAAGGTGACTTGTCATTGGCTGAACACCTGAACTTTAATGAATAGGTGTACTTTAATGAGGTGCATTAAAGGGCTACTACCAGGTGTATAATTACTACATTTCGGCATGGTCGAGCATAAAATATTAAAAAGACGATTTTCAGACATAAACACAGTATTTAGGCATTTTAGAAGTATAGGGCTTTTTAAGGCATTTTAAGTCGTTTATAATTTTAAATGGAGTAACCTGTGTACATGAAACGCAGAGATATCTGAATAACAGTCTAGGACGTAGCAAACGAAATAGGTACGGAACTAGATATTCGTTCCCTAGTTAGCACTTGAATTAACATGTAATAACTGTAATTGTAAACAAAATAGATATGGAACTAGATATTCGTTCCCTAGTTAGCACTTCAATTAACATGTAATAAATCTAATTGTAAACAAAATAGATACGGAACTAGATATTCGTGTCCTAGTTAGCACTTGAATTAACATGTAATAAATATAATTGTAAACAAAATAGATACGAAACTAGATATTCGTTCCCTAGTTAGCACTTGAATTAACATGTAATAAGTATAATTGTAAACAAAATAGACACGGAACTAGATATTCGCTCCCAAGTTAGCACTTGAATTAACATGTATTAAGTAGGTATAATTGTAAACAAAATAGATACGGAACTAGATATTCGTTCTCTAGTTAGTATTTGAATTAACATGTAATAAATATAATTGTAAACGAAATAAATACGGAACTAGAGATTCGTTCTCTAGTTAGCACTTGAATTAACATGTAATAAATATAATTGTAAACAAAATAGATAAGAAACTAGACTTTCGTTACCTAGTTAGCACTTGAATTAACATGTAATAAATATAATTGTAAACAAAATAGATAAGAAACTAGACTTTCGTTCCCTAGTTAGCACTTGAATTAACATGTAATAAATATAATTGTAAACAAAATAGATACGAAACTAGATATTCGTTCCCAAGTTAGCACTTGAATTAACATGTAATAAATATAATTGTAAACAAAATAGATACGAAACTAGATTTTCGTTCCCTAGTTAGCACTTGAATTAACATGTAATAAATATAATTGTTGCTATAATTCACAACCAATTAAATGTAATAACATGGAGAGCAATGCTTCTCGCGCTCCTCTCAGCTCGCGGTCTATACATCGTGCCTTCCACTTCGGCATAGCACCAACGTGGTGGCAGATCCGTTACAGTTAATGGCTGGCTGTTTTGCTACTCTCTGTGAAATGGAACGCTCTACTGGCGCCTTGTCAGTGCGATTTAGGCAACGTACTGTGATAGGTTTTTGACGGCAGAAGGTGTCGCTCCAATTGAAATTCACCGACGTATGCAGGCTGTTTATCATGAGGGACTTTGTTGATGTGAGTACTGTGCATCATTTGACCAACGGATAGGCCTACAAAGATGACGAGACGGAACATCTGACTTGCGTGACAAACAAAGGGTGGGACAACCTGTGACAGCAACTGATGAGCATCAGAGGGACTGGGTTATCAACTGATCGCGGATCACTCAACCGGCATTTCACAAGGGCCTGTTGGTCACATTATTGATATTCTTGAACACAGTGAGATGTCTGCGCGATGCGTTATTTGAGGTGCAAAAAAATTTCAAAGATCTTAAATTTGCCAGCATTTCTCGTAGCCATATAAGAACGAGTCTTTCATTCACATCATATTTACAGTAGAATAAACGTGGGTACAGTATTATGAACCCGAAACGGAACATCACTTCATGATTTATCAACAGTAGGCCCTAATCTCAATAGAGGTTTTGATTTATCTAGAGAAAATCAAAACTCTAGTAGCATTTAATTGATTATTACACGATTAGAAGAAAGTATATAAAGATTAGAAGAAATAAAGTATTCTAATACAATAAAATCGCGGGTGCTCGTGTAAAGGGGGTTGTCAAATTGCAAGGTATGTAAACTTCTCTCCTTTGGTACTGAACAAAACCCCTTTGTCACAAAATATGGAGCACTGTAACTGCATCAAAGATGGAAGAATGACTTAACCCCTTTAACACAAGAGAAAAGTAATTGTGGTTAGTTCAAATCTGTACTTATTCCAGTTTAGCCAAATCAACTTAACCCCCTTTACACGAGCACCCGCGAAATATTAATTGACTTACTAAATTCTATTTCACTAATGTTAGCTTCAACAAAACGTTTGAATGGAGCCGCCATTTTCAGTTGAATGTCTATGCGGTAAACAAATGACGATTGCAACGCATATTTTATAGTACAATAAAGAATTTGCAGTTTGAAATGTTGGCAAACAAAGAAACAAATGGTAAGAAGGTGATACAAACAGAAGAAAGTAGCCTATATAAAGATTATAAGAAATAAAGTATTCTAATAAATAAAACAGGTATTAATTGACTTACTAAAATTCTGTTTCACTAACGTTACTTTCACCAAAGCGTTTGAACGGAGCCGCCATTTTCAGTTGACTATGAGAGAAACAAATAACGATCGCAAAGCATGTTTTATAGTACCGTAAAGAATTTGCATTTTGAAATGTTGGCAAACAAAGAAACAAATGTTAGGGAAGTAATAAAAAGAAATGCTAGGGAAGTGATAAAATAAACAAATGCTAGGGAAGTGATAAAATTGTAGGTATAGCCTAAACAACCATGATTGGTTGGAACACATCCTTCCGTACCGTTCTATCGGTCAAAAGTAGTATGACGTAGTAAAAGTGTAATAATCGACATAAAAATGCACTTCAGAAAAAATTGTAACAAATTATAAAAATTGACAGGGCAAATTAAAGAAGTCGCAATGATTGCGTGAAACATGTATACTCGAATTAAAGCAATAAAATACGATAAATTAAGATTCTAGTGTATTTTTTTATACTCATGCGTAGACCTAAAGTAATATACATATAGGCTATAGCCTACCAAATTTATTTAAATATTTTCCATTACTACTGTATGGAAAACCTCGATAGAACGAATAAATTAGAAGATAAGCCTGAGTGATGTATGATGACCGGTGGCGTACTGCGTCTATGCCTTCATCTTAATTTGGAATCAGTGCACTCATTAAAACCAGGTACCCAGCTTTGAAGCCGTTAAATCTGTGATCTTGCACTTCGTTTAGTTCCCCATACTTTGTATTCACTTTAAATTTTCGGCAATTTTTTTTTATAATAGTGGCTATTTAAGCAAGTATGTGCAGAGTAGACGACCATTTTAACTTATTACAGCAATTGAGGACCGTTTTTGCAAAACTTGCTAACTGAAAACTTTGCAAAATTGAGATTTTGATGGATTCGTTAACATAAGGCAGGCCTCTACATGATGTTCAAAGCGTCTTAGTAAAATTGGGTTATTTCTCTTCATTGTAGTGTGTCAAAGTGTGATCGTTTTTTCAAAACTTGCTTTCTGCTCTAAGTAAGAGATACAGCAAAACTTGCTTACTATAGTGTTTTGTCTCTCCTGTAAAATTTAGTTTTTTTTTTTCAGTTAGCAAGTTTTGCAAAAACGGTCATCAATTGTTCTTCCTCTGTCATATATCATCAAGTGAGATGTACTGCCTGGTAATCAGCCGGAACCTCAATCAAATTTGACTAAACAAACAATTTAAACTCTAGTCATATTTTAAATTTATATTGACATTGTGAGCACACCAAGAGCCCAAAGAGCAGAAGAAGATATCAAATGATAGACGGCATTAAGATATATGGATCATATGCGGAAACTAAGAGGAAGGCAGAAAATAGAAAAGACTGGAGAATGCTTGGTTTGCAGTGAAAGACTATGAATGAAAGAAGAGCAGAAAAATAGCATAGTCAGAGGTTAGAGGTTAGAGAGAAAAATTTAATTAAAGAGAGAGATAATTTTAGTGACAAATTGGTTGTCTGTTCATAAAATGTACTGCTAAGATTGCTGGGGCTCGATCCCGGCATGTCAGTCCAGTAAAAGTCCAGATGTAAGGAAATAAGTCAACGTCCAGTCCAAGCTGTACTGAACGAATATGAAGAAGTGAAATATTCATTAAGATTAAATGAGGGATCCTGCTGTACCATGGTCCATACTTGTAAATTCTAAGGCGCACTCCGTCACTGTTCCTCCACCCTCTAACACGCACACTGATTGTCACTTCATTTAACGCTATTTAGTCAAGTGTTTGTACTCTTAATTACTTCGTTCCGAATGGAGATTCCACCTCAAAATAACGCCGCAGTGTTGCATTACTGTAACTTCATTTTAGGGATGATAAATGGGTAAGATTTTGCTGGCGATATCCCAAGGATTAGACTAAAAGGAAGAGGGTTTATCTAACTGGGCGGACTCTCAGGAGAAGTATAGAGAAAGTACAATCAGAGATACCTTAAATCATTTAAAATATTTTATGACAAGTCTTGAGAAGGAGCTAGTTTTAATTAAGTATGGCATTGCAGGAGTCAGGATTTTAAATTAATGGCACAGAAAGAGAAGTAATTTTAAAAGTTTTTATTAATTATGAACTTGTCAGGAAGTTGGAGGTAGAAAACCTTCAACTACCAACACCTTGCACGCAACGAAGGGGAAAGGGGTACGGCAACACACACACACGTACTTTCCAGCAAGTGGAACTAGATTCTACAGAGTTTTCATACAATCTTTAGCAGACGTTTCTATTCAACTACAACAAGACCCCACTAGGACGTCCTCGCTTACAACGTTATCTAAAAAAAGAACTGTTTCATGATCCTCCAGTTCTTCTTTATGAACCGAAGTTAAACCATTTCCTTTATCAGCTGGAATAAGATCCTATAAGACGTTTTAGTTTAGAGCGTTATAATTTATAAGACTCTACTTTTCTCAGGCTCCTATAAATCCATTTCTCCATAAAATCAATGTACAAATAACCCACTTGTCAACTACATTAAAAATCCTTGAATAACAGTCTCACTTATGTCACGAGTAGGCCATGCTGTTCTTAGGTACTTCGATCAAATACCTTACTATAAAAATACCGGACAGGTAGCAATTCTGCGCGCGAACGACGCTGGTGCTGCATTCTAAATCCTTTCGAAATGATCTGGCACCAACTAAAGTCTTATGTTAGGAGAAACAATATTACTCCGACTTGAGTCTAGTGTGTTAACTTCTGCGTGATGGAGCTGTAACAATAGGTCCCCATAATTGGTCCTCCTGTGTTCAACATGCAATTAAAACGGAAGAGAATTACATGAAACACGACAGGGACAGTAACCAAGAGAGATTTTTTTATTCATTTAGGAGAGAGTGACGACGAATAGAGGTAAAAGAAGCAAAATGCTGTCATATTTTATTACATACCACTTTAGATTTCGCTGCGGATTTAGACACGAAATACAAATTGATATTATCTTCTTTCGATGTTATTATTATTATTATTATTATTATTATTATTATTATTATTATTTTATTGATATAAGTATGAAAATAATATTAATTTGAAGAAGTTGATCGTACAATGGTTCTATGATGGATCTTTATACACACAGTAACTCAAAATTAACCATTCATTAATTCGTGATTGATTGAATGAAAGTATACTTTGTTATATAGAAATAAATATACGATCGTCTCATACCCAAGTCAATGTAAAATGTGACAACTGCGAGCCTAGAAATTTCCGCACGCGTCCCTTAATGACCGGGGTGGACCGTCCGGATAAGTTCTTCTAGCAACAAAAGAAACCGACTGGGGATCCTTTGAAAAATCCTACTATACCTAGGTGGAGATACTTGCGAAACAAGCCGCAATCAACTGCAATGTGTATTGTTGCTGGGCTAGTTAATAGTTTTATTAATTAGGGCTGTGTTAAAATGTCAGGGTGTATATGTACTGTTTATAATTGCTACAAAATTACAGCATTACAAATTGCTCCAAATCGTACTTACGATTTCCGAGAGTTCATAAAACGTGAGTCAACAAAATTCTTTATTAGGCCTAATGCCTTTGTTTCTGTGTTGATAGAACAATAAAAATTAACTTTTTTATTTAGGCCTAATAAATGAATAGAAGTTAAAATATATTGGAAATTTTAAGGTTCTAGCAAATTAAGATTTATTGTTGTCCACATGCCTTTACTAATTATTACACGCATCAGATTACTGCCATTTTTATCTTTGCAGTTGTCAGCAATGTGTATATAAAGAGTTATTTAAATTCATTCTTAATGTCAGAATTAATTTTGTCTCACTAGAGCAAAGAAAAAATATGCAACAATTAATTTCGGAAAATATGAAGCATGCAATATTTCTCATAATACGCAGCTTTGATATAAAATAATGTTACATTAAATACGGTACTATTCAACATTTCTTAAGTGTATCGTATTTATTATACCTCCGTTTTAAACAATAGTCCGATTTCCGCTATGTTAATATTTGTATTTGTGGACGTAATTCCACGCGAGTCTCAAACGCTACCGGGCTACCTTTTGAGTCAACTCGCTCAGTAGGAACTTTTTCACCTGAATAAAAGTTGCGGTTACAGATTTGGTAACATACTATGCAAGATACGAGTAGCTTATCACAATATATTACGCAAAAGAGATCCTTTGAGGCAACTTATCAATACACATAGTTTTAGATTTTATGCAACTTTTATTTTGTGAATAAGATTGTGTTGATGTATAGATTTCCAAATTAATGTCATGCATCACTAGTTCCATCTACCTATATCTAATAGAACTAAGTCCAATATAAGGTGTGCTCACACTACTAAACCTATACTTATTTTTTTTTAAAGATGGGACATGACAGGACCGTTGCGATCGGAAAAACAACTGAATGTCACATATCGTGGTAGGCCTATTGCTATGGTAACAACGGTTGAGTTGCCAAACTTACCGTTTACACGTGGCGAGTGTTTAATAGCTCTCTTGGCGACATTTATTGTGCACACAATGTTAGCACTGGTACGTTTCGTGGTTGATTCTCTGTCGATTTTTGTATTGTTTTCTTACATTCGCGTCAATTGTCAATTAATGTTTTAACGTCAGCTTTCTTAACGTCAATTGTTAGCTTCCATTAGCTGGCAGCATAGTAATCCAAATTGGCAACATAGCAAAGATTTTTCCTAGGTTTATAAATACTTCCTTTTTTCCTCTTTCAAGACAAATAATGTTCGAAATTATACCAAATTCTGGTAGAATTAGAATATAATTATACTTCAGAATGCCCGAAGAATCAAAATAGGTGTTGGTATAAAATTGTCCTCATTGACTAAATCCTTTGTTAGTTATTAAAAAAAATTAGTAAACTAACAGAACTTTCGAGAAAACGAATGAGAAAATGGCGGAACTAATGCCTAACTTTAAGGACTGGTAACTAGTCAAGTGATGAGTCACTATCCCTCTTACGAGATAGTGGACATAACAGATTTATTGTTATTTTATCTACTTAACTGGTTACATCCAGTTTTTTCATTATGCCCGAGCTCCAAGTTATTCATTTACTAAAATATAAACCCCATCTGGACGTTTATAAAAGTTGAAGTCATTGTTTTGTGACACAAAACAGACTCAGAAACAGCAGAAGAGTAGAATAATAATACAAATAAGAGAGGAAGCTATATTTCGAATACAGTTTATTTTCTTTCAAAATATCAAAACACAAGACATACTGTAAGTGAAATCTGATGCAGAATACACAGTACACTATAGGAATTTACTTCTAGCATCTTGTTTCGCATATACCGTAAATCAGTTGATAAAGTTTCCTGCCTTAACAAGACTTGTTTACTCGTGGCACTGACAAGTACAAAGCACCGTTGGTAGTGAGTCAATCCGACACGTCATAAGAGCATTCTGAGAAGAGATGAATGGATTCTTTTGGCTGTAACAGCCAGCAACTGAACTGGTTTTAATCCTTCTGCATGCGTGAGTGCGAAAAACCGTGAAATGAATCGAACACAGCAAGTCAGTGCACGCTAGAGATAACAATACGCTGGAACAATGGAGCACCACTCTGCGTTCTACCTCGCTCGGCACTCAGACCCTTTTCTGTTATTATTCGGCGTAGTGTAGCTGTGGATCAAGGGAATACTCCAAGTTCATTATTCGGCACATCCGCAACTCCGTCAGTTGATGACTTTCCACATACAGGGATCGGAGTTTGGTTGCGGGTAGACTTACTTCGATTTCCCAACCCTCTCATATTCCATCACTGCCCCATTATTGATCTGTCATCGTCTCAATTCTCGAGTAACTAATAGCCTATTTTCATTAAACAATGCCTCAGTTCAATCCTGAGTATATTATATCGGGATTGTTGCGAAGTGGCGGTGGGGGGGGGGGGCAAATTTTCTCAACGTAAAAAGAGAATTTGGGAGAATATTTCGCAAAGTATGTTTCAGTGACCATTTTTCCATTACAGCACACCATCATCATCATCATCATCATCATCATCATGAGATCCAACTAGTCTGTAATTCCGTATTCGATGTGAGAGTTTCAGGTATACTGTGAATCAGTATCCGAGATGAGTTCCAGCTATACTGTGATTCCGTATCGGATGTGAGAGTTTCAGGTATAATGTGAATCAGTATCCGTTGATGAGTTCCAGCTATACTGTGATTCCGTATCGGATGTGAGAGTTTCAGGTATACTGTGATTCAGTATCCGAGATGAGTTCCAGCTATACTGTGATTCCGTATCGGATGTGAGAGTTTCAGGTATACTGTGAATCAGTATCCGTTGATGAGTTCCAGCTATACTGTGATTCCGTATCGGATGTGAGAGTTTCAGGTATACTGTGATTCAGTATCCGAGATGAGTTCCAGCTATACTGTGATTCCGTATCGGATGTGAGAGTTTCAGGTATACTGTGAATCAGTATCCGAGATGAGTTCCAGCTATACTGTGATTCCGTATCGGATGTGAGAGTTTCAGGTATAATGTGAATCAGTATCCGAGATGTGAGTTCCAGCTATATTTCGATTCCATATCTGAAGTGTGAATTACAGCTATACTATATTACTCGATAAGATTTTCATATTCTAGTAACGAATCTTGGTTTGTCTGCAATTTCATACTGTAATAATACTTGCACTGTGAATCCAGATTCTAGCAATTATTTGCAGTTATACATGATTTACCATACTGGAAAAAAGTTTCAGTTTTAATGTTGATTCCATATAGGCCTACTAGAAACGAAAACCAGTTATGTAATTCTATTCTACTAGAAATAAGTTCCAGGTATATAATTCCGTACTAGAAATGACCTTATACTACTATTCTACATGCGAGAAATGAGTTTCAGTTATATTGTGATTCCATACAAGGAAAAATGTTGAATGTTATGTTTTGTTTAACGACGCTCGTAACTGCCGACATTATATCAGCGTCACCGGTGTGCCGGAATTTTGTCCCGCAGGAGTTCTTTTACATCTACTGACATGAGCCTGTCGCATTTAAGCACACTTAAATGCCATCGACCTGGCCCGAGATCGAACCCGCAACCTCAGGCATAGAAGGCCATCGCTATACCAACTGTGCCAGCCAGGCCGACTACACAGGAAATGAGTTTTCTGGTTATAATAAGCTGCCGTGTACTGGAAATGAGTAGATTTACTGGCATGTAAAAGAACTCCTGCGGGACAAAATTCCGGCACATCCGGCGACGCTGATATAACCTCTGCAGTTGCGAGCGTCGTTAAATAAAACATAACATTTAACAAAAAGGAGTGATAGTTATTCTGTGATCCCACATCTTAGCAATAAATTTTAATTATAATGTCACTCCATATAAATCAACAACAGTTTCCAGTTATAGCCTACTTTTATTCCACAGCCTAGCAACGAGTTCCACTTACTGATTTTGTATCTTAGCAACGAAGTTCAACTACAAAATTATTCAGTACTCTAGTAGCAATTTCAGTTAACCTGTGATTTATCGCCCTAACAACAAGTTATATGCGCATCATTAGGCTGTGACTGACATGTAAATGTATACACGTGTTAAGGAAGTTTGGCATCGACATTAGCGCGCAAATTTTCCCTTTCTTTTCGTGAATTTTCCTCTCAAAGATTATAAAGCATACCCTTATAATTATGTAGCTATTTATAAACACGAAGAGCTTAAAAATAATTACAGCAGGCAAGTTACGCCAGCGTGAGCATAGCCTTCGGATATTGCTGTCAGTCACGGCCGGTCGTGAAGCGGAGGAAGCGGCCCAGCGCGGCGCGCCGGTGGCGGTGGCTTTCACATGGGTCGGAGTAAAGTTACGTCTGATTGCAGGCCGGGATAACATCTCTACTACTTCCGATTAATAGGGCACGAGTCCATAAATTGGTTCTGCTTCAGCAGTTACTGCTGAACAGTTATTCTCCGCCAAAACGAGTTATGGAAACGCGTGCCGATTCTTCTCTTTTTTATTTTATCCGTCCACATTGCATCGCACTGAAGTTGAATCTGTAATCACAAGAGTATTGACACTCATAAAGGATGACACGAGGGGGAAATTATGAAAGTCGACTGTCCGGTTGCCTCGGGCCGCACAGGATGAACTGCAACGCTTAGAAGTTATTCATGCTGTAATAAGGAGGCGCCGCGCCGCACTCATTTGTTACATCCGCTTCAAACAAGATTGCGACAGTCTTGCTTCAGTATAACGAAGATTGCTTTCAGCTACAATGATGGCCATAATCATAAAATTAAATATGCTTATTACAAGACATGTATTATTAAAACAATTTTAATTAATTTAGGTCCAAATATCGCAGCAGCAGCAATAATAATAATAATAATAATAATAATAATAATAATAATAATAATAATAATAATAATTACATGCACTAAAACCTAAGAATGTTCTGTGCTGGAGCGTAGTGATCGCTTTTGGACTGCGTTACGAAATGAATGCTGGTTCGAGTCTTTATGGAGGAAGAAATGTTCTCAAGAAATTCTGGCTAGTGTAGGGGGCTCATGTATATCTTGGAGCAACAGTAACAAATATAAATGATACTCGGGAGGAAATTAAACACAGAATAAATATGGGAAATGTCTGTTATTATTCGGTTGAGAAACTTTTATCATCCAGTCTGCTGTCAAAAAATCTGAAACTTAGAATTTATAAAACAGTTATATTACCGGTTGTTCTGTATGGTTGTGAAACTTGGACTATCACTTTGAGAGAGAAACATAGGTTAAGGATGTTTGAGAATAAGGTGCTTAGGAAAATATTTGGGGCTAAGAGGGATGAAGTTAGAGGAGAATGGAGAAAGTTACATAACACAGAACTGCACGCCTTGTATTCTTCACCTGACATAATTAGGAACATTAAATCCAGACGTTTGAGATGGGCAGGGCATGTAGTATGTATGGGCGAATCCAGAAATGCATATAGAGTGTTAGTTGGAGGCCGGAGGGCAAAAGACCTTTAGGGAGGCCGAGACGTAGATGAGAAGATAATATTAAAATGGATTTGAGGGCGGTGGGATATGATGATAGAGACTGGATTAATCTTGCTCAGGATAGGGACCAATGGCGGGCTTATGTGAGGGCGGCAATGAACCTCCGGGTTCCTTAAAAGTAAGTAAGTAAGTAGGGCGCTCATGTAGAAATCTATCACAAATTGTTGTTTTTTTTTTTAATTGAGGTGTTCCCTGGAATAACAACTTAAAGTACTTCACATCGTTTTTTCCGTTTTTAGTATATATTGAATCCATAATAACATATCTCCCTCCTGACAAAATATTATTTCTTTCCAACAAACACAACGCCCTCTAGGAACATTTGAATGTCATTCTGCGCAATGCTTTTATACGAGGTCTAAAATGTTTGATGAACAGTACCTATCTCAAATTGAAGATTTTTGTACTTAAGTTCTTGCTCCAGAGAAAGCAATTGTTTAAGTTGTACTTCCTAACAAAGGTGACAAAAATGTCGTCGCATTTTTCCTTTTTATCTTGAGAGACAGCTGGAATTAAGGAAGTTCAACTGGGATACAGAGTATAATAAAGGTGGGGGTAAAAGAGGAAACCGCCACTGTAAGACTGTAAGATGAAGTGTGGTAAGGGTAGATATGGCGAAATGAGGTAGGTTAGATATGGTGAAGTGTAGGTTTCTACTACTATTGTTCTTGTGAAATTGAGGCGTTTCCTGTAATAACAACTTAACTTACGTTACGTCCTTTTTCCGTTTCCAGCATATATTGAATTCATAACAAGGTATTTCCGTCCTGACAAAATATTATTTTCTTGCAACAAACACAGCGCCCTCTAGAACATTTGAACGTCATTCTGCGCAATGCTTTTATACGAGGTCTAAAATGTTTGATGGCCAGTATCTCAAATTCAAGATTTTGTACTTAGGTCTTGCTCCAGAGAACGTATAAATTAAATTGTACTTTCTAATAAAGGTGACAAAAATGCCCTCGCATTTTCCTTTTTATCTTGAGAGGCAGCTGAATTTAAGGAAGTTCGAGTGGGACACAGAGTATAGTAAAGATGAGGTAAAAGTAGAAACCGCCACTGTATGACTGTGAGATGAAGTGTGGTATATGGCGAAATGAGGTAGGTTAGATATGGTGAAGTGAAGTAGAGTAAGGTGAAGGAAATGACGATAATGAACTTACACATTGCAACTACAAAGGACATTCAGTTACGTATAGACAGAATAAGAATGAAAGGGAAAACGAGCTTCAGAACTATTTTGGCTACAAGAAATGTACAAAATTGGTCGAGAATTAAACCTCAAAACTTTGGGAAGAATACCTTGGGTGGCCGACGTACAGAGGTAAATATTTGCACCAGCCCATGGAGAAAGGATAGCTACTCTTTTATTTACTATCGGGAATGAAGATATGGGCGATAAGCCCTTCCAAAAATGTTGCATTATTCATTAAGTCGCATGCAAATGAAGCGCAGTGTAAAACTGTGAGACTGCAGAACAGTAATGCGTCCCACTTTCTCTAGTGTCTCACCTCGCGCGTAATGGCAGTTTTTGAAACTCCCGTTACCACAGAATGACGGTCGACGATTATTAAAGCTTGCAGAGACTCGCGGTCCCACTTCATGCATACGCTATCGCGCCCGCCGAATCTTCTGGAATAAAGATACGTAGTAAATGGTTGTACGCCACATCCACGCCTTCCCCTCACTCGGCCTCTCTTTCCCGCTCCAATGTGCACAGAAAAAAATTAATGTCCTTTCAGACAGTTTCCAGAATGTCAGCATTATCACACGGCTAAAAGGTTTGGACCGCCGATCTGATTCAGTGAATAATTTCTAGTTACTGCCATAAGCATTTCTGAAGCCGCCCACCGCACCGCAACCGGCACCGTTGCTACACAGTGTTCAAGAATATCGACTACTACAATATTCCACTCTCAAACCTCAATTGACGTGGCAGTACAATGCAGTGGTTATCATTCATTTATTTGCTCATTGATTTTTAAGGAGCATGTTATGAACACAGTGTTGCGTAAACCGCAAGAAATTTTTTTACAGCCAGCGCCAGCATTTCTGGCGTGTGTCCTTAAGTAAAAAGCCAGTCAGTGAGCACTTGTTGCCAGTGTAGCTGAGAACGGTACCATCCAAATACACGTGAAGTCAGCAATCTGCCAATCACAGTTTGTTGCCAGTCTTATTGCCCACTGACTGCGGTAAAGGCAAGATATTCGCACTTTGCGCTTCTGGGGCGTGTCCTTGAGTACTTTGCCCAGTCAATGACATTTGTTGCCACTTCGGCTGAGAGAGGATGACACCTCCTAAATAGAAGTCACGTCAGCAGTCTGCCAATCATAGTTGTCTCCCACACAATTCGACGTTCCCATTACTTATTTCACACGCCAGAAACGGTGGCTTTGGTTATATTGGTATCTTATAACGCTGTACCAAATGCGCTAATTAAAGAACAAAACAGAATATAAATTAATATAAGCGAAGTAGAAGAGTTGTTACATTTCCCGTTGCATTTATAACCACGCTGGTGTCTTAGCGTCTTTTCGCTCATCTAATTTTTATAATTTCGTATTTTCAGATTTTGTTCTTATATAAGCTACAGAATTCTCGAACAACGTTGGTAGAGTTTTACTTTCAAAGACACAACCAAAAAGAAAAAAAAAAAGTATCAGTAGAATCAACGCTACATAGGTCTACAAAGTGGAAGTGATATAATTGTGCAGATCGAAAGGAGCAATATAATAACCTATAATGCGTTTTGTAATTAAGTACAGTACATGGTTTATTAGAAAATTAGGCTGAAAGTCTGCGTAGTTTGGCAACAGCGCCTTCCTGGCTCACGTATGAATACACACACGCACTCGGTCTGAATAGCAGCGTTCCGTCCCTTGGTCACAGCAGTAAAGTTGTCATACTTCCTAATAACAAGGGCCGTGACATCGGTATATTTGTATTAGTCTGAGGTGAACACACGACGCCGGTCAGAATGTAGTCGGCGTTTCAAGTACAGGCAGCGGAAGCGAATTTGACACACGCCTAAGCAAGCACGTTCCGTGTTTTGTATACGATCATTGTCTAATATAAAATCAAGACAATACAATCATTGTATATAAGGGTTAATATCGGAAAGTTCTAAAATGCTGGTGAGGCAGAAAATAATTGTTGGAAATCATATTTATGTATCACAAAGTGGTAAAACATAAATCTGAAAAAATGTTTCTTTTTTTTTCTTTTTTTTTTATATTTACAGTTTTGCATTACAGTTTTAGAATGCTTTTCCTATATTTACTGTTACATTAAACTTATAGTTTCTGCCGATGTTGGACGCAGTTTTTCCGCATACATTTTTATACTATCCGATACTCGGTGATCATTTTAATTTCAAACTTTGAAAATGAATGTTGTTGTTTATTGCAGCAGGAACCGAAACCAGGCGAACAACATGCAAGAAAATTAAGGTACAGAATAGATGTGATAAATAAATTAATGTAACAGTTAAATATAGGAAAAGCAAAATTGTACTCCATATAATTATGTTTTCTGTATTCTAAAACTGTAATGCAAAACATTAAATATTAAAAAAACATCTTTTCAGACTTACGTTTTACCACATTTGTGACAATTTAAGTATGACATCCAACAATTATTTTCAACCTCACCAGCATTTTAGACATTTCCGACATTAACCCTTATTATACAATGATTGTATTGTCTTGATTTTCTAATAGGCAATAATCGTATACTAAACACGGAACGTGCTTGCTTAGGCGTGTGTCAAATTCGCTTCCGCTGTCTGTACTTGAAACGCCGACTACATTCTGATCGGCGTCGTATGTTCACCTCAGACTAATACAAATATACCGATGTCACGGCCCTTCTAATGATAGAAAATAACGATATGTGTTTTTATTTAATGCGCAAGAAAACCATCCATATTATTTGAAAACTATAAAGGAATAAATCGTTTTTATCAGTTTCTCTAGTGATAAAAGTAAAACTCAGAATCGTACGGATAATACTTGAGTAAAACAGTGTTAACATTTGGGGAAAAATTTTTTTTTTTCTGAGAAAAGTATTCATTTGGGACTAACATGGTAATAGCTTTTTTCTGTATTCTATCCAAGGCATACATAAGCTGCTAAAATCTGCACAATTAAATATTACTTCCACTCATGTGTATCCGACAGCCGAAAGCGACCTTTTTTTTTTTCAAAAGCATGACTTCCTTCGAAAAGGAAGTGAGGACGGAATTTGAGTTTCGTAGATTTACGTAAAAGATTCCGGCCTAATTGACATGATTCCAGACAAAACTACTGACTGTTTCTCGTTCCATAATGTTCTCTACTCCACAGAAGGCCTCCAAACCACTGATGTCGCTAGAGGGCAAATCATAATACAAAAAATGAGCGCGGACATCATAATCCATTAAGCTACGGTATAGGCCTATCATGGGCTAGATAGTTGACGGGTCATCTTACTGTCCCTGAATAGTCTTTGAAGTTGAATTGACGTCACTACCGGGACGTGTTACGCGTGGTACACGAGCCGCTAATTGAGCTCTACTCCGCTGAACCCTTATGTGTCCTATGGGACCACACAGGCTGTTTGCTGATTTAACAGAACCGCATCCTGTTGTATGAAACAATTAGATTCCAAACAAAATTCTCCACGTGTTCATCGGATCCAGAGAATTCCTCCCAAGAACTTTTATTTAGACCGATTAACAAGAGGTTCTACACTGTGCATTATTTCAATTATTAATCTGGTCTGGAAATCTCTACGATTTTAAAATCTTAAAACCCAAAAATATACATGTGATTGCATGTCACGAACTTCAAACTTGTGTCCTTATGTTAGGAATAAAATGTATACGTAAATATGTATGTAGGCCTAAAAAGTAGCAATATTTTTTATATTGAATGAAAGGTACAGTTGTGGCAAAAAAAAAAAAAGCCGGACCGACCCTTGTAGCTGATTTCAGAGCCTTGTTCACTCCAGAGCACGATAGACTGGTAACTAAGACTTTTGTGGTCCGAATCCTGCCTGGGAAGAAAACTTTTTTTTGTTCCTTATTCAAATTTATTCCCAATACTTTTCGATTGCAGCGATATTTTACTATTAATTAAATTATTATTCCCAGAACATGAATTTTACCAGCAATCGGCTCATAATGTTGTTTGAAATTCTGTCACTTTTCGTTTCCGCGGATCCCGGAACGGGTGCCCATAATCGGTGAGGAGGAATACGTGGGCCACTTCAAAAGTTGCTTTTGTTTCTCTCTCTCTCTCTCTCTCTCTACAGCGAATTCTCCTGAGCTCTTGCAAAGATTTTATTCATACTTAGCATCTTCGACTCAGTTTATTCAAGATCAGTATTAAATACAAACATTTTAGTAAAAATCAATCTATTTTCATTTTAAATAAGTCCCAACCGTAGCATCGTGGTCCAAGGGGTCATGCCTAGATTCGCGTTACGGAATGCGCCCTGGTTCGAATCCTCATGGTGAAGGAATTGTATCAGTAAATTCGGCCAGTACATGGAATCTGTGCCCACTCAACATCGTGATGCATTTGGGGTGCTAAGATAGGTAACGGACACCTAATGGTCAGGGTATCAATATGCTGACTGCACGATACTCTCGTACTGGTTCGATGGTCGTTCACGTCTTTTGAGGCATGTTCACACAAGACAAGCAGTCAGCTGGTCGTCCCTGACCCTGTATGGGCTCTCGCGCATAGATGTTTTTTTTTATTTTAAATAAAAATACACGAAGACTATTTAGTTCAAATGAAGTCAGGCAACTGTATTCGTGACTCGGTGATTTCTATTTATTACGTAGAATAAATTAAGACATCATACACAATAGAATTCGTGTCGCAGGAAAAATTAGATACTTTTTCCAAGACTAATTACTGTGTGGTAATAATTTTTAATTTCCCACTCGACTTGCCTATTTTCACTCCTTTCTGACTAAATGAAGTCAGTAGCTGTGCATCTCTCCTTGTTATGCATGGGAGTATTTCCTCAGACGTAATTACCGTCATAGTAATCTGACGGAATTTCACATTGCGTCTCTATGAAAACAAAGGAATATGCTTAGAAACACATTTATAAGGCACTAATATTCTTTTTTAGACTTATATTACCTTAAGTGCCTATTTTTCATGTTCATAATAAATTAAGAAAGAAGGCTGTTCAGTAATCTTTATACATGAAACAACGAGTCAAAGTCAGGATAGGAGAAGAAATGTCAGAAGGAAGTGAAATTGGAAGAATACGTCAAGAATGTCTCTTATCATCTATCCTGTTCACCATCTACTTGAAGGATTTAGTGAAAAACTGTTTTCAGAATATGGGAGGGGTGATAACAGGAGAAAGAAGAATAAAGTGTACAGTATACGAGTAAGATTTGCTGATGATATGGCATTGTTAGCAGCAGAGATGATACTAAGGGGTATGTTACTGGAGCTAAATAACAGCTGTGAGCAGTATGGGACGAAAATAAATGCAAGTAAGAAGATCATGGTCATAGAAAGAAAAATAAAGAAGGTAAACTTGCGAATTCTAAATGAGGCATTAGAGCAAGCGGACAGCTTGGAATACTTGGGGTGTTCTATAAGCAGTAACATGAGCTGCTGCCAGGAAGTCAAAAGGAGAATAGCAATGGCAAAAGAAACTTTTAAAAAGGAGAATCTTGTACAGACTTCTGGAAAAAGAACTAATTGTAAGAAAGAGACTAGTGAAGTGCTTTGTGTGGCATTGTATGGGGCAGAAACATGGACATTGCGACGAAGTGAAGAGAACGACTAGAAGCATTTGAAATGTGGATAGGGAGAAGAATGGAGCGTGTGAAATGGACAGACAGAATAAGAAATGAAGTTGTGTTGGAAAGAGTGGGTGAAGAAAGAATGATGCTGAAACTGATCAGGAAGAGAAAAAGGAATTGATTGGGTTACTGGCAGAGAAGAAACTGCCTACTGAAGGATGCACTAGAATGAATGGTGAACGGAAGAAAAGTTCGGGACAGAAGAAGTTAACAGATGTAGAAGACATTAAGATTGCGTATATGCGGAAGCAAAGAGGAAGACAGAAAATAGGAAAGATTGGAGAAAGCTGGGTTTCTAGTGAAAGACCTGCCTTGGGCAGAACACTGTAAATGAATAAATGAATTCCGTTATTATACCTTTTGAATGATAGCTTAAGAAAATAAGCTATAAACTATACCTATATCTGAAAGCCGAAGTCATGCAAGTCACAAAACAATAATTTTACAGGGAAACTGCAAAATAAAATTTTGTTCTTTTGTTATTTTTGATTTTCATAGCTATGCTTCAACCAATCAATAAGAAGACCCGAGAACCAAAACAGCGTAACTGGACTTGCATTTATAATGTTTTAAAGTGGGCTGAACTTGCATCTTACATAACGAACCTATTTATTTCATAATAAATCATTGTTATGGGCTTGCTGCATTGTGAATGTCATGAACCTCATTAATAACGCCTCAAATCTGTCATAATCTCATTTCGGAAGAAAGAAACTTTGATGACTTTAGTTCTCACTGTAGATCATTCGCAACATGATAAGGGAATCTAATCATTACGAAATATGTAGAGCATATAATGTGAAAGTATGTGTCATTTTCGTGGCAATGATTTTTCTAAATGATTTTACTTTTGAAGTAACCTTCGTGTCATCAAAGTCCCAAGAGTTCAGGTATAGTACAATGAAAGAGTAGCATTCAGTGGGAACGGCGGCGAGTCCTGTGTCTTACAGATTGACAGAAAAGGGATAAAAAGTCACTTCAGATAATTTTTTTTACAATATCAGTATTACCTCCAAGCTAAAAGGTTTCTGATTCAATTAATAATTTTTACAGTTAGTGGCATATGCTGTTGAACACCAAACATTAGCGGCAAGGAATTTGATAAAGAATTAATTCATCAGACTATGTAATCGCTCAGAATATAAATAAATCGCCGCGAGATATTACACAAACGCAAATGTTATTCAGTCAAACACCGCATGATCAATTAGTCATTAAAACGCACTTAATTTACAGAGTTTCTTCATGTGTGCAGTAAATAAAACCAATAAAAATACAGAGTGGCAGAGAAAATATTAATACTTTTAAAACCAGAATTGCAACAGCAACCATATCCGCATTTCCTTAAATATTTTAACAAGCTATTATTTTGCTTTCTCCATAGAGACGCGTAGTTAATAGCACGGTTAGAGCACCGGCTTTCTATGCCGGAGGCCGTAGTTCAAATGCCTACGAATCCAACTGAAATTCGAGATGGACAAAAGTGTATATGGTAAGGTTCTTTCACGGAGCATTCCCGTTTATTCAGCGATTATTTCATTAGTGTACTATTTCTTCATTGAATGATATTCATAAAATGAAGTACATTTGCGAATTTGTGCTGTCACTGGGACGTTCTCACAGATCTAATGACCGATGGCAATTGTAATAATATTCATGAGAGATATTATTTTTCCCCTTGAACGATTTGCTTTCTTAATATTGTTAATTACCTGTCAAGTGAGTATAGTGGTACATTGCTATAGCAGAAGCTGCTATAAACGAAAAGCTGTCCATAGCAGAAATTTTCACTTCTTATCTAACATCATATCGTCGTTGTTCCTGCAATAACTCCTATGTGCAAAATATAAAATTTTTCAGTAGGAAGAAAAAAAACATATTTATTCATTCTATGGCAGTGGTACATAGGAGATTGTGAATTCTTACATTTTCGAAAGAAAGAAATATAATAATAATAATAATAATAATAATAATAATAATAATAATAATCATCCGTGGCGCTACAGCCCGTGAAGGGCCAAGACCGACCAGCCGGCTGCTGGCCTCACCCCCACATGCCGAAGCAGAGGTGGACGATCATCCAACCAGAATGGAGGTATCGTGTGGTTAGCACGATGATCCCCCCAGCCGTTATAGTTGGCTTTCGCAACCGGATTTCGCTACCTATTGTAGCTCCCCAAGTGCATCACGATGCTGGGTGGGTACTGGTCCCATACACTGGCCGATATTTCATGACAAAATTCCTTCCCCCATGAGGACTCGAACTAGCGAGCATTACGTAACGCGAGTCCTACGCAGGATGCCTTAGACCACGACGCCACGACATAATTACATATAGGAGATTTTATTATTTGCTGTATCACTAAGTTATTTAATAGAGCAAAAATCTGAAAATCGATAAATATGTCACGTAGGAGTTATTGCAGGAACAACGACGATATCATCTCCCAGCATTAGATCTGCCGTCTGTTCGTCAGAGTAGCGCACATGGCAAACTATACCTAGTGGGTACGACGGTAAATCATTGTAAAGTGAAAAACGCCGGCAAAAAATAGCACAAATGGAAAGTAACACCAAGTCCACAACCGAAAACAGCATACTGATTTTCCTTCTTTACAGCATTATATTGTTTCAATTAAGAAATAACACGGAAATCAACCCTGTCTTAATTCATTTTGAATACATTTTCTTCAGTCATCTACTGTACCAGGCGGCATTCAACATAAAAAATAAGAGATATAAAAGGAACATGCAGGTGTATTAAGGGTGGACATGCAACACAGGTCAGTGACTTGTACAGGCGCAAATTTTCATAAAAGCGGCAAGTTGCCATCGTATATCAACTGAACAACTCTTCAACCACAGTTATGGTTGGCCAGGCACTTGTTAAACAATGCCCATTCCATAAATTGGGAAGACTTTGCATAACCGTCACAAATTGACAGGCATGACGTCTGTGTAAAAGAAAAATTATTTACAGTGTTTTTAAGTAAATAATTATTTACACCCTTTGGCATGGAAAATGGTCGCTCTCCTGTAGCGTGAATATGTCGTTCGGGTTAACGCGCGATTCGTACAGGAAGTCGTAGCAGCGACGTATGTGTATGTCTCGAAACGACATATTTCCTACGAAGCCTTTATGGCTTAGCGATATAGCTAGGTGTTAGAATCTATGTAAACGCACGCGTGTGAACACAGCGTACGTGATTCCTAAGCTATTTCGAGACGGAACTTCTGAACAGCGACCAATTTCCGTGTCAAAGGGAGTGTATGTTAGAGCGAGCTGCATTGTAAATTAAAAATAGATTTCTGAATATATTTTCTTGCATTTATCGCGAGATTATGAACACATGTATTTTCTTTTAAATCTACTTTATTCTTTTTTATATGAACTTATCTACAGTCGCTTTAACTCCTAAGTCAAATCGCGACTGCTTGTATTATTCGGTGGTAATTGGGGTGCGAGTCCAATCCGACATTCGCCCTTAAATTTCAATTCAGGAATCCGCCCCTGAGCACGAGTTCTAGTCTTTCAGGGGCGATCTTAAGTTTTTCTGTTTATATTATATTTTATGTTACCATTATTAGCTAAATAAATAAATATGCAAATAAATAAACTGCAAATTAATTCTATTCAGTAGAGAAAAACTACGGAAAAAACTCGACAAGACTGGTCCGCAATTGGGACCCCCGAATGCGAATCTCAAACGATACCGGTTATTTTACGACGCTTTATTAACATCTAGGTTATTTAGCGTCTGAATGATATGAAGGTGATAATGCCGGTGAAATGAGTCCGGGGTCCAGCACAGAAAGTTACCCAGCATTTGATCGTATTGGATTGAGGGAAAACGCCGGAAAAAACCTCAACCAGGTAACTTGCCCCGACCGGGATTCGAACCCGGGCCACCTGGTTTCGCGGCCAGACGCGCTGACCGTTACGTCACAGGTGTGGACGCGTCTGAGTTATCTCGCTTGGTTAGTTCATTCTTGTAGTGCTTAGAGTGCGTTAAATTTATACTGTGCTGTATTAGTGTGTTATATATTGAGTCACATGTAATCAATATTTCTGTCTCAAAAGTTTCAGCATCACCAATAAATACTTTAAGTGCGGAAAGTGTGCAATATAGGGCATACAGAAAAACACTTCATTTTCAACACATCGATTATAGTGTGGTTTTGGATATGCACTCGTTCCTTAAAAATCTCGTCTTAGATCGAGTTTTAACTAGAGTCAGGTTCAGGCAAAAGCATTGTAATGGACGTAATTCTATGAACAACGTTATCTGGTGATAGTGTCGGAATGAGAAAAAATATAAGCACCTGGAGAATATTCGTCTAACAGCTGTTTTGTTCACGAAAAGCCCCCAGGCGTATCTAGTATAGCAGTCCGATCCTCTTTGCTAAGAAGTCTTCAGCTAACTACGGCTTGGTATTAAAAGGGATTACACGAACATAAAAAATTGAGAACAACACAGAAATATCATTACACAGACTATTTGTACCTGTCACACGTAATTGGCTGGCTTTCACATTCTTCTCTCTTTTTACTATCAGCTTTAATGCGCAGGGATAGTGGCGAATTGCAAATCGGTAATACAGCGTCCATAATTTGCATCTCTAATCACTATGGCAACGTTCAGAAATTGATAAGAGCTTAGAGTATTAATGCCATCTTCCCACTAGGCGGAAGGTAGGATAGAGAGGGTAAATTGGCTTACAGCTTACCGTTCCTACCTCATAGGAGATACTTGGTTTGATCCCATAGGATCACTGTTCCAAAGCTCCCCTAAATCACAGTTATTAATCACTGCTAACATCGCTCATCTTTTTTTCTCCCTTTGCAAGGACATCATTCACTATCAATCACAAATCCCAATAGGGCAGTAAAGGACTATTGCGGGAGGCATGGCTCACTCGGTGGAGCGATGACAAATTGGTGTGGTATGGGTTTCGATTCCAGATGGAGACAACGAAGTATTTTTTTGCTACGTGTCCGAAAATGGTTGTGGGTTCCTTCTTGAGGCCAAGAGTTGTTTCCATGGAAATAAAATGGCCAATATGTCACGTTTAACGTTCAGGTGCTTAAGACAATGGGTCAGTTAAATAAAAATCAGCAAAATCTTATAAATGATTATGTTTCTTAGGTCAGGAGTATAGATAAGACAAACGGAAGAAATGCAAGAGAAGATACAAGAACGAGCGAAGAAACGAAGCGACTACCAGATATCAGTGATTGTGAGGACAGAATAGATAAGGCTTTTGAGAGATTATTAAAAGGGGAAATGAAGGACAGAATAGTGCGGAGGATGAAATTAGCGAGGAAGAAGAGTGCTAAAATGTGAGTGCAAGAACGTTAGGGGTGACAAAAGTGATAGAATAGGAATAGAGAAGAAAGTGTTAAGTATAAGAAGATAGTGTAAGAGTGTAGTAAAATAGACAAACAAACAATAAATAAAAGAAAATTAAAGTAAAAGAACATCTGAACAATTTTGAAGTGGAACAGATAGAAATTGGAACTGTAATTAAGCGATGCAAATCTTGTAATTAAGTGAATTAGATATTTCATGTTTTCCAATGTTGTGGTTTGGGAGTAGTATAAGGGGTTCTATAAATGTAGAAGTATTATAGAAATAAATTTACGGAAAGAGGTAGACCCATAAAAGAAAAAACTAGGAGTGAAGAGAAAAAGATAAACACGTAAATAAACAGAGGATAGAATAGTAGGAAAAAAAATAAGTGATGTAAGTGTTCTAAATAGAGAAAAGGGAAATGTAGGCAAATAATTTAGGAGACAATAGCTCGAAAAGAATGAGTAAGAGTACGTAGATTTGATAGTAGATAAGAAAATAATAAATAATGTGAATTATTAAGGAAAGGAATATGCAATATTTAATAGAAAAGCGAGAAAAACAAAACCCGGTAGCATCATGTACCTTGGAATACATTGTTCCTTGGTATAAGATATTTGATGATCAAATGTACAAGAGGGTGCACGTTTAAATAAATATCGCTGCTTAAACTAGAGATGAGAATAAATAATGTAAATTAACGTATTATATTTACTCACCAGATGATAGGGAACACACTATACTTGATTGATATTACCAAATACAATTTGGTTTCGTGTTAGAATACATATAACAATGGACGAAATATTTACTTTTGGTACCAAAAAAATTGTTTTGGCCAAAGAACTCACACTTTGCAATAAATCAAACCGGAACTATGACCAGAGCTACCTAGCGGCTTACTCTACAATCTACTTCAGTTTGAGTCGGCTAGGTAGCAGAAAAAAGTCAGAAATAAAAAATGATCCAAGATACACTATGCTCTACTTTTTAACTTTGCTCTAGAGTATGCCATTAGGAAAGTTCAGGATAACAGGCAGGGTTTGGAATTGAACGGGTTACATCAGCTTCTTGTCTATGCGGATGACGTGAATATGTTAGGAGAAAATACACAAACGATTAGGGAAAACACGGAAATTTTACTTGAAGCAAGTAAAGCGATCGGTTTGACAAAGTATATGATTATGTCTCGTGACCAGAATATTGTACGAAATGGAAATATAACAATTGGAGATTTATCCTTCGAAGAGGTGGAAAAATTCAAATATCTTGGAGCAACAGTAACAAATATAAATGACACTCGGGAGGAAATTAAACGCAGAATAAATATGGGAAATGCGTGTTATTATTCGGTTGAGAAGCTCTTATCATCCAGTCTGCTGTCCAAAAATCTGAAAGTTAGAATTTATAAAACAGTTATATTACCGGTTCTTCTGTATGGTTGTGAAACTTGGACTCTCACTCTGAGAGAGGAACATAGGTTAAGGGTGTTTGAGAATAAGGTGCTTAGGAAAATATTTGGGGCTAAGAGGGATGAAGTTACAGGAGAATGGAGAAAGTTATACAACACAGAACTTCACGCATTGTATTCTTCACCTGACATAATATTAGGAACATTAAATCCAGACGTTTGAGATGGGCAGGACATGTAGCACGTATGGGCGAATCCAGAAATGCATATAGAGTGTTAGTTGGGAGACTGGAGGGAAAAAGACCTTTAGGGAGGCCGAGACGTAGATAGGAAGATAATATTAAAATGGATTTGAGGGCGGTGGGATATGATGATAGAGAACGGATTAATCTTGCTCAGGATAAGGACCAATGACGGACTTATGTGAGGGCGGCAATGAACCTCCTGGTTCCTTAAAAGCCAGTAAGTAAGTAGGTAAGTAAGTAAGTAAGTAAGATACACTATGCTCAAGGAACAACAGTCTCCTCTAACACATTCTGTGGCACAAAATAGAGGCTTCATATCTGACTAGCGACTTAGGACGAGAAAAGATTAAGAGAGAAGTATGGAACATCTCTACGGTGGAAGAAGGGTAATGCTAAGACTGGCCGCACCCAATCTCCTTGAAAATTTTCACACCTGTTAAAATAATTACAGACAGAAAAGAAAAAGACATTAACGTCTATAATATCGCGTCTACTATCATTGGTATATCACAAGAACTACTGTGTTACTCGTAACAATATAAAAGTTAGCGTTCCCACATGGTGCCGTGAGAAGGAGAGAGGGTGCTCCATTACGTAGCACTTACTCAGTGCAGAAAATTACCACGGCAACAAACCGCAGTACGGAAACAAAAGAAAGAAGTTTCGCCAAGATTATATTTCTTTGTTCTTCTTCCACTCCTCAAGCGTAACGAAAATTCATCTGCAATTATCATTTCTTTGCACAATGATTTATGAAAGGCGTGACGTAACTTCAAGCCCGGCGAGGTTTTTTAATTATTGTCATTAAGAAAGTAAATTAAAAGGTGCGTTCACTAAGAGTTCATTACTTTAAAAATATACATAAAGGCTCGGATTCATAGCAAATGAAAACATCAGACCTCGCCTGCAAGTCACATTAACTGTCGCAGAGCAGTTTTCAACACTAAACGCCAAGAGAAAGATAATTCAAGATATGATTCTTTTGTCGGTCATTTAATCTTCTATCAAGAATCTAAATTTACATTTCGATTTGTTACGACAATCTTTAAGCAAAACTTAGTTACTTTAACACGAAATGCCTTTGTAATATTTTGAAATCAATTTATTAAATATAGTCTACTTTTCTTACCAGATCGAGTTTTGATCGAGTTGAAAAAATATTTTAATACACTGTACGACACAATTATTGTTAAATTTAACTTGGGTTCGGTTATAAGCATAAGTATTAAATATTGTATATCTGTATATATTATTGTATCGTTATATTACAAAACAACTACTTTAATTATTTACTAACATTTATTATGAGGCTTATAATTTATTCTATCAATTTCTCCCGAAATTTTTTAGACAAACCTAAATAACAAAAAGTATGAAGACTCGCCTAGTTAATACTGCTTCATCGATGATTTTAAACATGTGAGTGTATTCACATGCTCCGAATTAAGTGCCGCTCTACGTTTCGTAACAATATTTCCTGCATCACTAAACACGAAAAAACTTTTTTTCTGTTAAGCACTTCTCCACGATCGTTCAATTTAAATCCAAATGTTTCACCGAATTTACCTCTCAAATTTTCATATGACGTAATGGACTTTACACTTTTCACAGACTACAGAAAACTGATTTTTTTTTCTTTATCAGACTAAACACACAACCTTCATACACAAACTCAGTACAGAAACAGCAACTGCAAAAGTACAGCAGTCCAAACAGAAGACTGGACTCTATTGTAATCGAATTACCAGATTTTAGAAAAAGAAGACGGTAGTTACGCTCTCACTTGCACACAGTTTAGGCATGGCTATTTTATAAGGGAGGAGGGGGACGAATCCCAGAAAAGTATGTATTTCATATGCTAGGAAGATGAGCTTACAACAAGGTGAAAGTTTTCTTGGAAAACCATACAACTTAATAAGATTTCGCATTGTGTTTCAACTTTCAATAGAGGTAGACTAGGTCACTGTCCTCATATATCTATCTATTTCTGAAGTGTTTGTGCAAAGATTTTCCCTACGCTACATGGTTTAGTTAGAAAATAACAATACCATTGTGTTTGAAGTAAGCAATTTCCGAGAGAGAAATATTGTCGGAAATTTTAGTAAGAGTATTTATTAACAAAATAATAATTAATATCAACTACAACCGATTAATTTTAATCGACTCGATTATTCGTTTAAATATTTTAGATCGATTAATATTATAACAGAAATTTATCGATTAAATCCCACAACACTACTTATAAGTATATCTATTATCAAGCAGTACACTCACTTGACGATGTGTCAGAGGCAAAAACAATTGTTTGTATGCATCTGAAGTGTGATTAGTGTAATATGTAGCTAATCGACGATGTAAGCAATGGAGGGGAAAGGAAATGGCCATTATCTCCTGGCCTAGTTGCCTCATAAGTGGAGCCATTTTGGTATCACTTGTGAGGTTCAGACCTGTCTTCGGACCGTTGACTAAACAACAATAACATACTAATAATAATGAAAATAATTATTATTATTATTCATATTAATATAATAAGACAATGTTTCATGTTATTGATCATTTTCGCCATTCTTGTGTAGGCGACATTTTACAGTATCCATTAATATAAAATGAAATTTATAAACAATTTAGAACTCGGGGAACCTCCAGGATTGTGGAGTGGAAAATACTTTGAGAAATACTGGTAAACATGTAACCATTTCCAATCATTCTACGTCTTCGTAATCAATCAATAATTTACAATCATTCTGTATTCCAGTAAGTAACCTACGATTTCCAATCATTTTATATTTCGTTAACCAATAAACAATTTTCAACCATTCTGCATTCCAGTAACCAATAAACGATTTCCAATTATTCTGTTACCGGTACCGAAGCAATGATTTTGTCATTCTAGTATTGCGTGCAAAGGAACAATTTACAATAAAATTATTCTGATACAATTTCCCGGCAACAAATTCAAATATATTATTAGGACACTTGTGATTTCACGTTTTTTTAACAAAAACTTTCGCATGTTCTGTAATTTTGCATTCTTCGTCTCAGCAGTACCAATTATAAGAGGGGCATGCATTAACCTACAGGGTGTTTAAAAAAAGTAACCGAAACTGAGTTTATGTTTTTTTAACAACATAAGGTAACTTAAGGTAACAAGATGAAATTGTTAAGGTCTGTGTATTTATTTATGTTTCAGATTTGAGTTGAGTTGAGTTGAGCTGAGTGAGTGAGTGCCACAGCCGACATGCAGCAATATGCCGCCTGGATCGTGCATGGAGCGTGGGACATTATTTCCAGAGTTAAGGGACAGAACGAAATGAAATTCGTCACAACCGTTTTCCAGAACCATTTCCAGAGACCTACACTACTAAAGAAGACTATCCTGTCTTGGGTAGAAATGTTCCGGCAAACAGGGTCCGTGACGAACCATACTGAGGGACATTCAGGAAGACCTCACACCACCAGGAGCAATGAGAATGTTGGTCGTATGATGGAGAAAGTTCTGCAGTCACCGAAGAAGAGCTTTCGGCGCATATCAAAAGAATTGCAATTGCAACCCACAGGTGTGTGATGCATGGTTAAGGAACTTGGTGCCCGCTGATACCGAATCCAGGTATTGTACGAGTTAAGGCCCCCACTTTATCGCACCCGCTTGCAGTATTGTGCCCGTGAACTCTATGAGGATGAACACAGCCTTGATAACTGGTGGTGATCAAATGAGTGCCATGTGCTGCTGAATGGCCATGTTAACAAGCAAAACATCAGATTTCTTGAGTAGGAGAAGCCTGGCGAGTACCTGCAGAGACCCTTACATTCTGAAAAAGTCACCGTATGGTCAGTAATTTCAAGTCATGGGTTCATCAGCCCGTATTTCATTGAAAATGATAATGATAATGGCTGCCAACGCTGCTGTATACCGGCAGGTCCTCATCCGCTCCAATGCCTATTTACAGAATTTTTATGAGTTCAGAGGTTTTGAGCAGCAAGTCTTGCAGCAAGACGGAGCCACACTACACATTGGCCGTGGTAATCTACCGTTCCTCAAGGAACTCTTTCCAAATAGGGTCATCTCCAGGGGATCTGCCTTTCCCTATCCTCCCAGAAGCCCGGACCTCACGACGTGTGACTCGTGGCTGTGGGGCATGTTAAAGGAACAGTGTTTTCATCCGGTACCACATAGCCTGGACGACCTGAATGCAAATATGAGTCTATGATATTGAGCATAACTCCAGATCAGTGTACTGGCATGCTTACATACATCATTGACCGCATGCAGTACGTAGCGTATAATGACGGACGCCATGTGGAGCAAGACTGTCAAAAGACCAGATAAAAGTTTCGGTTACCTTTTTTTGAAACATTCTGTACATCTTATTCGATAATAAGTACGATCATCTCTTCCAATCAGTTTACTCGTATTAAAGATGCTTTCCCCAGTGTATCCCGCACACGACTTTTAGGCCCAATTGTATAAAACTCCCTGACTAAAGATCAACTTTGATCGAAGATCGGAAAGTGAACCGAGTTCAGACACTTCTTCTATTGTATAAAACTTTTCTGCGATCAAATTACCTTGGTTCAAATGCAATCTAAGTTCACGTGAAAAGGATTTGGCAACATCGCATAAACAGGTGAAATACGTGATGCGAGGACCATATTATACAAGCTTGTTCAGTGTTGCCAATCTAGCGACTTTAACTCTGTTTCAACAATAATTTCTTTTAACTTTTATATTGCTTAAATAGGGATTTAGTGGTCTTTTTAGCACCCCATAGTGACAAAATTTAATCTTTCTTTGTTGATAATGGATATCTAGCGACTTTACAACTACTTTTTGGCGACTTTGTGTACACACTGTTGGAGACACTGGTTTTTTTTTTTTTTTTTGTGCAATGTAAATAATGGCGGACAATAAGAAGAAGGTTGACTGTTCTCCAAGTTGTTATCATGTTATGGTGTTTGATACTGCTAAACATAATAAAGCTTTATAAAACGACAATTTTCGTTTAGTAATACAGTTAATTGAACATTTATGAATGTACCTATCATATCCATTAATAATTAATGGTTGTTATAAACATAATATAATTATAGGTTATATTATTTGATACTGCTGAACACGATAGGGCCTTATAAAATATAAGAAAGTTTGTGTATTAAGGCAAGAAATTGAAAGAAATATATATAAATGTACCTAACATATCTATTAATATTAATAATAATGGATATTTTATTTGCACAATGTGTCACTCGTATATTTCAAACAGAAAAGAAATAACTGAACTTGGATCATCTAACTTAATCGGAGAAATTTCTTCAGTCAAAGTTGACTTTAGTTTGAGACAAATTAATCTCAGATTAGACTTTATACAACACACAATTCCAAGTTCAGCTGAAACAAGGGTCAATTTAACCTCTGATCTAAGATTAAATGGTTTATACAATCGGGCCTTAATAGCATAAAATGCGAGCACTTATTAAGAGCTATTATGAATTAATTTTCAAGACGGATCCTCGAATATGGTTTCTACAATTGCGGCGTTTAGCTGCAATCAGATACATCATTAAAACATAATTTTTCATTATGAAGGGAAAACGTTTGCAAGGAACCAAGGATTTGCAACCAATACTATTCTTTCATCTTACAAATCCATGTGATGTATCTGGCTTTGGAGCATAACAGTGCTATAACAGTTGCAGAATCATATGAAGATATGAAATATAACATTAACTCATTTTCGAAAAAAAAGTGATGTATCTGATTTTGCAACTACACGCCTCAATTGGAAAATGAACTTTTTTTTTTAGACCTTCGTCTAAAAATCCGGAGTTCATTCGTAAACTCTGTCCGATTATGTGGAGAGGTTTTCCATGTTTAATTTGAAGTTAAATTATGAGAGAGCAGAAAAATGCACTCAACGCAAGACAGTGGAGAGGGGATGAATTTCGGAGATATGTAGGTCAAGTACAAATTATAGGAACAGGAATTATTTTTCTCCCCCTTTCAAGGAAAGACGAATGCAAAACAAAATTGATATGATTGATTCTAATTAAGAGGGTCCGAAATACAATCCCGAGCAGATTCTGTGAGATTTGCGATGTTGTGATCGAGGCATAACTATCATGTAGCACTTTCTCTATTGGTCTATAATCATCTATCTAACGACATATTTTAGAAATATTGTTACGCGTTATAAATATATTGGAAAGGTAATTCTTTAATTGGGTGAAATTTGTTCATTTACAGGAAAGAAATTGACTGAATTGTTGTAAATGAAACAATTACACTGCCTGCCATTATAATTTTATTTTGACTCAAATATCCCTATTAACAAAAAATTCGCTAATCTAGCTATGAATTCTGATTAGGCGCCAGCAGACGTTGACATACCTTTATTCACGGCACGCGGATGCACTTGACATCCTCCAACAAGTGTGTTCTTCATTCACGCCAAATGAAATTAAGTTCGACACGTATAGTCATGTCTAATAAATAGTCATTCTGATTGATTATCAATAACAGAACGTCACTCGAACTATTTTCCTTTTCGGAGTTCCATTGTATTCACTCACTCCCGTGTTGTCCAAAATACAACTGGACATATGATAATTTACACTACGTGTTAATTATAAATATGCTTTAGTTCTTTTATATATTTATTTTTATTTTGCTAATATTTGTAACATGAAATATAGTATACACAGATAAAATTTTAAATCACTCCCTCAAAGAGAAGAATTCGTGCTCAGGGGCGGATTCCTCATTTTAAATTAAGAAGTATATAATATAATTTGTTTTATTTCTACTACACAATAAGAATATATAAATTTAAAATTTACAATTTTTCATTATTTATAAAATCCATACATAACGTTTTTAATTTAATACTATAACTATTTTAAAACGTTAAGTGTTAAGGGCATTTTGCTCGATTGATGATGAGATGTGGTTGATGATATTGCAAAAGCTCTTTGTTTCAATTTCACAGGAATCATTAGGGTGACTACTGGGCTTTCATCCTCTAACATGTAAGACTAGACATGGATTTCAGAAGATATTTCAAGAAAGTTCGGAAGAAATTATGGTACCAATTGGCGAACACAAGAGCGAACGAAGATAACTACTTTATGTAAGTAATCTATCATAGGGCTACTTGTAAATTCAATAAATCAAGTATAGTTCTGTTTGCAATTAATTTAAGTAGTTGAATTTTAAATTACCTTATATGAAGAAACCAAGTAGATCTCCTGTATAGATCTATCCTGAATACTACGAGCATAATAACAGGTAAGACAAATATGAGTAAAACAAGCATAAGTAACACATTTTATATTTGTTAAAGACGAGTTAAATTAACTAAACAAGTAAAATGTAAGAATAAATGGAACAAAGTATAGTCAGTATATTTCATTATTAGATATAATGATGGTGTTAGAAATTCTGATGAGTTTGAGTATGGTTATCGCCGGTAGTCGAACGCAGTAGCACACCGTTGCGAAAGACATCCGACATACAAGCTCTCGGTAGCAAAATATAATAAAATTAGTGTCAGAAGAAAAACTTATAACTTGTAGTAAGAAACGCGCATAACTGAGGAGTTGATTTATTTTCAAGTAAACTTTGATATCTGACATGGGGGGGGGGGGATTTTTAAGCTGCCGTCTGTCTAGACAACAATTTCTTTACAAAATTGAATAAATTTTATCAATATTCAGACAACTTATCAATAGTAATCTCACTAGAGGTTTTGATTTATCTAGAGAAAATCAAAACTCGAGTGAGATTTAATTTACTACGATATTTCACGATCAGAAGAAATAAAGTACTCTAATACAATAAAATATTAATTGACTTACTAAATTCTATTTCACTAATGTTAGCTTCACAAAAACGTTTGAACGGAGCCGCCATTTTCAGATGACTATCTATGCGGGAAACAAATGACGATCGCAAAGCACGTTTTATGATACCGTAAAGAACTTGCAGTTTGAAATGTTGGCAAACAAAGAAACAAACGATAGGAAGTGATGAAAACAAACAAATGCTAGTGAAATGATAAAATTGTAGTGATAAACAGCCGTGATTGGTTGAAACACGTCCTTTCGTACCTTTTTATCGGTCAAAAGTAGTATGACGTAGTAAAAGTGTAACAGTCTGCGAAAAATACATATGGAATATAACATTCAATAATAATAATAATAATAATAATAATAATAATAATAAAAATAATAATAATAATCCGACAGCCCATAAAGGGCCAAAGTCTGACCAGCTGGCACCTGGCCTCACGTCCACATGCCTTAGTAAAGGTGAACGATCATCCAACCAGAACGGAGATCTCGTTTGGTCAACTGGTCAGCACGATAATTCCCTCGCTGTTATAACTGGTTTTCGAAACCGGATTTCGCTATCTATCGTAGCAACTCCCCAAATTCACCACAATGATATTCCCATAAAAACCTCTAGATCGACAGACTTCCTTAATATCACAGTATTTTCTGCTTATACTCGTACGTCAAATAATGAGAAATGAAAAGTTACAATTTATCAAGAGACTGCAGTGATACAAGGCGAAATATATTTAATTAATTCTGAAGAGAGTGCTGTGGCCTTTTGGTGCGAATATTGTATGACAGTTCGGCGTTGAATATAACATTCAGCCAATTTGGTTCGTGTGTCATTTTAGCTGTCATAAATTAGGAGTAGACGTTATAAGAATCCTCAAAGGAAATTAAATATTCTAACTTCAATCAAGTCAGATGCCAAAGACATGAGGCGAAAATTAGAGGAAGTAGTTAACCTCTTTAAAGATAACACTTTGACTCATTACGAAAATTCCAAAGTAGGAAAACTCTATTGGCACGACTGACGTCTCTCAGTTTGATAATAAATTTCACATGAATAGACTTTCTTGAGAGAAGGAGAAAGAGTAACTAACCGAAAATCCTCTACGGAACCCACTCCCTCAACCACCCCCCAAACCCCTCCACTTGGCACAAGCGTTACCCATTTTCCTTTCTTGTCTGAAACGAGAGTGACATAATTGTTAAATGAGACATCAGCGCGCCGTTCTACTTCATGCATTATACAGACTTCCAATACAAACTGTCTCCTAGCAACAACTATCGACAGGTCTGCTTTCCACTCACATGTTGCTTTCTCATTGGTATAGTGATAACCATTATGGTCATCATTACAGTATGGGCCGTTCGATATGTTCCATCCCCATTAAATTGGTCAGTCCATCTCAGTCATGTTCTTCCAACAAACATTCCGAAGTCTAGCGAGTTCCAGCGCTATATTCTGGTATTCTGCTATACTGTGGTGGGTATGTTTATGATTGAGTCGAAAAGGGTGTGTTTTGAAATTCAGTTGAGTGTTCATATTGTTCTAGAGCAGTGGTCGTCAGGACTCGCTGAAATAGGTAACGGGTAAGAAGTGTATCGCAATATGCACCTTCGTGCAGAAAGGAGAGGTAGAAAGTATACCCACCAGCAGCCAATAATGCAGTGCCAGTGCAATGTCATGGATGAATATATAATAGGATGCGAAACTGCGGTCAGCACCATCTGACGGAAGGGGGTTCAAATAAGATGATCAATGCCCGACGTCGTGGGTGGTGAACATTAGAACTACGTGTTGGGTAAATTACCCGGAGTTCTCTATTTATCCGTTCGTTCGAGACGAATAGACGATGCTCGAGAAGGCAAGATGGCAGCCAGAAACTTGTAAATGAGTGGACATAAAGTGATACTAAGTGTGTGTATAAGCAGTGTATGTTAAACAGTGATGTTTATGGACGTTGTAAAGTAATAGTAATATAATAAATTGAACTAAGTACTTTTTGCAAGACTTTTCCATTGCGCTGTACATTAAATACCGAAAGAATACAATCCCAATTATTATTTTCTGTCTCTATTTGGTTATATTTTAATTGGGTAGTGCAAAACAGATCGTCTCTTTTATCTTCCTGTTGACTCCGGTAAGAATTTTCAGTGGAAGATGGTGTGAGAAATAAAAATGTAAATGTTTTATTTTAAATTGGGTTAGTTGAGAATATCGATGATTGTGGGAGGGAAGGAATATTTTCTGCATAGGTTAACATTTTCGTCACCAAGTGCGCTGCTAAATTCATGGAGTAATTAGTTTTTGTTTTCGCTACTTGGTGCGCTGCTAGATGTAATAAGTTCTCCGCCGTTCAACAGATGGCAGTAAGATCAGATTCTACATTAGCGCCTCTAGCATGTGTTACAGGAAACTCAGTAAGTTTCGCATCCTATTATATATTCATCCATGGCAATGTCTTATCGAGGGTGCACTGTGCTGATGACCGCTGTTCTAGAGTGTCACGTTTTTGGTTCGTTGGCTGGATGTGTAATATTTTCATATCATATTCTATGTTACTGTGATATAAAAATTCTACACATCTAACCAAAAAACCAGACACTTAACACTCTAGAACAATATGAAATTTACAAACATACAAAAACTCACCCACAGCACATCCTGAACACTCAACTGAATTTCAAAACACACGCCCTTTTCGACACAATCATGAACACACACCACTACTGCACAGCAGGAAACCAGAATATAGCGCTGGAACTTACTATGCTTCGAACAACACGGACACCACGTCGAAACTAGTCAGCCAAGTAATTTTTATAATATTAACACAGTAAAACTCACTTTGAGAGAGGAACATAGGTTAAGGGTGTTTGAGAATAAGGTGCTTAGGAAAATATTTGGAGCTAAGAAGGATGAAGTTACAGGAGAATGGAGAAAGTTACACAACGCAGAACTGCACGCATTATATTCTTTACCCGACATAATTACGAACATTAAATCCAGGCGTTTGAGATGGGCAGGGCATGTAACACGTATGGGCGAATCCAGAAATGCATATAGAGTGTTAGTTGGGAGGACGGAGGGAAGAAGACCTTTGGGGAGGCCGAGACGTAGATAGGAAGATAATATTAAAATGGATTTAAGGGAGGTGGGATATGATGATAGAAAATGGATTAATCTTGCTCAGGATAGGGACTAATGGCGGACTTATGTGAGGGCGGCAATGAACCTCCAGGTTCCTTAAAAGCCAGTGAGTAAGTAAGTAAGTAAGTAACACAGTAAAGCAGTTATAACGTTAATTAGTGATTATACAAGTGTTAAAAGAGTGTATTAATCAATAAAGAATTAGGTTTGATCGATGATCAGATTTTGAGTATTCGTGACTGAATGATGTGGACTATTGCGTGAATTGTGCGATGGATTATGTTGATTCTGTTACTACACGTTGTTCTTTCTTTATTAGATTCTTATGTAATGAACTGATTAAAAAAGATGTTTCGTTTATGAGTGGATTTTTCGTTGAAATTATATTTATCTTTGTATATTTCAATTTATTATATTTATTCCATTCGAGCTTTACCAATCTTATTAAGTACTGTACACAAAGATGCCTTTCTTGGAAATAACAAAAACTTCGTGCACTCTGACTATGAGATCACTCACTACTGGTCTGTCACCTCGCGACACAGTTCAGCTGTCGTGTGACTCCTGACGCAGAGGATGTCATTCAAATTCGTTGTCAGAGATCGGAAACAACCCTGTACTTGTTTGCCTCTTGAGACGAGACGTGTTCATAAACATATTAGTGTCAAAACGAGTGATGATCCTTTCTCTCAAGTACTTCTGAAAGATGTGCTGTCTACACTTTCTTGTTGCTTATGTCTGCTGAAAATTTCTGTATTGTAGAGAACTCTTCATTAAGGAAGTCTGCTGGCATTCTTAGTTGGAAAGAAACACTACGTTATTGCATGCACGAGTGCATAATCTATTGCAAAATCTATATTGTACGCTCCAGTTGTGGAGCTGCAGAACTATTGTAACACTGCTCCCTTAGATCCAGCTCATTCTTGTTGCGAATGCTCAACAGAATTCACGACATTTGCATTGTATCTTAAGTTATCTGGCACAATACCAGCCGAGACCGATGGGCGTTACATACGAATATATGAGAAAGCTGTATGGGTTCTTTGGGAAAACACGTATAGGTGGAGGTATTGTGTTTCGTGGATTTGCAGCATGTGAAAGAAAGACTGTTCCCAACCAAGTGGAATCTAGAAAAATTACTGGGCATCGTTTCTCGCCTCACCAAGTTTCCTGCTTTGTATATAAATGTTTCTATGAGTCACTGTACCGTGAGCCTGTAAATTACTCTTTATAAGAAAACAAAAAGAATAAGTAGGTACCCAGATGTAAGTAAACTCTGACTGAGGTGCTGGATGTTATGTACATCTATTACCAGCCAGTACATCTCACTTGACATTATGTGTCGGAGGAAAAACAATTGTTTGTATACATCTTAGACTGATTAGTGTAACATGTATTTAGTTATCACTCGACCGAGGCGAGTGGAGCCGCGGGCGTAATGTGAACTATCGCGATGCGGTATTACGAACGCAGGAGCAGTAGCTCCACGGCTCCGGGCTGCAGGACTCCACTGGCCTTGGTCGAGTAATAGCGATGTATGCAACGAAAGGAGAAAGGAACTGGCCATCTATCCCATTATCTCCTAGCTTAGTTGCCCTCATGAGTGATGTCTTGTTGGTGTCACTTGTGGTGTCCAGACCTGTCTTCGGATAGTTGACTAAACAACTAGACGTAATGTCAATAGAGTGCAGGATTTAAAAACGTACAAGGAAGACATACATGTATCCAATACGTCATCAGCCATCGAATAGTTGCCACGCTTCTCATTAAATCCCTCCCCAAGTTTGCTGGCTCAGAAACAGTCAAGAACTTAGGCCTACTTGCAGCCTTATACCAGAATAAATATATCTTACCACCTGAATTCCTGATGTTAGATATTGAAGTTCTAGGCTCAGCTTTCAACTTACCTGAACCAGAGAAGAAATAAAACCATATTAGATTAGCTGCTTTAGCATGTAGTTCATTGCATTCATGACAGTGAATGGGAAAAAGATTAAAGAATAACAGAGGAAGGGAAAGTATTGTCATTACGTCTAAAGTCAAAAACGTTTATACTTCAAGCAAGGGCGCCATATTTCTGTTGGGGGAGGGACAAGATTTTGAGGAAAGATCTTATAAGGTTTATTCTTATTTCCTCTGAAATAAACTACTTTCTATACCATAAATCGGAATAAACTTGACCGCTGGGGTAAACTCGATCATAAAAATATTTAATCATGCTATCAGATGCACTGAACATGTTTTTTTAAGTTCATTATTTTCCCTTCATTTCTTAAACATGCGTTTTTATTTTAAATTACAAATATGGTTGATATCATGGTTTAATTTTCTAATGGTCATGTTTATCCAACTTTACCGTATATTTCCAGTTTTGACACTTAGACCATATTTTAATTTATTATTCTATTCAAACGATATGTAAGTTAATTTATCTTCACTTGCTATTAATATGACGTAGGTGCGAATAAATGTCCACACAACTTTGCTGATGAAATTATTTCAATTAACAATTCAATATCCGTTAATTTTACTACAGAAAAAAGTATTAAAAATTCGTTTAAAAAAGCAGAAAGATTACTCTACTGAATTATTGTTTAAACATTTCAAAGTTTTCAACATTAAACAAATTTATTATTTTATTTTATTGAAATATTTTCACAGAAATGTTAATAACTTGAAAGGTATATACATAAATATAGAACTAAAAATACGAATTCTCTGCGTTTGTCTGAACCTAAATGTAAAACCAATGCAGCTTTTTATAATAGCAGGAGTCAAGGTCCCAGATTATTAAACCAATTTCATTCTAATATTATTTTAACCGCGAATCCTATCCAAATTAATAAAAAAAATTATTGATTTATAGTTTGGGTTTAAACATATTAAACACTTTTTAACCTGTATTCACTCTCAATTTTAATTTTATTTTTGTCTATATTGGAATTCCCTCCTGAGCACGAGTCTTACTCATTCATGAGTAGGCTAGTTCATCTTACATTGTATTAACTTGTATTCATTTCAAACTTACTAGCAATAAAATAAGTAAGTAAATAAATAGATAAATAAATAAATAAACAAAAAAGTACTTTCATTTTCAATAGGTAACTGTCACTAATTTAGCAATATAGCAAAGGGTACCGCATTATTTCATTTAAACGAAGTCATTAACTAGCTCGCCTTTAAATTTCTTCAGCTTTTAAAATTTCAAATATTTTAATATTAAAGTACAGTTCTCGCAGTTTTACTTCAGTAATACATATACTACTCAATTATTATTCTTTTTTTAATCTTAAACTCGGAAGAGGGGCAATTGCCCCCCATACTCCCCCTAAATTACGTCTCTGATTTCGATACGAAAGTAAATTTAATTTTCAACAAATAGGCTATATGAAAATGTATACAAAAATTATGTCCAATTCATTACACCATTTTCGACTCGATATGAAAAGCATTTTCAAATTATGACTTCGAAGACATCTACATACAGTCAAATTTAATTAAGTAACCTATCCACATACACATTCATTCACTATCTACTTATCTTTAACCATTCATCTACCTGCTTATTCATGTAATCACATCACCCATACATGGCGTCTGTGACTCAGCGCTAGCACGTTGCCCTTCCAGGTGGCAAGGGTTCAATCTTCAGCTAGTCATGATGGCATTTGTGGAGGAAAAAGTAGACGTAGAGGGGTTTTCTGAGATACTTCTGTTTTCCTAATTTAATTCCACCAACAATACCTCGCACTTCCCCCTTATTTCATCTAGGCCTATCATCTGCAATAGTTAAAAATATGTTGGGATGATATCTTGGAGGTGTACCAGTTTCCGATGTTGATATAGTTTACAAGGGCTTGGAGATTGGACCTAGTACCGCCAGGCAGGGAGGACAGCCCACTTGTCAGTGTGGAATTCAAGAATGACACCGACACACCAGTCGGAGTCTGAAAAATAATTGAATGATAGGACGCACAGGGACCTAAATACGTGGATCCGTCCACAGTCCGACTCTCGAAAGTCAAGCCGATCACCTACTTATTGATATTATGTAACCATTGCCCTACTTATCTATGTATCTGCCTATCTATCCATAGTACCTACATACATTCGATCGATTTATCTATCTACCTATCTATCTACTAGAGATTAACAACGATCGAGAAAGCAAGAGTAACAGCGCCCGCAAAGCCGAAAACCCGCACGACAATGTTCTATAGGTCGCGTCGTTGACGTAAAGACTGCTTGTGAGTGTTTCGAGACGTCGAGATTGATTACTCCCGAAGTCCCAAACGTCAAGGAGCCTTGAATCGCCACAGCTGTTTATACCTTGCTGAACTTTTATCTACTTTGGCAACTGTTATATATGTATAAAGTAGCCTATTTGAAACATCATGTCTACCTTTTCAGTAGGCTATATAATAATCCGTTCCCCAATCTTTATTTAATTACTAGGCCCTTATTAAAAAGCTAGGAATTTTCTTTTCCTATGTTTCAAATCACGTGTGCAATCTCAAGTAAAAAGATATTAACGTTATGTTTTATGTTTCTTAGAAATCCAAATTTATTTGAGACTTGTTTTTTTTCTATTTATATAACCATAAGTAATATCATATAATAGAACCAGAACATTTTGATAACTAAGATACTGTTCTGTTTTGTCTTTTTGTCTCATTTAAACATTTATAATGCTATTTATTTCAATGATGTATGTTATTCAAAGTTGCGAAATCTTTCTAAGCCGACCAAATGCTATTTCGAGAATGATGAGCAAGACTCGAAACACACGAGAATGACGAGACGAGACTCGAAAGACAAATGCAGCGAACATAACGAGCGAGAGCGGCAGTTAGTCTCGTTCATCTCTACTATCTATCCATCTATTTAACCATCGAACGATCGATCAGTTCGTCCTTCCATCTTCGCTGTCTCCACCAATTCCATGCGAATACAATGAAAATGAAACTAGAGTAGATAACTAAGGTTAAATGTGAAGTAAAAGAGAATAAAGAGGAAGGAATGAGGAGTAAGTAGAACAAGTCAAAAGATAAACATACCAAGAAAAAATGCAAACAGAACTGGACAAAGAGATTTAACAGAATCAGTCTTGTTCCTACTCCGGGATGTAGTTTAACTTAATTTAGCGGAACGGTCTTTCTGTTTAATTGTATTCTGCACCGTGAAGGAAAATCAACACACAAAAGACGTTTTTATGCTTAAAAGTTGAAGTTACAAGTATCATTACGCAAAACAGAGATTTAATTAATAATTGTCTTTATTTTTGTGTAAACATTTTTGTATTATTTTCACCGTGAGTATATCCCAAAGAATTACAAGCAAAAGTTTCAATGCACTAAAAAGCAAAGCTACATTTCATTACATGAAATATATAAATTATAGAGAAATAAAAATCTAACACACTTAACTCCAAAAGGAAGTTTTAAATATGTACAGTATAGTGCAAAATTTGGGTATCCAATAGAGAATATAGGTTTGAGTATGAGAAAATTAGAATCTCCGTAAATGAGACTTTCTATGGCCATTATTCAGATATATTTGGTTGGACCGACAACGAAATGACAACATTAGTGAAAGATTGCACACTCCAAATTTATACTGGATGATATACGACTTGGCCAGGCATTTCAAGGGCTGGATGCAAGACAGATTCTTGCATTAGACTTGCTTTGGGCCATTTGTGCCCTACATATGCGATGACTGTCCCAGTCCGACAGGTAGTCTGGATGACATTCGTGAATCCGATGCTGACAGGTAGACCATTTCGTCTCAGACCTGACAGCTAGGTCCCATTCTCAGACGAGTCCCAGATCTTCCCATACCTAATAGCACTACCTCAAGACTCCACTACAGCCTATTTTTGGATATCATACAATACCAATAAAATTGGAGCATCAATGTCCACAGGATCAATGCAATTTTTTCCTAAATTTATCTTTTTCGTGTTCACGAAGAGGCCGCCGAGATCTGTAAAGACAGACGCAGCGATGAAAAGATCAGGACCATCTTGTGATCAAAGGAAACAGGTCTTTATAATCAATCCTTGATCCAAATTGGTTGAAGAAGAAGAAGAAGAAGAAGAAGAAGAAGATGATGATGATGATGATGGTGGTGGTGGTGGTGGTGGTGTGAAAAAGTTAACACAACAAAAGCAAATTACAACCTATGATATCCAAGAAAATGTATAATATTCTATAATTAAATACAGATTACGTCTTCTGAAATTTATAAATCTGTCGTGTTGTTTTTTACTTGGTTATGGTGGTGGTGAAAAATTTAACACAACAAAAGCAAATTACAACCTATGATATCCAAGAAAATGTAGACTGTCCTATAATTAAATACAGATTACGTCTTCTCAAATTTATAAACCTGTCGTGTTTTGTTTTTTACTTGGTTATTTAACGATACTGTATCAACTACAGAGTTACGATGGAATTGATGATTGCGAGATGAGGCAGATTACCTGGCATTCGCCTTACGGTTGGGAACCTCGGAAAAAAAAAAAAACCAACCAGGTAGTCAGCCCAAGCGGGAATTTTAACCCACACCCGAGCGCGACTCCGGATCAATAAGCAGTGTTCTGTTTTACGATTTCTTAAAACTATAAATGCTATTCAAAGAATATAAGACGAGGAAAAAATGACGATTTGGTTTCGAGTGAAAATTCATACATCTCGTGTGCTGAAAAAAAAGGTTTAATTTTTAAAGATTTAAACACAAATTCATTCAAATATAAGGTCGAATTAGATAATGCTATGTAAATAGCAGACAAGATAGAAAATTATACATAAAACATGCCGTAAACTCAATTTATCGGTGTTAGAAATGCTTAGAGGGTATTTCTGCAAAGATCTATTTCTGTAACACAATGCTCTTTTAACATTTGCATTATTGAGATAGACAAATCGAAGACTGCAAGCTGGAAATACAGATATAAAATATTTATAAAGGTAGAAGTATCCTATTATAGGTCATGGAGGTCCACAGAATAGCGGAAAGTTAAGGCTTCCATCTTTCCTAGACATAGACAATCGGCTTTAGTGACAAGGATGTAAGTTCTACTTGCTTGTCGCCTTATTCCCAAGGAAATTCATCTGGTAATCATTCTGTAGAGTAGATCTCAGAGCCAGTGTGAGGCCGGAAGGATTAGAAGTTTAGATCAATGGAGAAAATCCATGACCCCATCGGGAATCGAACTTGTGATCTTCCGGCTGACAACGCAACAGTATCGCGCGCTCCATAATATATGGTACCATTAACTCTACTTTTCTTTTATTTTAGGTATTTACAATTAGTTATCTCCCGCTTCTTATATAATTTCAACAGTATACTCTACAGTAGACTAGACATGTTCAGCGCGAACATTTCTAGCCTTTAAACGAGGTACAACAGTGACGTAGAATCTCAGAATCGCCTGCAGGTACACGTTGCACCTTGTTTGAAGGCTAGAACCTCAACAATACTGTATGCAGAATCAACCATATCACAGGCGTGCTGCAAGAGTATTATACTGTTAAATTTAACGAAGACTACTTATCGTCGATACGTAATAATTAGAGGCCGGATGTTTAGGTATTTATTACAGTTAAAATAGACAGGCTAAAGGCAATAAAAACGTAAAAAGGCACAATAATAATAATAATAATAATAATAATAATAATAATAATAATAATAATAATAATAATGCAAAAGGCATTATAAATTTTAAAAAGGCATAATATATTTTAGCAATACATTTAAATTACATCAATACAACTCATATATTTACTTCGTAGGTGACACATGTTGACTTATAAAATACTTTTTTTTCGTGATTAACTATCTTTTCACAAAGCTTACATAACAAAACTGTTCCATCGGTTGAAAACACATGAACACCAAATTCACTAACGTAAGCATGAAATTTACTTTTCAATGGTTTACTAAATTCAGGTGTTCTAGCTAACCGATCTTATACCTTCTGTCACCCGATAATAACTGACTGTTCCTCACTCAAATTTCTTTCTCCTACAATAATAAACACGTGTAGCACAAAATTGTAACAGTATGATTTGAAAATATGAAAGCAAACAATTGAAAATGCTACGTGACAACTTCTATGAGAACGAGCTTAATGTTTAAAATTATAAAACAGATTGTTGGTATTGTGAAGACATGACAATATTATATTTGTAACTGTGGTTGTTGATCATTATTCATATTACACCAATAGTATTAAAGCACAATTATTAGCAGATTAAGCACCGAAATAAATTACTTTATTTACTATTGTTAGTAAAGTTAGTCATTGTTTCAAATATTTTAATTTCATACAATAATTAGAAAATTGCAAATAAATAAGAAATATTGCTTTAAATTGACAAAAAAGGCATTTATAGTAAGAAACACCTTAAAAAGGCAAAATAAAAATTGACCCTATCACTTTGATTTACTCCAAATCACATTTATATCTATGCAAATAATGATTTACTTCCACTCAGTAAAAAAGACATTTCGGTAAACATTCGTGCTCTAAATAATGTATTTAGCTTTGTAACAGAATGTACCAAAATTCCTTTAGTAAGGTCTATATACGTATATTCTATTTTATTCTGATAGGCTATTATTTCAGTCACGTAAACATGAAACAATGTACCTGATTACCGCAAAAACCTTGTCTGGCCCCTACTTTAGTTCGATGTGGCAATCGGATGTTTTTATTTCAATAATAAACTTTACAAAATTCCACAGTAACAGAATAATAACACAGTGCGTTTATCAAGACATTCATTAGAAGTGTCAAGCTCCTTGGAATTAGCTTCCATCATTCTCTTGTTCGGATCTCTGCTAATACAAATCCGGTGGAGATGATTTAATGAGTGCGTCACACGCTAATGACAAATGGAGGAGATATTAAACTGCGCATGCGCTGGCTGGACTTGATGACCCAACAGCTGGACGCATCACGTTCTAGTAATGCGAGCTAATTACACCGTTAGTGACAACGGGTAGTCATGGGCAGCACTGATTACATACACCAAGACAGTCATTCTCAACTCTCCCCACTTTACCCTATCATTTCCAGTCAACAAAATGTTTTATAAAAATGAGAAGAGTAGTGATGTGAAACGTGGATGCGTCATTAGGACGAAACCTCAAAAGTACTCAAGAAAATAAAAAACAAACTCAAGAGATTCGTTCAAGCATCAAAAGTTGGCAACGATCTGCAGTAACAATTATCTATCAAACTGTGGTATGCTTGGGTCGTTTTGTTTTTCATCTGTTTTCTACATTCAGTTGTTTTTTTATATGTTTTATTTCTTTTTGTCATTCTTTTTTGTTTCTCTCCGGTTGCCAGGCAACCGGTTGGTATTAATATTCAGCTGTGGTTGTGTTCCTAGAAATTATGACTGTGATTTATAGCAGGCAGGTTGCGTCAGTTTACAATGGGCAGAAAGAATTAAGAAAGATAATTTGTTTTCATATATGGAATTCGATTTCAATTCGGGAAGTCTCTTTAACGTACACGAGATAGATAAAATTGTTCTAACGATTCGGAAATTCAGTTACGGTATCGCATACACTGTAATAAACAAGTGTAATATGTTTTGTACGTCATTTTCTTTTATGGTACAAGTTTATCCTACTGAATAGTTAAAATTAGTTTCAAGCCTGAAAATTAAAGTCATAATTAATGTACTTCACTCAAATCACATTGTTAATTTTCCTAATATTTAACATTAAGTTAAATTCTCTCCATTTAGGAAAGCCTCACGTCATCATTTCAAACAATAGGTCTACACTGATTCGGTAAGTATTACACAGTGAAATACTATTTTAGCTTACATTTTCGAAATACAGGTCAAGTCTATCATGAGTTATTTTAATTTAATCATATTACAGTTTATATTTAAATGTGTTATGTTTCATTTAACGATGCTCGCAACTGCCGAGGTTATATCAGCGTCGCCGGTGTGCCGGAATTTTGTCCCACAGGAATTCTTTTACATGCCAGTAAATCTACTGGCATAAGCCTGTCGCATTTAAGCACACTTAAATGCTATCGACCTGGCCCGGGATCGAACCCGTAACCTCGGGCATAGAAGCCTAGTGCTATACCAACTCCGCCAACTAGGCCGACCAGTTTATATTAGTTCTATTATTATTATTATTATTATTATTATTATTATTATTATTATTATTATTGGGTCATTCCATTGTTAGGGGTGTTATATTGACTAAAAGACTTAGGAATATGTCAATTTTTTGTCTTGTAGGCAGTTGAAAAAGTTATGATATAAACCTCTACAGTTGTTGATCCATAATAATTATGAAATCCATATATTTTGTCTAAGAAAAAGCGAAGGAGAAGACTAAATATTACGGGTTTGACAAAATCTTCCATTGGCATTGCGTATTCATGTAGTTCATTCAGCCTCTGCTAATTGGCAAGTTCTGAAAGAGAAGGACATTTTCTTTCTATATTTGTAAGATTTTTAGAACAGATTACCTTTTTCAAACTCAGATTTGCGTTTGACCAAGGACATTCATAGTATTTATAATATGTTACGAGTGTGACAAAATAGTTCAAATATTAAATTTAAATTATTTTATTATTATTTTCTCCAAACATCTGAAATATAAAAGGAAACAAATGCAATCACAAGGTTTTACAGTTTGATTTTACTGTGAAAATTAATCATTTCAAACAAAACCAAACTGTCCACGCTTATTTACAACTCTTGGATGTTTCACTTTTTTAACTACGACAGAAGTCGTTTCCATAGATAGGCCTACATCTTCCTTCTTTGGCTAGAGCCATGAACTCCCACTATAGCAAACATAGGAAACAAAATCACGATTGAAATTATCAACAAATTAAACAACTTTAACTGTCTTGTTTATGGTAACATATAGATTTTTATTTTTAAATATTACATATCCATGTCTCCTGGACTATGTTGCGTATTTTAAAATACAGAAATAAACTTTTTATAGAATATATATATATATATATATATATATATATATATATATATATATATATATTTTTTTAAGATACAAGACCAGTTGACATGGAATGATCTATTATTATTTTAAACAGGTTGTATAAATAAACCCATGGCGATGTAGAGGGTGAAGATCGAACAGCCAACTGGTGGTTTCACATCCACATGCCTCAGCAAAGGCAACGACCAACAAACCAATAAGAGATTAGCATGTGCTTAGCACGATGATTCCCCAAACCGTTATAGCTAGCTTTCGGAACCGGAAAACAGATTAGGGTCTATATATACACATATGAATAACATCTATATCTTAGCGAGCTGGACTCCAGTTCTGAGTTTAGAATCTTGTTTACGCTTGTTTCGCGGTTGATTTCCTCCTCCCCCCAGAGGTTTTCCCCAATCGTAAAGCGAATGCATGGTAATCCCATGACGAATGCTTGGACTCATCTCACTAGATACCAGCTTGCCACCGCGCTCGATAGTCACACAGTTGGTAGAGAAGCGTTAAGTAGACTAACCGACTAAAAACATCGAACAATATTGTTGTTAGAGGAGAAAAATTCGCTCCGGCGCCGAGGATCGAACTCGGGTCCTTGGTTCTACGCACCAAGCGCTTTAACCACTGAGCTACGCCGAAGTTCAATCCACAGCACCGGATCGAATCCCTCTCTAGTGTTTTGCTCTTTGGTGGCCTTAACCTCCAACAACAATTTTTACCATAACAGATAAATTCTGTGGGACCAAAAAATTAATCTTTACGTAAAAACATCTATATCAAGAACTTGTCTATTATACCAACATTTCTCTCTTGTGTTTCGATATAGTCTACGAGTACATTACACCCTGTATTCTGTAGACATGTACACACAAAGAATTCTTTATGAATTATGGCCAAGTTTTTTCAGAGTGACTTAGTTTTTTTCTGATTCTTAAGAAATATCAGACAAAAAACAGTGTGCCACTGTTCATATGGTCATCATGACACAATGGCACAACCTAAGGCCAGCACGGGACAACCGTCAGAGCCTAAGCCAAGTACATATATGGTCCCTATGTCTATGCAACGCAGATATATTTACACTTCTCTGTTGAAAACCGAACCCAGATCAACTGGAAATGCGACCACTTGAACCACACCGTAAGAAAAGATACAGAGACAGAATTCAGTAGAGTAACTGTTTCCGAAAGAGTGAAATCCAGTTACGTACAGTCACTCTGTACAAGGGTCACGCCTTCCCTCTTTAAGCCTCCACTTCGTGTACAATATGCAAATATCGTAGAATAAGAAACAAACCATCAGTTTTAACTGTTAGCCAGGTCGGTGCACCGTTTAAATGGCACAGAGAGGGAGATAGAGAGAGAATCTAATTAAATATCCAGACTAAAATGAAATAGAAACCCAATCCCATCTAGTTCCGACGTTCTACAACTTTAACTCCCCTCAGTTGATAGTCCCTTTACGGCATGCATGGTATGGTGCAAAGTCACCTGGGATGAACTGCGCCATGCAATAGACTCTCAACATAGAATTACGCCGTAATGGAACCCGCCTACTATAGAAACTCGACTCGCTTTTGTTTCCCAAAGGTTTAGATTGAGTTGCCTAGCAACTACTATCCTATGCCATTAATTCCACAACTTACCTAAAGTCTCTATCAAAGTGGGCATTAACGCTCTTTATCGAACCAATGTACTCATATGAAGAACAACAGTTGATATGACATAAAAGTAGTAATAAAAACCCGTATTTTTTTTGTAGAAAAACAACAGAATAAATAAACAGCTCTGCCCGGAATAAGAATACATAATAATTATACATTTTAAGAACTTAAAAAACCGATATCTATACTAATAATAAATCTGTAGCCGAAATTTTTCTGGTAATTTTCGATTTTCCAAAAATAATTGGTCCTAACATATATAATTAACTACCCTGAAACCGAAAATCGCTTTTTTTTTTTTTTTTAATTTTTGTTTGTATGTCTGTCTGTATGTTTGTTACCTTTTCACGCGATAATGGCTGAACGGATTTCGATGAAAATTGGAATATAAATTAAGTTCGTTGTAACTTACATTTTAGGCTATATGGCATTCAAAATACATTATTTAAAATGGGGGTTATAAGGGGGCCTGAATTAAATCGAAATATCTCGCTTATTATTGATTTTAGTGAAAAATGTTACATAACAAAAGTTTCTTTAAAAATAATTTGCGATAAGTTTTATTCCTTCAAAAATTTTGATAGGACTGATATTTAATGACATAAATGAGTTTTAAAATTAAAATAACTGCCATCTAAGGCCGTGTAATGACTTAAAAACAAATGACTTCGTCTATAAGGGGCCTTGGACAGCAACAATCGAAAGCTATGAAGGTAGCCTACAGAGAATGTTTCTGTTTTTGTATGAAGTAATGTCGGAAGCTAAATTAACGGATTTGTATAATTAATTATTATTTTACCATTAGAAAGTGTAGTTTCTCTAGATGGACATAATACTATAATGTTATTACAGTAACTTCTGATATAATATAATATAATATAATATAATATAATATAATATAATATAATTTAAGTTATTTGAAGGGTTCAGAACCATAGTGGGCCAAACGCCATTTACTGAATACGTAGAAAACAAGGGTTAAAATTAAGTTATTACCATAATTCAATGGAAACCTATAACAAGTAAAATAAAATATATACATTAAATCTAAATGATGTCAATCTTCATTAAACTATGGTTGCATGTAATAAAAATTAAGAAACATGTTAAAGGAATTGTCATTGCACCAAATGAGTGTCTCTGGACCAAAATGATCGCATTTGAATTATTTGGATGCAATTTAAATTAAGTAACGTATTAAACGATTTATCCTTCTATCAAACACGAATGTTCCCTGGATCATGTCTTATTTTAATTATGTAATTACTTTATATTTATTTCTAACGGGTGCAGCAGAGCGCACGGGTACGGCTAGTTTTAAATAAAATTACGGCAAACACATATGTATTAGAAACATCACGAAGATGGGATTTGTCACGACTTGAAATGAAAGTCATTATTTTTTAGGATTTCAATATGATGATTATGAAAGTAAATGAAAAGGCAAGAGCGACCATTCCAGTTCTACTATACCGCAGCAGCATATCAAAAGATAGCATGAGCAACTTAAGTGCTTAATGAATATTCGTACCGTCTAAAGGGTGATTAAGCAAAAACATGCAAAAAATTAAATAGAGGATGTTCTACAGAACATTTTGAGATAGGAAACTTGGGATCTGCAAAGTCAGATTAAGCAGATATGAGCTTAAACATGTATTGTATATCGCTATAACTTACTGGTTTTCATGTAGCCCATCTACATTTTATTATTTACATTTTAAAATTATTTTCGTATTATTTACAAATATGACTTAATGCACCTATTATACATACTGTGATTAACTCTTCGAATGACATGAAAGGGTTTGTCGTTGACTCATAAGTTTTGTAATAGCAACACGAAGAAATGGACAATTCGCGAAACTTATCAAGGACAAAATTGAGATAAACAATTTGGTTTTTAGTGTAGAGGAGTGTCTAGCAACGTTAAAGAAACCGATTGTAGGCTTAGAAGAAAAGGAAAGGAATAGACAATTTTTGAAAGAAAAAATTCAAGAATATAGTATCTAAAGGCGACGTTAGTGACACAAGTGTGGTGAGTGTACGGCAGACAAATGCAAACGTGTTAAACTCAGCGAAAATTTCCGGAGAGCAGGCAGTGATGTCATCTGAAGAAGAAACAGGAGTGACGCGAACTGGTATTCAGCAAGCACAGCAGAACAAGACCTCAGTGCAAGCGAATAGAGATAGTGAACATCAGATGGGAGCAATTCCGAAGCGGGTGAAGGAACTAAGATCTAAATCGAGGCTGACGAGAAGTAGAGTAACGCAAGTAGGAGATAGTTCAGGGAGCAGTGATGAAGGAAGAGGGGAAAACAAGGTGAAAAAACAGTATGACTTAAGGAAATGGTGTGGAGAGGAAATAAATCGTGAGAAAAGAAATTAAGACCTAAATAAAGTAGCAGTGAAAAGTGCAAATAGAGATGTGAAGTGAAGGGAAATGTGTCATACAGGAAGGGGAGGGATAAAAAATTAGAAGTATAGTATTTTTGGTATAATAATGGGTTAGGAGTAAAGTAGTGGAAGAACTGATGACAGACAAGTAAAGACTAGAGGGAGAATTGCAATAATAAATTAAAAATAAGTAGGTCTAATATCCTATATGACTTGTACGAGAGGCGTTGTAAAACGGGGAGACGGCACTGTATACTAATAATGTGAAGTGCTGTCTCACCAAAACGTATATTGCTTACAGACAAATATATGCATTCATTCATTCATTCATTCATTCATTCAAGGTTTGTAATGTGACAATGTAAATACGACAGACTCAATCATCTTGTAAACGATATGTCAATGAACAAAATATGATTGATTGCCTACATATAAATAATAAATGTCAACACTATAATTGAATCGCACTTTTTAGAAAGGAACTAAGTCAAAATTTGCGATTTTTATTTTAACTGATGAAATGATTAATACTTTCAATGCGCACTAATTGGCGGAGAAAAACACTTAGTCAAACCTCTCCCTGTATCTTTAACATGAAGTTGATATTTATATACGGCGCTGGTAAACTGGTATTTATTCATAAAATAAGTTTCTTTTGCTCTTCAGAAAAGTAGCATATTTTGACTTAGTTCCTTTCTAAAAAGTGCGATTCAATTATGTTGGTACCTATTGTGAGGTACAAAATGGTACGCTGTTAACTCAGATTTGTAAATTATATGAAATAACTTTATAACTTAAATAATTGTAGACAATATGGAAAACAATAAACGATACCGATAGTCATGTTTAAGCTCAGATCTGCTCAATCTGACTTCGCAGACCCCAAGTTATCTATCTCAAAATGTTCTGTAGAGCACCCTGTAGTCCCTTTTTAAGATTTGCAAGCTCATACTGAATCACCCTATATATACTTGGTCGGTATAGGAACATTTTAACCTTGTTATTTCAGTAACACAATGATGTATTACATATTTTACGCAGTAAACTAAAACCCAATATCTTACATAAATTTAGGTATTGAAAATAATTTGCCCGAGACCATTTCTTAAACAGCAATGGACATGGGACTTCTGACGGTGTGAAATAATATTTTGACTAACAAAAGATAGGGGTAGAAGCATTTACTTTGCTAGCATAAACTTGATTCTTCTGCTACAAATTAATATTCTACAGTTATAGCTTTTACTACCCATGTGTAATCTTTCGCATCTCTTCGCGGAAATTCGAATTCTTTTCGTTTTGTATTGTTCAGTGAATTATGGGAACTTTTGTAGAGGAAAATTTAATTATATAGAATTGTACGGGATTTAGGTTGAGGTACTCTGAAAGCTGTGGAACTAAAACCGTTAGGAGAGATGGACAATGAAAACATACGGCTTTTTTTTTTATCAACTTTCAAAAGAGCACTCAGTTGCTACGTCGAGAACTACTGTGATCCAAAAAGAAAAACAAAACCCTCTTCAGACATGAATAGAAGGTTTCAGAATTTTCACATGAATATAAATTAGAACATCTGTAGTAGTGGGAGAACTGTATCGATATTGCCAAGCTATTTTATCTCATGCCATATCATTACTAGGTTGAGGAAATTTTATGCATATACGAGTCTTTTCCGCAATCTTTTCAGTCTCAAATTGAACTACACTTGAAACACCAACTCCAGTCTCAAATCCAGAATCCTTGTTTTCTGTTCAGAGCTTAGAACTCCACCTCGCCTTTCTTCATTATTTTCAATGAAATAATAATTTAATCACATCCCACATTTTCCCCGTTAAAGCTTTAAAGTTTTATAAAATCACGAAGTGACTGTTCCTTACTTTATAGGCTACATCTTTGCAACACGAGCGTGCATAAAAGCAGCTATTCTAACCTATACAAATCTTTTACTAACCTATATAGCGAAGTTATAAAAGGCGCACTATACGTTTTTTTTATTTATATACTGTATTTTACTAAGAAATGGAAGTAGGCCTATACGCCGCTTCATTTTATGCACATTCATCATAGCTAATACAACTACTGGTAGTAAAATTTAAGCATGGCTTGATCTCCTTCATTAATATTTTACTGCGGATGAAGATACTTATTATGGGTTTTTATATAAACAAATCATAGGTTTTACTATGAAAATAGCGAAAGCATTTACCCCAAAGTCATCACTCATCAGTATTTTAAAACACTGGATCTGGAAGTAAACGAGAAGGTAAGAGCGACCAATTCACTTTTATTGTCGCACAGCAATGCAAGAAAAACTACAGTCAATACGACATAAATGAAGTATAGTAATGCATATCTATACCTTCTGTATGGTCGGTAAATGTATATAAAAAGTGATCATTTCCTAAGAAGAAGCAATAACATGTGGCTAATTGGAAACAAAGTCATTAATATTTTAAATATCTTGATTCAGAAAGCAAGTTACAAGACAAAAACAATAAATTTCTATTCATTGTAGCGTAGCAGTTGAAATCACGGTTAACTTTACTCTTAAAAAATATATTTTATTAATAAAAAATCAAGTACCTAACCGTATCATTCTGACGAAGGTCCGCACCGTAGTTGCGTGATCTGAGGCGTCTGACTTGGACTAGCCATACGAAATGAGAGCTGATTCAAGTATTCATGTAGAAAGAAATTTTGTCATCTGGAACCATAGTAGATGTTTAAACAACACGTTACCACGATACTGGTTAAATGATCGTTCACCTCTGCCGAGCATATAAAAATGAAGTCAGCAGTTAGGTGGTAGGCGTTGGTCCTCCGCGGGCATTTGTTTTATTAATTTTTATTTATTTATTGTATCAGTTAAGTCTTGACACAAAGCCTAGCCTAGATGTGGTGAAGGAACTAATTTAGTTATTCCCAAATTATCTTTTGCCAACATAGCTATGAACATGATAATTTATTCTTCAATACATACATACACACTTACTTACATGCGACAGGATAGACTATAGGTATATAAAAATATATAAATGGTTTCCACGAAATGAGTGTTGAGGGATAGGACTAATAATTAGATATCGAAAGTTTATTAATCATCTTGTAAAATGCATGCATAAATAGGCTATGTAGTACAAATCCTTCACATAGGCTTAGATAACTAAAATATGTGTAGTATTGAACAAATTGGTAACTGTAATAGCATGCTTCGGATAGGCATTAATTTTGATCACATAAACTACACCATTCAAGATGGCGAGATATTGAAGAGCTACAAAAAATAACGCCGGATCGTTTGATTAGTTAATCGACACTGACTTTGTATTCGCAAAATAACATTTATTCGCACATCCAAATTCTTTGTCACACTTCTAAACGCTATAACTTTGTCATCAGGGGTCAAGAAGACTGATAGAAAGACAGATCGACAGACAGACAGAAAGACAGGCCAATAGCAGACCGGCAGAGAGACCGACATACAGACAGAAAGCTAGGCAGACAGAGAGAGAGAGATGGATAGGCAGGCAGCCAAATACACAACAGACGGATAGATAGATAGATAGATAGATAGATAGATAGATAGATAGATAGATAGATAGATAGATAGATAGATAGATAGATAGATAGATAGATAGATAGGTAGGTAGGTAGGTAGGTAGGTAGGTAGGTAGGTAGGTAGGTAGGTAGGTAGGTAGATAGATAGATAGATAGATAGATAGATAGATAGATAGATAGATAGATAGATAGATAGATAGATAGATAGATAGATAGATAGATAGATAGATAGATAGATAGATAGATAGATAGATAGATAGATAGATAGATAGATAGATAGATAGATAGATAGATAGATAGATAGATAGATAGATAGATTTTTCACGAAATATAATAGAAGGTAAAACCAACAAAAATTTACATCATCTAATGGCAGGAAGCATGCACTGAAGGAAGATTTTAATTTCTGGAAGTGTATGGACACCACTATATCACGGGGAGGTTCCGGGCCGCAGGTTGCAGAGTAGAGTGCGGCCGCCCTCGTCATCAGTGCTGTAGCTTCTTGCGACATTTCGCTCGTGGTCGTGCGTCATGAAGGAAGAGATCGGTTAAACCGCTTTTTTGTTTCGAGTTGCTTCGTGGACCGAATCATCCGGCAGCCATGAAGCCACAGTCCACGTGTTTTTACTTAATTCTGGCGACATGGCCAGTCATCCGGCAGGTGCATCCTCCGAGTCTTGTGGTGGAAAGATTTATCGCACACCACCCTCCACGATTTGTTGACAGATCCTTCAGAAGCTAACTCGAGCAACAGATGTAATATTCTCCATTCTGTCTTATCCAAAAATCTAAAATGTCTATTTATGTAAGTAACTTGTATTATTTTGCAAATCTGGCTTTCAGATATAGCTCCCTGTGAAGCTGACTTGAATAATTTCAAGGGAGAAATTGTTCCGTGGCCGGGTATCGAACCCGAGATCTTTAGTTGAACGCGTCAACGCTCTACCGACTGAACTACCAAGGAATATTTTAGAACCGCCTTAAAATCAACCAATCACAGTTGTGTTTCTTGACAAGACGCCTCGTACAATATTGGACATATATCACATTTTTTTTAGTATAGTATATTGTATAGTATAGTATGCAGTGATTACGTCATCACTGTTAGCGGCAAATTCAAATATGGCGAGTTCACGATTCGGCCTAGTCTCGTTTCAAAAGACTGATGAGCTGATAAATGTATCAAAACCGAAAAACACAGATTACGAAATCTTATCCATTCCACTGCTACTCTTTCTACCCCCAGTTGTCAACAAAATTTACCTTCGAAAATTGCGTTTTCGATAACTGTAACTTAAAGTAATAAATAAATGTCTGTAAAAACTTTTCAGCTTATCATACTTTTGAGGTTAAGTATTGTTGTTTCGTATTTCCGCTCTCAGTAGTTGGCAATAATATTTAGTATGCCGTGATAGATAGCAGCTTGTTTTTGAACTTCATTACAAGGAAACATAATGATGTCCTATTGCTGTGTTTTATAATAATTATTATCATTTTACTTAAGTAATTCGGTTTTGCAAGTTGAATGAACCGAGCGAGTTAGCGGAGTGGTAGAGGGCTAGCCTTGCATTCAGAAGGTCCGGGGTTTGATCCCAGAGGTCGGCAATCCTAACTGAAGTTTTTCATGGTTTCCTCGGTTATTTCCGGGCAAATGCCGATATTGCACCTCTTGAAAGTCCGGCCATGTACGATGATCCTTCCCTTAATCCTTTCATATGTGTGAGTGAATAGTGTGTAATGTCTTAAATGTTTGTGTTGTATCGGAGGTGGCCCTGGCATTGAGCTGATCCCTCATCCGGGGAGGCTCTCTATGTCTTTGTGTGGTCAAAAAAGTATGTATTGTATGTGTGATCCAACAGATTAATTCCTCTCCCGATAGGTCGCGGCCCTGTAAGGCCCATGCAGCGTGAGTCGTATAAATGAACCTAAAAGAGAGAGGTTAAACTAAGGTGAAGAAAGAAAGAAAGAAAGAAAGAAAGAAAGAAAGAAAGAAAGAAAGAAATTCGTTGAATGATAAATTGCACTCGTGGTTTCATCTTATTAGCACAATTTCACTCGCCCTTCCGTCTCGTGTAATTATCAATAAGATGAAACAGCACTCGTGCAATTGTTACAGATAATTTTGCTACCATAAAGAACTACGAGCGTTGATGAAAGAAGAAGAAAGAGACCTGACGTAACATACCAACAAACCTGTTATTGTAACTGATACAAAAACACATAAGTATGATTGAAGACCAAAAAATTGATACCGTTATAACCAAAATTTAAAATGATAAGTGAAAAGAAGTAGCAAACAGCTCTAATCGTAGCCCTCAAAATAATTATGTAGTAGGCCTACGCTCTTTTGTCCGCGTAGGGTATTTCCTTCTAAATTCTTCGCCATATTCATCACTATCATTTTCCCTCATGTTTATCAGGTATTCCAACCATCTACGCGACATTTTCTTTTATGCCAGTTATCTGAGATAATCCTATTATCGGTCAATCTTCCGCGGATAAAAATAAACTGAGATGGTATCACAAAACCAAGATTGGTGAAACACAAAATAAGTGTTATCGTAGGCATTCGATCCAAAAACCTGGATAAAATAACAATGGTTAACAGCCATTTTGCATCTGTTATGTGATACATCAATTCACATAATTTTTTGGTTGTAGAATCCGAAACGGCCTGCGAAATTGCTGCAACGTGTAAGGGTTTTGACATATTTTAGATTTTACAGTCTGATCCGTTTGGGTATGGATAATATTAATTTATTATTTTAAAGTTATTATGACAGTAGAAAAAATTTCTTGCTGGTTATATTATGATTAAAAGATGGCAGTTTCCATATTTGACAATCAACAATACATAATCTGAAAGGACAAATGAAAATCGTAGATGATTAAAATGGCTGCTACAAATCAACAGCGAGCCCAATGTGTTTTTTGGTATGCTAAATTTGAGTGTTAAAAGAGTTCAAAGAGAATTTCGACGTGAGTGTGGTGTGCGTAATTTATCTAAATACGATTCCATAATGTTGTGGTATCGAACATTTGTAGAAACAGGAGGAGGTCGCAGGCGAAACTCAGTACGAGAAGCAGCTATCTCTTGGCTTGCTCCCCAAACTCACCAGATCTAACCCCTCCTGACTTCTTCGTGTGGGTTTTGTTAAAGACATTGTCTACTCACAGAAACCCAGGAACATTGATATCTGAGAGTAAAAATTACTCAAGCTTTTCAACAAATCACCCCTCTTATGTTACAACGGACATGGGCTGAATTGCATTGCCATTATGAGTTGTGCAGGGTGTGCAATGGAGGTCATGTTGAGCACTGAGGAATCTCCCAACTTTCAGTGTTGTATACACAAAGTTTCAACAAATAAAGTTCAGTAGTAAATGTTTAACGGAGTTTTTATTTTACCCATACCCAAACGGATCATCCTGTATATGGATTTTTAAATATGTTTACGTTTTTTGTGTTGTAATTTTTTCAGAGATATTGTTAAAGTCTTTATTTGGGTGAAATATACGTGGAAGAAGGTACGCTATATTTATTCCACTACAAATCAGGAACTAGTTGAAAGCTCACAAATCTTGAGTTAAGCCCTAGGTCCTCTTTGAAAACCAATGTTTATGGATTGCTGGCTAACGGAGGAGGCGATAAATATTTCCATAGTGACTGCTCTGCTAGATAACTACAAGAACGCAAAATTCACTTTTACACTCACACTCTGACAGTGTTCTTGTAATGATAAATAGGGTGAACGTTTTCACCAGTACATCCTACCATGGAGAGTTGTTATCAAGGTTACTGGGACCGCTCAATGATGAGTGACACTATTGATTTCTTTTTAGACAGACGGATGAGACACTGTACAAAAGGAAAGCATCGTCATACCATTTTGCCGAAATAAATTGATTTTAAACATTGTAAACATTAACATCTTGGATTACTGTGAATTATTTTAGTGATTTTGTTGATTTATAAGATTTTTTATATGTTATTAAGAAAACTTTTAGTAGGTTTGAATGTTATGTTATGTGTGCATTTAAAATGAGCCATGTCTGTCAATATCGTATTACTGGTTTTGTGTTAGTGCTGTCCTAGATCATATATGTAACAAATAGCCCATCCTTATGTTAAAATTGTCAGCACTTTGAAGAGAACAACCGCCAGGATCGCCAACCGTCCGCCGTAAACGAACACGAGATGGCAGAACAGTCGCTAATGCAATTCAAATGGGAATGACGTGACTCCTTATGTAACAACTAGATGGCAGCATAGCAAACCTGACAAAAGTTGTTACCGTCAAAGCCTATAAGGCCGAGCTATCTAGGGTGCTATGTATCTAGGAAATGTGACCAATAGAAAGAATCTGATTTTTACACTAATTCAGCCCTCAAAATGAAGTAAATTCACCCATTTACATACCAGATACATGAAAACATTTCAATTTGTTGACTAGTGTAATTATTGGCGTTGGTGAAAACGGGCCTAAGGCTATGTATTAAGAATTTAATGCCCATCTGATGTTCACATGTCTGAGCTGCAGTTGGGTCAAAACGTTGCTAGGTTACGAATCAGATTAAATTAAAATTGGCGTAAGGATACTGTGAAGTGTATAACAACGTTACACGTAATAGACTTAAGTTTTGTGCATGCGTACAATCCAATCTGACAGTGCATTGTGTGGCCGATATAATTAAAACAACTTTCAAATGAGTGGGGTGAGTTAATTTCGTGCACAAGGCATTGTGTGCAGCCACGAATATCCCTGGGGGTTGTGTGTGCGCCAATTGGAGGTTTATTCTCATAGCTCACGTCATCAATTAATTCCTACAGGCCAGGAGAATGCAAAACTAAATTTGTGGGCCGCAGGCATCACGATACGCCTTGGAGAAATTACATTCACTGTACAAACTTCTTTGTACTGCACGATGTTTATGAGTGGCTCTTGATTTAATTTCCTACATAAACAACTGTGCCTTTGCAATGACCAGAAGCAAATCACTTGAATTTTGTAACAATTCATTCAGTGATTTTAGCGATTTATTTCATAACCGCTCGACTAAAAATTCTGTAGGAAAGTGCAGATGTCTCCCCTCACTAGACTTATTTATGTACAGTGTCTTTGTGTTTCATGGTTATCTAATAATCATACATGGTAAAAAGAACTATACATGTACTGGGTGCTTCAAAGCACCAGTATCATCCTATTTTCTCCAGAACGAAATGATACTGGATGTTCGTGAATAAAATACTTAACCAAAGCCTACAAAAAAATCGATTGGTAATACTTCCATTTTCCGAGACAAACTGGAAGTGGGGAAAATCGGGATGCACTCTAAATTTTCAAATTAGAACCTGGGTTGTGTAAGGTATCTTTGGATAGGACTTTCGAAAACAAACAACTTTTACTGAAACTTTTTTCTTCCATTTTTAATTCGCAATAAAAAAACTTGTAAATACGATATCTCCGTATGAGACTATTTACAATGCAGTAGTATACTGGCTGACTCATCTCAAAATGGCTTCTTTTTGTGGGGACGAATTAATGAAATCGTGCATCCAACAACAAGAAAGACATGAAAGAAAGAATTAGAGCAGTCTGCGGGTCTTTCAACAGTGCTGAAATCCTTCAAGCAACCCACGGCATTAGGATGAGATCACAGCGTTGCTTGGCACAAGGTGGACATTTTGAGCGCTTACGAAGAGCAATGAGTGAGAATGAATGTTCGTAATATCACAACACTGAATTTTCTTTATCACAGCATATCTCATGTCATAAGTTCATAATCAAAATGGAGATAACGTATTTATAATTTTCTGTTGTGGTATAAAGGAAGTTAGAAAAAGGTTTAAGTAAACGTTGCTAAGTAATTGATTAACTAGCGGACTTACTCGTGTTAATTATGTAAGTCTGTGCGGCTTACAGCTGTTTCGGTGCTTCATCACACCATCCTCAGAGCCTACTAGATCTCGGCGTCATCTCGAACTTCTCTGCCTGTTATGTGGGTGCGTTTGATTGTTGAAAGGTTTTGAAAAGTGGAGTCAAATACTTTTCAACACCTTTCAACAATCAAACACACCCACATAACAGGCAGAGAAGTTCGAGATGACGCCGAGATCTAGTAGGCTCTGAGGATGGTGTGATGAAGCACCGAAACAGCTGTAAGCCGCACAGACTTACATAATTAACACGAGTAAGTCCGCTAGTAAATCAATTACTTATATTCTAGTGTTAAAAGTAGTGTACGCAAGATTCAAAATGGATTATTAAAAGTTGCTTCTCTTTAAAAATCCTATCCAAAGATACCGTACACGACTTAAGTTCTAATTTGAAATTTCAAAGTTGACCATGTTACCTCTATTTTCTGGTCTGTCCTGAAAAATGCAGATGGGCCCACCACCAAAAGATTCTTTAAATAGTGTTAGTTAACCCTGGACTGCTCACACCTGGGGTATCTTGTCACCCCATGACTTTCCCCTCGTCCTCCCTTTACTACAGGTAATTAAAACTTTTATTGTCGTTGAATAGCCCAAGATATTATTAGATTAGTAGACTAAACTACAGAAGAAAATATTCATTTGGGGTGACGCGTCACCCCGGGGAGCATTGCAGGGTTAAGATTTTTTCTTGCGAATACCCAATATCATGACATTTTCGAAACAAAAAAAAGTATATGGATATTTTGAAGCACCCGATGTAGATAAAAAAGCTAGAAAGAACGATAAAAGAAAGAACCACAATTAGATATATAGATTGGATTGGGATAGACAGACAGACAGACAGACAGACAGACAGACAGACAGACAGACAGACAGACAGACAGACAGACAGACAGACAGACAGATAGATAGATAGATAGATAGATAGATAGATAGATAGATAGATAGATAGATAGATAGATAGATAGATAGATAGATAGATAGATAGATAGATAGATAGATAGATAGATAGATAGATAGATAGATAGATAGATAGATAGATAGTCTAATAAATAAACAAATAAATGAATGTATTTGATTTAGAAACTATATTCAAATATCGATTTAAATTATGGATTATTTAGTTAGCTGTTTGCATTAGCTGCTCCGATTATTCAAATTCAACGAATTTAGCTTTGCAGTCAACATGTATAACTCACAATTTGAAAACATATGCTAGGTCTATAGCATACTAACACAATTTGTTTCGTAATAAGGTTAACTCACGTTTCAATAATACCAAACGTATCTGAATTCCATATTACAATTGAAACGAACAGCAAATCAATGAAATATGTATTGGGACTGAATTAGTGCGTATAACACAAGTCAATATACCGTACGTATCCAATCCAGAAGATGACATTCTAATTTATCATGTAACGTAATGACATAAACATATTAATGTCAACATTATGACGGACATGTACGTTTCTTAGGCCAATTATCTGCTAAATGAACTGATGACTATTATGTTCCCATATTATTCTTACGAGAGTCCGTGTGATTTTCTGTGCGTATACAAGGTGGTCAAAAGTCCCTTTCCCCAATATTCGTTCTTAGGTTTCATACTTGTACACATATACAGATGTCACAATTTCAATAAACGAATAACTGGTATAATAAGAGGTGGGTTGACAACCATGTTCGTGCATCAACTGTTTTTCCGATGTCTTGTCTTGAAAACTACCCTCGTTTTGCCGATATGCAGTTGATATAACAACAAGATGGAGCACCAGGTCGTCGTGGCACAACAGAATGGCCACCCAGATCATGCGATCTGGCTCATGTGATTTTTCGCTGTGAAGGATCCCGAAAAACGATGTTTTTATTCAGAAACCGCAGTATCTGCATCAATTGCGAAGGATGATCGAACAGTCATTCGTATAAATCAATGAAAAGCGTCAGTTATGTTCTGCCATCTGTAAATCAGTGTCCAAACGTTGTGAATTGTGATCGAGAAACAGGGCCTTCATTTTGAACAATATCTGTAAAGGAATTTATAACCAAAATTTAATTTAATGTAATTAAATGGAAGATGGAAGGAAGTGTTTGGATAATAATAATAATAATAATAATAATAATAATAATAATAATAATAATAATGTTCTCGAACGATCGCCGAGCCGATTTATCGGCTCTCGCCAGTAACGCTACGGTGACCTTTGAAGTCCGCGTGATTCACGTCTACTCGATGGCGTACCCACGCCGCGGCCAGTGCGATGGCCTGCCTTTGGACTTTGACAGATAATCCTTTAGTCATTAACCCCAGCACATACATGACTCAAATTATAAATTTTAGGTCAAGTCTGTACGAGTTATGAGGATGGAATACGTTCTAGATTTACAATATTAATAATGTCACTTTAAACATTAATTACAATCATACCAAATATAATCATACCAATTACAATCATTCCAATTATAATACTGTATAATCATATCAATTATGTTCGTACAGTAAGTGGGCGCTTATCACATCTAGTACACAACTTAACTCTTCACAGACACACATCATGCATAACGTGGCCCGCCGAAGTGGTGTGCAACTTCAAAACGGGTCACGGTCCTGCCATCTATCCGTAGTATGTGGAACCCGAATCACGCAAGTGAAATGGGTAGGCATTAGTTACACACACATACATACCTTTTTATTTTTGTCAGGATATTTATTATACTAATGAGATATTGTTTGAAGACATGAAATCAAGTAACTGTCTGTCATTTCCTAATTTTTATTATAGCCAGTAGCCATTAGAATACACTGAGAAAAAATGTACTTTTTAAATATTTATCGGTAGAAGCCAGATTAAATCTCATCAAAAGCTGGTAATAACAAATTTTACCGACAATACGGATCCTAATTGCGACGTTGTAAGGCATATCAGTTACTATACCGTGATGATACGTTCGACTATAGCCTAATAGTGCATAGCGTCCTTATTCCATTGTAATAGCCAGAACTGCTGGACCGTGTCGCGGACCTCATTGTTCCGGTAGCCCGACAGAACAAACAGCTCGATAATCGAGAATCTGTGGGCCACGTAACCAAAATAAACAACATCCACCTCCTGCTGCTAGACTTTCTAGACTTTTTTTAGAGTACGATTGCCGTCTGCTATTAAGATTCCATTAAGATTTAGAGACCCCGTAAATTCCTATTTGAAAACAGTGATGAGATACAAGAGGCAGCTGCTCCACCAGACGCATCGATGTGTGGGAGAGGTTCATTCTGCAAGCACGAGGAATATGGTTCGATACCGGACAGCCATATGGCGTGCTGCCATCCATTATTCAGTTACCCAACAAGGTGGCGTTATTTTTAAGTCCAGTAGGCCTATACAAAGAATTAAAGTTCAATCACTGGTGTGTTGCAGTATGAAACACTTTGAAGTACAAGAAAAATGAAAAACTGAAATTATGGGAAGGATGGATAGAACAGAGGAAAAAAAAACTCTCTCTGGCACAGGTACTCGAACCCGGGTTTTCAGCTCTACGTGCTGACGCTTTATCCACTAAGCCACACCGGATCCAGTTCCGATGCCGGATCGAATCCTCTCAGTTTAAGTTCTACCGCTTAGCACGTAGAGCTGAAAACCCTGGTTCCAATCCCGGTGCCGGAGAGAGTTTTTCTCTGTTTTATCCATCCTTCATCATATGGTAATGCAGAATTCCTGCACGGAAATATCATATATACTTCAGTACATTATAATATAGGCTATGAAATTATGGAGCTCATACAGTACATACAGTAGGCTATTATGTTTTTTTTTTTCTGATTTCCACACTCTAGAAAATAAACAATTTTATTTTAGAATAAGAATTCCATTTTTAAGAAAAACTGCACAATCTGCGCTTCTGGACAAGAAACGAAGATATCGTAAAATAACTGAAGGTTTTACTTTGACGAACAAGACTGGAAACACAAACAAATGAGAGGAACAAATTTACAAAATAACCGAAGACAGTAATCCATCATCATTAATCAATTACAGATATTTGGAGAAGAAATATTAAAGTCCAGTTCGTTTATGATGGGGATAGGAGCTGGTCACACTACCCCATTATCTCCTAACTTATTTGCCTCGTCAGTGATGCCTTATTGGTGTTACTTATGAGGTCCCAACCTGTCTTCGGACTACTGACTAAACATACAGTTGGTTTATGTTGGCACAACATTTTTAGAAAGAGAAGGCAAATATTTTGGGGTGCTGGCTGGAAGTGTATGCGAGGGCTGGATGAAGCAGCGGCGAAGCCGTTCTTACCATTTGATAGTAAAGATTTGCTTTCCCCTCCCCCCAATACCGGCTAGAAAAACTACAAATACAAGTAAAAGTGCCGATATTTAAGAAACATATTATATTTCATACATGAACTTTTCGATTCATGATTCTTAAAATGTATTTCAATTCAAAAACTAAAATAACCTACAATGTGAACATCACCCCTAATAACCACCTGCTGATTGACTGAAGCGGCGAAGCAGCTAGAAAGGTGTGACAACAGCGTTTAGTCCCTCCAGAAAATCATAAGACTTAATGAGAGCTTTAGATTATTATTCAACAGGGGTGGAAGCAGATCGTTGGTGAGAAAATCTTTCTCTTTCTAACCGCCTGCGCCTGTGTCAACGTAAGGCAAAAGAAATATAGAAAAAGGTCAACTAAGCATTATAAACTACAAGATTGCATTAGATTGGAACAGATCAAGAAGTCCTTATGCATGATAGTAAAAAGTTTAAAATTGCATAATTATGTGAGGTGAGACATAACTCTAACCATGACTTTGTAGGAGAATCGGGTTAAAATCCGTGAAATCTAAGACTTTAGATCATTTAACGTACTGTAGGTACCTTTTCAATCACAGAGTACATTTTTAGAGATCATAAGTGGCGATGAAAGTCATTCCCAAAGCTTCTTCCGAAGAGAAGTAAACTCAGAAATACCATTTCGCATAATAATTTTGTAAGCGAAAAAGAGCCTTGTCCCTAACAGAGATGGCTCCAAGCAATATTTATCGACATACTTTTCCAAGCCTCATCGAATTTAAGGTGCCTCTGCGGGTCAACTTTGAAAAAGCAGAAACCTGGGAAAGGCGGAAAAATGAGTAGAAAATACGAGCGGGAGCCACAAAAAGGAACACATAATGTTTTGCACAGAGGCAGGTCTTTCACTGCAAACCCAGCATTATCCAACCATTCCTATTTGTCTCCGCATATGAAGGGTTCAGAAACATAGTAGGCCAAGCGCCATTTAGGCCTACTAAAACCGTAGAAAACAAGGGTTAAAATGAAGTTATTAGACTACCATAATTCAATGGAAACCTATAGCAAGTAATATAAAGTTAAGTTATATTAAAACTAAATGATATGTCAATCTTCATTAAACTATGGCATTCACTTAACTTTAACCCTTACTTTCTCCGTTTTTAATAAATGGCGCTTGGCCCACTATGACTCTGAACCTTTCATATGATCCATATATCTTAATGTCGTCTATCATCTGACATCTTCTGTCTTCAATAGGCACTTTCTTCTCAGCCAAAAGGGAACATGAGCTCTAAAAATTCAAATTAGGTGCTGCGACTACAATTAAGTAAGAAAGAGCTGAACATGATGAGAGAAATGAAATGAACATCAGAGGAAGCCCTTAATACACCATAATTCCAACGCAACCTGCAGAGCAGAGACGTGCCTTACATGATACTTTGTCATTATTGTACTTCTCTTTTAACTACAGAGACTATTCAGAAATGACTGAATGAAGAATTACTAATGGAGCAATGGTGAAGCGACAATGGGAAGAGAACCAAGACAGCTTGTACAACAGCAGCTCCTGCCCACCATAATCCCACCAGTACTTGCTCGGGACTCAGCCCTAATTACGTTTCATGAATAACAAAAAATATACAAACTATGACCGAGGCAATAATAAGTATTGGTGGGAAATATATATATTCTTCTTCTTTGTACAACATTTTGTTTGACGAAGGCCATAAACTGTTCATGATAATGAATTTTTAATTTTAGGTCTACTCATGGTTTACAAGTATATCATATAGAAGATGGGTCAAAAGCCGCTTTCCCCAATATTCATTCTTAGGTTTCATACTTGTACACATATACAGATGACATAACTTGAATAAACGAATAGCTGGTGTAATGAGTGGTGGGTTGACAACCATATTCGTGTATAGCTCGCGCAAGGAACGATTACCGAAAAGCAATGGCGTTGCTGTCTGTTTTGACATCCGTATGTAGGCACGCTGATGGGGCGAGAGATGCGGGCCGATTGAAGTACTGTCTCTTCCAAGAAGATGAACAAATGAGGACTTCGCTGTGGAAATAAGGAACCTAGCAAGAGAAAAATTCGAAGTTAATTAAAAGCACAACATATGTTTACGAATGAAATAATACCGTGCGATACAAGACACGTATTCACATTTAATGGAACATTTATTTATTTTATTTTATTGGGTTATTTTACGACGCTGTATCAACAACAAGGTTATTTAGCGTCTGAATGAAATGACGGTGATAATGCCGGTGAAATGAGTCCGGGGTCCAGCACCGAAAGTTACCCAGCGCAATGGAACAAACTAAAGTCGTAATGTAACTATCACAATGTAAGACTGATTCTATCGATGTCATTTCTCTTCCGACTGTACCTTTGAATATCATTCAAGCTATCTCGTGACCTTTCCTATCGTCCGCTCTTCCATATCGCATTCCTTCCGTCGGTATTCCCTGCTTGCGAGACCTATATCAACTGTCATGTCCGATGTCATGTCTTGTTATTGTTGTTTCGTTGGGTTGCGTCTCTATGCAATAAATGTTAGTTTCTTGCAACGAATCGCAAATTAACAACAGAACAACGTGTTTTGTGCTACAACGTTCCTCTATTTTGAACAAAATCTGTAAAGGAATGTGTAGTGAAATGTAAATTGAATGTAATTAAATGTAAGGAAGTGTTTGGGGGAAATCTACTTTTAATCCACCCTGTATAAAGACTTCAATCAGATTTATGGCTACTGAGACGGTTTTTGGCATCATTATTAAAGCTCTCCAAAAATTCCTGTCTTCAGCTGCGGCTTGATAGCCTCTCAATAGGTGGCGATCGTTGTCTGCTTGGCCTTCCATTGCAGTCGTGGTCTATATAAAGTCTATTACAAATCTGTCAAAATGTTTAAAATGTTCATCAGACCGGAAGTGAGTCGGTAACGGTGTTGTGGTATATGGCTTCGCTGATTTATGACACCCCCGCTTAAAGCTTTATCCTGTAACTGCACTCGAGAACGCATCTTTCCTATTAACAAACGAAATGAAGTCGTATTTTTTGGGGGGACAACGAAGGAATGATCCAAGAAATCGACAGAGAGCCTGAAAATTAAAAAAAATTACCGTAATCTTGCGGAAATTTATCAAAGATAAGACAGACTATGCTATACTGAAAAAAAAAAAATACATTTTCCATAATACATGTACTATGTAAATGTATTCACCCCACTTAAATCTTTGTTCTCTTTGACTGCACTCGAGGATACGCAACGCACGTTTCCTATCAACAAATAAAGTTGTTTTTCTTGTGACAGTGGTTTAGGGGAAAGGTTCCAAGAAATCCACTAACAGCCTGCTAATTCAATTGATATATGAAAGCATGTAAACTCAGCAATCTTGAGAAAATGTATTTAAAAAAACAGGTATGCTGTACCGTACTAAAAAAATCCTTATACATATACATCGTGCTTCAGACATGTAATTAATCTTTGTAAAATATAATAAATGTATTGCTCTTCAAAGAGTAAAATAATTAATGAATTGTTGAGTTATGATCGCGAATTCCAAAATTTTGTTTCTATACTCCTCTACGCTTTTATATAGACAATACAGTTTTCGGAATCCTTATGAATATTCCGATACTTTTTATAGTCGTCATTTTATCACATTTAAAATATTGTACCTGCACCCATGTTTCTAACATACTAATCACTGAAGAACATACTATTACTGTATGTCCGTTTGAGCATTTATATATTGAATTTCAAGATGTTCAAGCTACCTAACAATAGATACCGTATTTTCTCGAATACCCCGCGCACTTTTTTTTTCCGAAATATAGTCTGCAAGTGAAAACTACAGGTGCGCGGCTTATTTGAAGTTATTTTTCTTCCGTGCAACTTCTACGGAGGTAGCGCATGCCATAATCTTCCCGCGTTGATATTTCAATTGTTAACATTGTTAAACAGCGTTTGGATTAGCAGTAGGCCTACATGTGTCAGAAGTGTGATAAGTCTATATTTTGTGAGTCTTATGTTTTCAATTCTGAAAATAATTACCACTAAAGTATGACTTTTCGATTCTTCACTTTCAGCGAAAAACTTAAAATTATGAAATATGCAAAGGAAAATGGAAACCGCGTAGTATCATACAAAATAAAAAGTAGTTAGTTTACTGATGCCTGCTAGTAATGTTGCAGGATATCATGTAAACAGCTGATTAAGCAAGACAACTGACAACTGTGCAGTGCGTGCGCATATGACGGGTTTGAAATGCGTCCTGTTCCAGGATAAAATTTATGTTAACTGAACTGTATTTGTGTTCAACTGTTTTTAATTTGTCGTGAATACATTTGTTGAACGTTTTATTATTTATTTGTTTGCTGTAAAAAGTGGAGTGCGCGGTTTATTCGAAAAAATAAGTAATATATGCATAAGTAAATAGGCAAGATATAAGATCAGCATGTAAGACACCACGTCCTATCATATTCCAAAACAGCATTTAATATTCTTAGTCGAACACATTTTGTATTTTTAATAAATTTGTTATTCTTTAATATTCATAAGCTTCATATAACGCAATCCAATTCATCGACTTCTCCTTTGGGAACCGCATTATTCATTTCCATTAAATGGAGATGTGTAGTGTTTCCATGTTCCCCACCTAGAGACAGTCCTTGATTACTCCCATTTCATGTCCCCTGCCCCTATTAGTGACGTTAAATACGGGATTATCATTAATGTTACGATAGTTTAACAGTACAAATGTTGGCATACACCTTGTAATTCCAGTAGCTGTCTGTGTTGTTCTGTGTCTAAGCCAGATCACGTGCCTGGATTTACTTATTCCTTAGCTTCATTAATATTGTCTCATGTTTGTTTGTTTGCAATGAGGGGAACGGAAATTACAGCTAATACCAAACACAAACTGCACCTCGAATGCGGTTTCCCAGCAACGAGTTCTCTTCGAAAGGCTATTTCCTTGTTGCACATTCCAGTGCGCATGACCATCACGTTGTTCAGTGGCGTATGTCATAATTCAACACAAAATAGTTTAAATTATCTGACTTCATATCTTGAATTCAATGAATATAAAAACGTCCTAGTTCATATTTCTAGTACTCAAATAAGTGACAAACGCAGTAAATTTTAAGTCTGGTCTATATTTAAATGTTCTGAATGATTTGTGTCGATACTTGGTGTGGCTCAATCGGTCGCGTTTCTGTCTGTCTGTCTGTCTATCTATCTGTCTGTCTGTCTGTCTGTCTGTCTGTCTATCTATCTCTCTGCCTGCCTATCTATCTATCTCTCTGCCTGCCTATCTATCTATCTATCTATCTATCTATCTATCTATCTATCTATCTATCTATCTATCTATCTATCTATCTATCTATCTATCTATCTATCTATCTATCTATCTATCTATCTATCTATCTATCTATCTATCTATCTATCTATCTATCTATCTATCTATCTATCTATCTATCTATCTATCTATCTATCTATCTATCCATCTATCCATCCATCCATCCATCCATCCATCCATCCATCCATCCATCCATCCATCCATCCATCCATCCATCCATCCATCTATCTATCTATCTATCTATCTATCTATCTATCTATCTATCTATCTATCTATCTATCTATCTATCTATCTATCTATCTATCTATCTATCTATCTATCTATCTATCTATCTATCTATCTATCTATCTATCTAGTATAAGTCTTCCTGGGACGGGTTCGATTTCCTGTAGGAAGATGTAGATTTATTTTATCTTATAGAAAGCTGTATCCATTTGTCTTGTGTTTCCCCGTGTTGTCTAACCGTGTTCTTGCGTCATGCTAACCATATGATCAACGAATATCGTTGCTAGGGGAAATGTTTGATGTTGGTTCGTAATACTCAAGAGAGGAAAGAATAGCTAAACAAATGTGTCCTAACTTTGAATGCAGATAATAATTATAGGTATTCATACACTCCTTATATTTGCAACTTAAAACCCGATCATGGGTACGCAACTATAGTAATACCACAGTGCAGTATATATACAGTGTAGCTTGAGTTTATGAGAGTACTAGGAACAATAGACTGTGCAGGTACTATTTCGCATTGTCTGTGATGAGGCGATAGTAGCGATCCTAGTGGTTAGCAACTATCTATGGATGCATATTTATTACACATTGAGCTTCGTGACTGTATATACTAGACCTGTGGTAATACGCGCAGGTTTAATGATGCCTGGAAGCCACGGTCATGGGCCCGAATCCCGCTTACAGTAAGACGTTTATGCAATCTAGGTAGAAGTACAAAGTGGCAGTGATCCGCATTACAGCAGTCCCAACATGCGTCCGTCTAGTGGGGAATTGAAAATGTTTAAAAAATGGGCTAAGGTTAAACCCCGTCAGGGATCTTAAAAGAATTCTCCTCAATGAATTACAGTAGCCCACTAAACAAATTATTGCATACTACTTTCGAAGTTTGCAAGAAACTACTATACAATTTTTTGAACACGTTATAATGGAAATAATAGCAACAAGTTTTTTAAGTTCAGAAATGAAAGGAACCCAACTGGAATTATGTCGCGCGCCGTTGCGTCGTGGTCTGAGGCATCCTGCCTAGGACTCACGTTACTCATGGCGAAAGAAATTTTCTCATGAAATTTCGGACAGTGTATGGGACCGGTGCCCATTCAACATAGTGATGCACTTGGGGAGCTATGAAAGGTAGCGAAATCCGGTTACTAAAACCAGTTATAACGGCTGCAGGGATCATCGTGCTAACCACACTATACCTTCATTCTGGATTAATGATCGTCCATATCTGCATCGGCATGCGGACGTGAGGCCAGGAGCCGGATGGTCGGTCTGGGCCCTTAAAGTGCTGTAACGCACAGATTATTATTATTATTATTATTATTATTATTATTATTATTATAGTAAATTGGGGCAAATGGGCCAGAAGATAATCGGGGTAGATTGACCAATTCCTTTCCCCTCCATTGCATACATCTCCGACTAGCTACATATTACACTAATCAGACTTCAGATGTATACAAACAATTGTTCTTTCTCTGACACATATCGTCAAGTGAGATATACTACCTGATGATATATGTTCATATCAGCCAAAACCTCAGAGGACATTGTTATTATTATTATTATTATTATTATTATTATTATTATTATTACTACTACTACTACTACTACTACTACTACTACTACTACTACTATTGGGAGTATAAGCGCACAGTACAATAACAGATATTTATAGATTTCAAAACAGCATAAGACTCGGTTAAGAGAGAAGTGTCATATAATATTCTTATTGAATTTGTTATTCCCAAGAAACTAATTCGATTAATTAAAATGAGTCTCAGTGAAACGTACAGCAGAGTCCGTATAGACCAGTTTCTGTCTGATACTTTTCCAGTTCACTGTAGGCTAAAGTAAGGAGATGCACTATCATCACCTTTACTTTTTAACTTTGATCTAGTATATGTCCTTAGGAAAGTCAACGAAAACAAAGAAGGTTCGAAATTGAATGGGTTACATCAACTGCATGTTTATGCGGATGACGTGAATATGTTAGCACGTATGTGTGAATCCAGAAATGCTTATAGTGTGTTAGCTGGAAGACCTGAGACTGGATTAATCTTGCTCAGGATAGGAACCGATGGCAGACTTATGTGATGGTGTTTAAATAAAAGGGCTTAACCCTCCTTTTGAATGTGGCTTTTTCTGTAATTAGTTAAAATTAAATTATAAAACGTGAAGATATGTTTTTTTTTGACAATTATATTTACTTTCCTTCATATTATAAGGTAACTACTAGTAATGTGTTAAAATTTAATTTTTGTTGCTCCTGAAAATGTTTTCTTTTGTGGGATGAGCCCTTTTACCTGAACACCAACGATATAATACAAAGTGGATAGAACTCGCATTTACAGATAATGTTAAAGTGTCCTGAAATATGAATGTCCGAGACAAAAACTTGGTAGAAATAGAAGCAGGCACCAAACTAATATTAATCTTTGGTGAGAGCAGTGAAGATAATATTTCTCTACACAGTTTATACAAAATAAATACATTTCCTTAATCTGTTATGGTGGAAATGTTATGTTTACGTTTACCATTATTGTAAGAAAGAAAGAGGCGAAAACAGAAGTGTGTGCCAAGAAAAGTTCTAAAAGGCACGGCAGCACCACTCCTCTGTCTGGTACAAAACAGTTCTGAATGGTGGCGCCGTGCAAGATAGAGAGACTTGTGAAACACACGACTGTTAAGTGCAAATCGAGGGAGGCACGTTCTGTTGAAACGCTGTGTCAACACAGACGGTGACAATGCATTTCAGGTCGTGAGTCGCTGGAGACTTGAACGCTGGTACAGAACACGAACCTGTTTGTGACGAGGACAATCACCTTTCTCCGAATCACTGCCAAGGTAGTGTTGCCAACTGCAATTCAATTAAGCTAGACTTAGTTCAGTTTTAACCTTCTATGCTGACAGACTATGGCTAATTGTGAAAAATTAAGCTGCTCTGCGACTCTATCTGGTGACTATGTGCGGAAACATATGTTATTTAACATTCTACAGTTTAACTGGAATGGGAAAGAATAATATTATATTATGAATTGTAAGCGAAGGGTGTCGCATAGCGCTAGCTTCCTGATCTTCAATCCAGCAGCACGAGTTCGATCTTAGATATGGTTGCGATGGAATTTGTGGCAAAAAAAAGTTACAGGTTTTTCTTGAGGTACTGCAGTTTCTCTCGTTCATTCTACCAACACCTTCCACGTCCTTATGTTATCTATAATCTTCAATAGTTAAAAATAAGCTGGTGTTAAGTCTTGTGATTGTAATGTCTCCTATGCTAATACAGGATTTAAGGACTTAGGTCTCCGAGCTCTACAGCTTATCAAGTACTTGTCTAAGGATGGGAACTGACTTTGTCAGGGCTGAAGCAGGATGGTATGCTTGTCAGCATCGGATCTACGAAAGCGACTCGGGCTACCCATGTGAATGTAACAATCATCGAACATATAACGCACAGTGGAAGAAATGTAACCCAACTACACTGATTCATTCCGAATTCGGCAAGAAAAAGCTATCCAGCCAGGAGGTGGAGAGTGGAAGAAATCCAAGCGCATAGTCATATGCCAAGAAATGGACCCACTGTGTTATCTCCAACTCTCGACACGGATGAGAAATGACCGGTAAAATTTGCGTGGAGTCATTCAGGTAAAGGTTTACTGTATGTGTCATAGATATAGGATACAAGACTTCCAATTATATTTTCCTTCCTAAGGAAGCCATACTACGGACGTGTGCTTTAAAAATAATTTCTCTCGAGCAGGTTTGAATCTGCGAACCTCGGATCTAATGGTAGGCATGTTAACCACTAGGTCTCCCTTTCTGATAAATAAAATATTTCTTTCTTTAACAATTATTATTAAACATGTACACCGCTAACAATGGCTATTTATCTAAGTGCAATAAAGTGGTTAAGATATTGCGTACACAACTAAACTAGTGCTAACGCATATTATCTTCATAGACAATAATCCTCGTTCAAGGAACAATAGGTGAATCCAATGAGGTCCTTTGTATCAGATAAAACTGCTAACAACTATTGACCAGACATACCAATGATCAAAAATTTTACAAAACCGCGGTGTTAGAATTCCACTCACTTCTAATCTTAAGACAACTGAAAATTATATCAAATGTTGCCAGGTAACAATTTGTAGAGGAGCTGGCTACTGACTCCAAAGTCCCGGACCTATTCCCGGATGGTGATGATTATAGAGACGAGAATTCCATGCAAATGCATGTTTTTATAGTAACATAGAACATAGCTCAAACTTAGTACTTATCCATTTCATTACTTTTCGGTTCCAGATATGTGTACTTTTTCCGTGCATATTTTGGCCTTTTTGGGGATAAAGACATGCATAATGCATATTTAAGCAATTTTTAGCTTAATCATGTACAAAATATAGGCTTAGATTATATTCAATTTTAATACATGTTTTAATGGTTTTGAGTAGGCACACAAGTTTCTCGATTTTTATAACCCCCATTTTAGTTTCAGGAATCAAATTAAAGAAAGAGAAGAAAAAAAAACTAAATAAAAGAAAAAGGTTCATTCAAATTTGCACCCATAACTTCTTGCAGGTCATTCTCTGCCTAAAAAAACATATTGACTGACAAGCGCAGGAACCTCATACAAACCAATTTAGAAATGTTGTCAGTTGTTAACTGCTGTGGGGGAAAAAAGTGAAATAAGAAATTAGGAACAAAAATGGAAGTGCATGTTTTAATATATTTTTCGCTTGATCGTGCATGTTTCGTAGTTTGATAGTGCATGCATACTTTGGGATTTTATAGTGTCTGAAATTCTCGTCTCTAGTGATGAATTTTTTTCTCGTTGCCAAACTTCCTGAACTGCGCCTAGGTCCACTCAGCCTTTTGTCAAATTGAGTGCCTTATCTTTCTCTATGGTAAAAAGACGGCCGGAAGTGTTGATCACATCATCTCACTCTAGTACCGAGGTCAAGCTCTGCCTCTATACCTCCTCATGCACTTTCATGACGCATGGGACATACTTTAAATTCTATCAATTTGGTAATCGAAATTACAGGTTCTATAACCTACATTGAAATTGAAGTATTATCTATTTTCACATCGGTAGGAGAAGCACTAACAAAAATACTTCACGCAACACCTGAAAACAAATTCCCAACAATATTGCAGACCTGTGACAATGTACGGAAGTTTCCATTACAATAGGGTAAACTAGGGTCTGTTCGACAGTCGGGCATGTTGGACACTCTGTACTTTAACGTGTTACCACGCCACTTGTGGGCACCACATTCTGCTAGAAGTCAATGAGGAAAGTAGCCCCACTCGTGGCTACTTCCTTCATTGACTTCTAGCTGAATGTGGTGCCCACAAGTGGGGTGGTAAGACGTTAAAGTACGGAGTGTCCAACATGCCCGACTGTCCAACAGACCTTAGTTTACCCTATCAGATTGAGATGAATTTTTTTCTGTTGTAGTTAAACGAACATTTTTTTAAGCTAAGATACGAGTATATTTTAATAATAATAATAATAATAATAATAATAATAATAATAATAATAATAATAATAATAATAATAATAATGTAGCATGTTGACATACGACGGTTTCCATGTAACTACATAGTTGGATTGGTTAGCGCATAGAGAAACAGTCTTGACGTTGGTAACACTGCGTCGCAATCCGGCCAGAATTGCTTTGATCCTCTCGAGGTAAACAACTCGAAAGCGACACGAGCCAGGCGCGGCCCACACTTTGCTTTAAACTTTACGGCTTTTATAACCTTTATAGGGGAAAGAACTATAAAAAGAAACTGGGATACAGAAGTGTGATAAGACTTTCACGATGTTCCACGTGATGCAAGTCTTTTGGGGCTTTACATTTCATTATAGATGCAGGAACATCAATGGATCTGACTACATCATCAGAGAAGGCAAGAAAAAGAGATCCCATCTGTTGTATTCGTTACGAAGATCTGTTATCTAGGATTGAATTACTTGTACAAATTTAGGAATTACATCATGTAAATCCCGATATCTGGAAAGTAATACGAGAAAATAGATATTTAGTCGGATCATTAAAAAAAAAAATGTCCTTGTGTCCGTTATTACAAACATCCTGCTTTAGTTAAGTGTGAGTAAAAAGATTTCATGGTGTTTTACGTAGTTCTGCAGTCCTACAGAAGACTCAACAGATGGAGTTCCCCTTTCTCTAACGAGACCAACGAGTATTTTCGAACGTTGGATGTTTTTAACGTCAACGACTGTAAAACACTGAAAAGTCTTGCAGTATATCAGAGAAGATATATATGATAAATGATAATCACAGCTTGAACCCAACACATCGGAGGATGAAGAACGAATCTAAAGGTGACGAGTACATAAACGTCTGAATTTTAACAAGTTTTCTGTGGTTAATACGTTAGGAAAAGGAAGCAGAATGTAAGGAGAGGGAAGGGAGAACTGAAAGAATACATGACAAATTTTTGCTGAGGAAGTAGCTAACAAATGATTTCCTTCTGAATATCGATAACTTAGGTAACTTCGTTTTCTATAGGAATGTTATACCAACATAAAAGTATTATAATCAATTAAAAACTGAAAGTTACCAAGTCCATTTCTAAATTAGCTGAGAGCTTCTCAACAAGAAGTTCGATTTGCAGAAAGTCTTACGATGATAGTGAACAAAACAGAAGCATATCAGTTTTTTACTCTTATGAATAGTTCAATTTGTTGTCTGGAATGAAAACTGCTTCATCATCGTCTCATAATCTCATCCATTACAAAAGATTCAAACACACCTGATTCTGGTGACGACTTCTCATCAATCTTGGTTTAAATTTTTGCCAAATTCTGTAAGATTTTTAGTGTTCGACCAAGTTTTCTCTGAATATTTTGGAGTCTTCTCTTAAACAACTATAACTAATATCTATAGAACATCACATCTGAGTTTTTCTGCAACGGAACTACTTAACTACGATGCGCAGAATGACGCAGGATGCTTAAATGGAAGTATGATAACTAGACATCGGAAGTTAAGGCACTAAAAATTGTATTTTAAGCACCTAAAAAGTCTTTAAAAACGACAAAAATATGGCACAAAAGGCATTGAAATTATATTGAATCCCTCGTAATTCATAAGTAACTTAACAAAGTGCACTGGAAAAGTAGTTTCTATGGACTTGTTTCACTTGTACTTATGAATCCACAACTTCACGTCCATAATTTGAGTTACAATAAACAACAAGCAACTTTTCAAGATTAACACACAAACTTCTGTCACGTTTATTGTACAAAATCAGTTTATATTCTGATAAATATCTCTCAACGCATACTGATGTGACTGGAGCACACTTAAACAGTGCTATCCTGGCTACATAATAATCGTTCCATTAGTAGTGAAAGCAGGAAATTCTGCTACCCACAGACAATATAAAGAAGCTTTCGATGTTTTCAATTTTGGCATTTTTCACCATACAACAGTACCTTCACAAAGACAATTCTAGACTGACTGCGTACTTCGTGTTCTCAACACAGTGCTGGAGTCAGAAGGACAAGGTCGATTCCGGAGTAAGCAAAACTACAATGCTTCATTGCAACAGTGTGTCCCATATCTATGGCTACTGTAAGAACTGCAATTTCCTTAGTTTCCAAGCAGAAATAAATGCAGTATTGTTGAATGAGTAGTCATATAAAGAAAAATGCAAAGAAGTACATATTAAAGCAAAAAAAAAAAAGCGTTAAAGGCAGAAAAAGGCAATATCAAATTTCATCAGAATGCTTCATTTCTCATGAATTCATGATTCGTGTACATTTACTAAAAGCCTTTAAATATGAACATTCAAATAAAATAGGCATTTTCCTAAACATCCGATGTCTAATGATAACATTCACATTCATAGATATGTAACAAATGAATTGAGGAGTGAAAATAGTAGGTATAAATATTAAATAAAGCTCGAAGCTGGGTTATTCTAACCTAAAATACGATTATTTTGAGTTCACTAAAGAATTCCCGTTTCCAGGTGAGGAAGCCACTTCGTTGCCAATCGTATTATTGTGCTTAGCAGAGGAGAGAGGAGCTAGAAACGGATACTATAACGTATCATTTCACCTATCTGTTTGGCAATTACAACGCATGCGTACATTATACATACACTCCAACTTAATTGTATATACTACACTGATCTGTCTTGCCCTACCAGTAACACACTTCACAGCATTGTCAGCACACAACCCCATTTCCTCATATGACAGCATAGCAAGCTTATATGGAGTGTCAATTACACTTGGAAAATGCTTCTGGAACGTTGTACAAGTACCAATTCCAGAAATCGATGCCACAGAATATACTATATTGCACAATGCAACTACGTGAAGACGAATGCCATGTTTATTTCATTCCATACTGTATTACTGTATACGGCTACATTGCTAGTTCCGAACATCAGAAAAACTAGAATAAGTAGGGGTGCCATACTTCTGGATACAAAAGCACGGATATTTTTGTTTTCCAAAAACATTATTGAAGATATATTTTACATTAAATAAGGCTATCTACTATCGGTTCTTTGTACCAATACATAAAAAACAGTGAAACTTAATACCGATGTCAAAATTTACTCTCATAACTTTAATATCCTGATAGTTACAAACAGACAGGCACGTAAATCGTATAAATGATGTCATTCATCCGCCATTCTCATACTAATAGTAGGAATATACTTGCTTTAGAAAAGAAATGTTTTCTTTGATGAAGTCATAGAAATCAATGCACGATGACTCTGAATTGACTCTAATTTTAAGTAATGCTTTTACCTTATTTGATTGGAGTATGTTTCTTTCAAATGATTTCCATCAAAGAAAACAGATGCAGAAGTTCTGAGAGACAGTAAAGTAATTCTAAACATTTGTCAAAATTGTTGCATATCATTTCACTTTCATTTAATTTGTTGAAAACTTCAACACACACTCACACCTTTCAATCTGTGTTCGAATATCTCTCTTTTCATTTTCCACATTTTAAATCAGAAATGTCAAAACGCCTGCACTACGTGCCCTCAAGGACTCGCACAACATTCCCTTAAGAGCGTTGATTGTACTTATCTTGCTGATAAATGAATCTTATTGGATTTGTATTGCTTGTAGTGTGCGCACGTAATACAGGCGTTTTGACATCTCTGTTTCAAATATTTTAGGCACAAAATTCACGAGCACAATCTATCAAAAAGTTTCTCAATGTTGACGGTAGCATTGGAATTAGAAACGAGTGGAATTATATATTCAGCTTATTTCTCTGTGTAATTAATATCCTGAATCTAATTGTATCCAAGAAAACTGATCAACACCATCTAACATAGTTCCAGACATGAAATGAATTGCTCAAAAGTTCAGAATATTTTCTCTGAAATATTCTTCCTTCGTTTCAGTTCCAGTGATTAATGTTGAAAAACGTATCAACTAATATTAATCTCATTTCCGAACTCGAATCAGAAAATACGGACATTTAGTCATTTTTTACTTGTACGATACGGAGACAGGTCTTAAAATATAAACTATCCGTGGATGAAATCCCGATATATTGTAAGCCCTAGTCCAGACCCACCCCGGGATGTAGATGCAAGAAAGAAGTCAGACCAGTGGAATGGATCTTGGTTCTTGTGGCTATCTCCTGAGTGAGGGATCTGTAACAGCAGCCAGGTAGCAAGGGGGAGCGGGAAGGAGGGGCTGCAGTTAATTCGAGGAGTAGGATCCCTGGAGGGTGTTGTGTCGTGGAACGGCAGGTGGCAGCACGGTTAGAGGATTTGTTCTGTTAGCCGCTCCGTTGCCAATGTTTGCTTTAACACGTTGAACAACTGATGAATCTCTTAAGATATTGTGACAACAAGGAACCATTCACGCATTTAAACCGCTGTAGATTAGCAAATTAAGATCACATGAAATCTCAAATGTTCTCTACTTAGTGGTACTAACCTCTGATTACAGTTCACTTAATGGTGTGAGTGTTTGACTCTCGGGAGGTCCTGTAACATTATAAAAAAATAGCACCGGAAAGACTGATTACTGAAGGACAGCACTCTGAGTACTTTGATTTGTCACTAATTTCACACTGGATATTCTATCGTCATATTTTCAGTTCACTGCCTTCAAAGAGTCGTTGAAATTTAAAGGAGACTTAAAAAGAAGAAATGTAATTATAATTCTTATTTAGGCTCATACTACGAAATTTATACTTTCTCACTTACAAATGGCTTTTAAGGAACCTGGAGGTTCATAGCCGACCACACATAAGCCTCCCATCGGTCCCTATCCTGTGCAAGATTAATCCAGTCTCTATCATCATATCCCACCTCCCTCAAATCTCAAATCTATTTTAATATTATCCTACCATCTACGTCTCGGCCTTCCCAAAGGTCTTTCTCCCTCCGGCCTCCCAACTAACACTCTATACGCATTTCTGGACTCGCCCATACGTGCTACATGCCCTGCCCATCTCAAACGTCTGCATTTAATGTTCATAATTATGTTAGGTGAAGAATACAATGAGTGCAGTTCTGCGTCGTGTAACTTTCTCCATTCTCCTGTAACTTCATCCCTTTTAGCCCCAAATATTTTCCTAAGAACCTTATTCTCAAACACTCAACCTGTGTTCCTCTCTCAAATTGAGAGCCCAAGTTTCACAACCATACAGAACAACCGGTAATGTAACTGTTTTATAAATTCTAACTTTCAGATTTTTTGACAGCAGACTAGATGACAAAAGCTCTCAACCGAATAATAACAGGCATTTCCCATATTTATTCTGCGTTTAATTTTCTCCCGAGTGCCATTTATACTACGAAATTTATAGAGAAACAAATTGCAGATAGCTTCTTTACAGTATTTCGGATTAGTATAATTTTCATTACAATAGAGTCTCATAATTGCTGTATGTCCGCCTCAACGTGTCTGATTTCGCTTTGCAGCTTGAACAAAAAAAGGGAATAAACAGAAGATATTAAGAAAGAAAACATGCCAAGGAGGAAGACATTAAAGTAAGGGGGTAAGAAAGGAGAGAACATTAAATAAACACGGAAAAAAGGATAGGAGAGAACAAAGAAAGGAAAGACGTGTGAAAGAAATAAGAGAAGGAAGAATGGGATTAAGACGAGGCAAAAGAAACGAGGAGACAGAGAAAACAAATAAATGCTACGAAAATAACAGAGGAAAAATGAATAAAAAATTTAAAAGGAGAGCTACAACAAGAAAAATACAGTACATAAAATTAGGAGGGAATAATATGGTTCAATTCCATATACTGCTTATGTATAAGAGAGCAGTATGGATCTGTAATTTCATGTGTGTACTTCGGTTTGTCCTAAAATTCTAATATTATGATTGCTGAATTATAGGCTTATCATTTTTAATTGAAAAAGAATATTAAGTAAACAACTGGCAATTAATTATTATACGTGGTGACTTACATGACAGAACACGTTGTGTCAAGATCAAGAAAGCATGGTGCTCTAGCTCCTCAAGTGCCTTCATGGCATGCATACGGGCAACGTTTACCCTTAAGTTTCTTGACTGAAATAATACCAGAAATTAGTGAAAGAGAGCCTTCTAACAATGAGTCAACAATATAGTTCCTGCATATACACATCTCCCCAGGAATATTCTGATTTTTTTTTCTCATCGGGTGTTTAAGATCTGGTACCACATTTCGTGGCGAGATGGCTCTCGCACCTCTTGACTTGATTAAAGTAGAAGAAGACCGTGTACACGAAGGTCCCTGCTAATGCCGTAGCCCGGTCTTGTGGGACAGACCCGTAATGAAATATGTAGAGCAGACCGCCGCGTTTCGGCGTCCTGAATATTCAAACACCCGTAATGAAATAAAGTTCTCAGCCGATTGCTGTAATTCCGAAGGTTTCCGACATAACTGCAGCAGAGGAAGGATTATTCTTTGAACGCCACTAAAAGACGCAACGATTTCTCTTCGTGTGAAGAAATTAAAGTTACTAGGACAAGTGAATACAAAAACGAAATATAGATTCAGAGTTTGTTCTATTAGCAAATTATGGTTATGAAATGCCTTTAAATAAATAAATAATTTTGATATTTCCTTACAATTTCGTAGTGTAGAACAGTGTTTCTCAACCTTTTTGATTATAAGCCCCCCCCCCTTTTCCTCGCACAACTTTAGTGCGGCTCCCTTAGTCGAAGTTGCAGAGTAAAATGTAGAACATAATAATGTGAAATTTGGTTTGGCCATTCCACTCTAACCATCAACATCGTCTAATATGTTAAAAGTGTAGAACCATTTTCTGTTGTAATTTTTACTGTATTCAAAAATTATACGTAAAAAACGCAATTCTACCACCTCTATATATCGTTGTTCTTTTTTTAACCCGACATTGATCCATAAATCAATGTAGGTACAGCCATCATCTTATAAAACTGGTAACTGGGTCAATTCTTGAGTTTATACATGTTGCTCTGATTGTGTTACATATAATTCAAAAGCTATCGGGTTTAGTATTTAGATCGAAAAACGTGTATAGGGCCTAAGCCTATATTGTATCCCATGTACTAAAAATATCTTGTTCAATTCTTGAAAGATTTTTACATTGTAGGTACTGCTTTCTTGAAAAAGACCACATTTGTTTATTTAAAATTCCTCACTCTTATTTGCACATTTTATTAAATTCCTGTGCCTCTTCCTGTAAATACTGTAAATTTGACAACAAGAAAATCAATTAGAAGAAAGATGACCAAGCAGCTAAATCTTGGATCTACAGAATGCAGAGTCAGAATGCTTAGGCCTACAGTATGTAAAAGATGCGTTGTTTGAATTGTTCATAAAATGTAGAGCACACGATTTTTAGAAGACTGAATATAACTTTGTCTTAAAATAAAATAAAATAATAAAAAAAAAAAATAAAGTAAGAAAGAAGTAAAATTATACTGTAGGACTGTTATATTATATTACTTCATCGTTATAATACCCGTGTTTCTCCTTATTTGCATTATTTTTATATCCTGTATAATGGTAGTAATTTGCGATTCACTCTGCTATCCCGTCATTTCTTTTAACGAGTTTAAATCTTGAAGCCCACTCACACATGTGAGGATTCATTTTCATTTTCTTCTTTTTACCTGAAATAGAAGGTAGATAGATCGAATCTTCGAAATGTCAAATGCTCTTTGTTTCGTGTGGAATAGGGAAATTCAAATTCAAATCTCTCCTGAATAAGTTATAATTCCACTACCGTTTAAAAATAGTGTATAATGTTTCTTTATATCTAAAAAAAACGTATGTATGTATTTTATTTTATTGGGTTATTTTACGACGCTGTATGAACATCTAGGTTATTTAGCGTCTGAATGATATGAAGGTGATAATGCCGGTGAAATGAATCCGGGGTCCAACATCGAAAGTTACCCAGCATTTGCTCGTATTGGGTTGAGGGAAAACCCCGGAAAAAACCTCAACCAGATAACTTGCCCCGACCGGGATTCGAACCCGGGCCACCTGGTTTCGCGGCCAGACGCGCTGATGTATGTATGTATGTATGTATGTATGTATGTATGTACTTAAGAGGAACACACTTATGAAATCTCGCGATATTCTGTAGAAGTGAAAATAAGAAGAAATTACTTCCAACTTCCGAGATGTTCGAAATGAGCCACCGAAGACATTTTTTGTTTTCCTTGTTTGTAAAAGGGAGGAAGGGGAGGCTTGTCCAGTTGGTTAAGGTGAGGAGAGAAAGAGTAGGAGCTCTTATGTACCTTGTAACGGTCTGGCCCTCTCCCTCTACCTCCTCGGGGCATAGAGCCGAAGAGCCACTTGCAAGCTGCGCTCATAGAAGAAAAAAAGACAAGCGAGAGCGTTGCCAGTTCTACCGAGGTCACTCAACCACCTGCCGAAGAAACGACTTCTAGAATGCCTGTCTTCAGTTCTAAGACAACGTATCAACTCCATAGTTACGTCTCTTACAACAATACCACTGTTTTCTTCAAATATGGAAAAGACTCAGATAAAAATTACCAAAAATAGGGAGGTATTGTAAATTTGGCAACCTTGACGGGTATAATTTCTTCAGGTAAAAACATAAAAGAAAAAAAATGGATAAGGTGATGGCCTCTAAGCTGCTTGTGTTTGTGAGGTCAGTCACTAGGTGGTGCTAGCGTCAGTTGTATTGCCCGCCATCTTGTTTCTGAAGAGGTCAAAGAACGGTGTGGAAGCTTCAACTTCACACTCAACTCTCTCCCTCCTCCTCTTTCTCTCTCCCTCAATGTTTTATGAGATTCGATTCTCTCCTTCTTCCACATACACATGCCGGCGGTTCTTCTAAAACGCGGCTCTTAAGAAAGTTTTCGTCCCATATCTCATACGAGGTTGTATATTTCTAAACTGAGAAAGACTAAATGGATCGCTATGTATAAAGAAATGTACAAAAAGTCTGTGAAAAAAAAAGCAGCACTCGTAACTGACCTACACCAAAGGTTCATTCCAAGCCACTCAGTCTTACTGGCACGGTCACATGTTCGAATACCACTTACAGTTAAAAGGACTTATTTATTATTTTAATGTAACTCTGGCGACTGCATACATGTAGTTGAAGCTAAAAAAACTAAACAGACGGAAATTAAAGCAGCCGAGAGAAATAAGGGACAAGCAAACAAATAAATAAAGGCAGAATATATAAATACCAAGGATATTAGGAAAGTATGAAATTCAGGAAGTAACGAAGGATAGAAAATAACTGAAGGAATGAAGAAGGAAATAGTGAAAGAATGAAGAAGAGGATAAACAAGGCAAGTAAGAAAAAATATATCAAGAAAGAAATTTTTGAAACATTCTGAGAAATAAAAAAGATAAAGGGAAGACAGTAAAAAAAAATTGAAGAGGAAAGGAAGAAAAAGCACGAAAGGAAGTACGTGAAGAAAGGAAATAAAAGAGTAGGAAGTATACAGACAGATAAGATGAAAGAAAGGAAGAATTAAAAACAAAAGAAAATAGACAGTAATTAAGAAGACAAAAGGAAATGAAGAACTAAGAGGTCAGTTGCGATAAATTCGACATAGTATGTGTTTATAGTGTAAAGACAGCTAAAAGTGTTGCTACGATAGGCGAAAGTATTGTAAATGTGACAAGATAGGTTTGTTTTATCAACAGTAATCTCACTAGAGATTTTGATTTATCAATAGTAATCTCACTAGAGGAAATCAAAACTCGAGTGGGATTTAATTGACTATTACACGATTAGAAGAAAGTATATAAAGATTAGAAGTAACAAAGTACTCCAATACAATAAAATATTAATTGGCTTATGAAAATACAACTGTCTTCAAATGTATCAACTATCGAACCTGACGATGTCATATCCAGGCCTTGTACACTGGTTTCTGACAAATAAGTATTATTATTATTATTATTATTGTTATTGTACCATCTCAACATTACGCTAGATGGCAGTAGTGTTTTATGATTATGTTTTCTTGTTACCGGTATCAGTTGTGCCAACTATGGAATCATCATTGAACTCTGTGGACTGTTACTAGTCAAGAAGGCATTGTTGATTCAGTTTCATTTTTATTAAAATGCAACATTCCACTTCAATTATCCGAATCCCAGTAATCAACGTCACTTGACAGATGATTTTCAATAAATCTTAATATTAAACAATCTCTGATACGTGACTATCCATAATATCATATAGCAGAAGCTATAACATAACCTAACTAATATACTGTACACAAGTGTTAGAAAAGTTTTAATTAACGACAATGACATAAAAAATAAACATGAATAATTTTAAAAGGAATAATTATTGAATGTACAATTTTCAAATTTGAATGTGGTTGGTGGTTCAATTGATGTTATATTGGACGTGTGCGTAATAGAAGTGAACTCGTTGATTTAGGCCTACATTGTGTATTCAACTTATTCAGGATTTCCGAATGAATAATTTTAAAAGGAATAATTATTGAATGTACAATTTTCAAATTTGAATGTGGTTGGTGGTTCAACTGATGTTATATTGGATGTGTGCGTAACAGAAGTGGAACTCGTTGATTTAGGCCTACATGGTGTATTCAACTTATTCAGGATTTCCGAATGGTGCTCTTCATTTATTTGTAAATCGGATTTCAGAAGATGCATAGGTATGATCAGTGATTTTTATTAATTCTTGTTCTTGAATGCCAATGCGAGTCATATTTGAAACTGCTGTGCATCGGCTGGAGTGATTTGTAATGTTATATATATTTTTTTGACGTCCAGACCAGCGCAGTTTCAAATGTTAGCAAACAAAGAAACAAATGCTAGGGACGCGATAAAATTAAACAAATGCTAGGGACGCGATAAAAATAAACAAATGCTAGGGACGCGATAAAATTGTGCGATAAGCAGCCATGATTGGTTGAAATACGTCCTTTCGTACCGTTTTATTGGTCAAAAGTAGTATGGCGTAGTAAGAGTGTAATAGTCTAGAGAAAATCAAAACTCGAGTGGGATTTAATTGACTATTACACGATTAGAAGAAAGTATATAAAGATTAGAAGAAATAAAGTACTCTAATACAATAAAATATCAATTGACTTACTGAAATTCTATTTCACTCATGTTAGCTTTTCGAAAACTTTTGAACGGAGTCGTCATTTTCAGTTGACTGTCTATGCTATAAACAAATGACTATCACAAAGCATGTTGTATAGTATTGTAAAGAATTTTCAGTTTGAAATGTTGCCGAACATAGAAACAAATGCTAGGATAGTTACAAAAACAAACAAATGCTAGGGAATCGATAAAATTAAACAAATGCTAGGGAAGCGATAAAATTGTGCGATAAGCAGCCATGATTGGTTGAAAGACGTCCTTTCGTACTGTTTTATTGGTCAAAAGTAGTATGACGTAGTAAAAGTATAGACCTAGTAGTCAGCATAATCGTTTCGTTTTACCGTTTCGTCAAAGATTCAGAACAATAGATTACAAGAGATATTTGGTAGAGGATATTTTCACCGAGTTAATACCCAGTTCTAGGTTGATATCTTGCTTGGAAAAATTGTTAAGGCGTTAATTAACAATTACCCTTAAATTGAGGTAGTGTGCGAGGAAAGCTGCAGTCCTGTACCTTGGAAATTGAAGAGTACAGTATGTATCGCTATATACTGCATGTGCTTGGTAAGGTCCCATGGGCAATCCCAAACTTGTTAATACAGGCATCAGTATAAGAGTATGTTCAAAGTTTTCGCTTTAAAGTGTATACGAGTACAATGCTATTATCGTTCCTCACCCTTTACGTACTTCTTTTAGCCTTCTCCTCGCAACTACTGCTACTACAGAGAATAATAGACACAAAACTGTTATTGCTAAGAGCGACATTTGCACATGTTTCTCACACTAGACGCAATTTTAAAACAGGGGTGTATAAACTTTCAACAAGACAGCATCTTATGCTGACTGAAGCATATATCGCTAGATCTGAACTGCGACCGAACACGAGCGCTGCTCATTCGGTCTCAAATTTTGTTAATACTACTGTATCTCCTGTTTTATATTGTTTGTATTATTTTATTTCTATTTCTCTTGTTTGTTTGTAATTATATTCTTTATTCTGTATATTTAAATTTAAATAAATAAGTAAAATTTAAATTTAAATTCCAGTGTACCTGTTTAGTGTTGGACAGAGTGAAATCATGTAGCAAGAGCAAGACCTTCTAAAAGCTTTACGGCAACGGCTGGGAAGATCAATGTGCTGACCACACGTTACCTCAGTACTGGTCGGGTGATCGTCCACTTCCACTGCGGGTAAGTGTCAGACTAGCATTCGGCTGATGTGCCCTGGCTCTATTAGGGCTGTTGCATCACAAATTGTATTATTATTATTATTATTATTATTATTATTATTATTATTATTATTATTATTATTATTATTACATACATGCAAGTCTTTCACTGCAAATCCAGCATTCTCCAATCTCTATGTTCTACCTTCCTCTTTATCCAAATTTAATCCATATATCTTAATGTCGTCTATCATCTGATATTTTCTTCTGCCACGAATTCGTCTCCTATATTTTGATAACAAGGAGTGACACACAATTAAAATAAAAGTTTATTTATTAATATATTTTATTTAAATATGAAAACAGTAATTCAGAAAACTTCAATTGTTACTGAAGATTTGTTAAATAGAAACAGATGGCCCAGATGTAATTAATAGACCTATGTAGGCCTACCTATATTACTTCTAGCATGGTCACTTAAAACATTTGATAAATGATTGGACGAAACTAGTTTTCATGTGCATTGTTCGCCTGCTATGACATAACGCCGCCACGGGTCTTTAACAGAATTTATAGAATTATGCTTCATAATGCTTATATAATGCAAGTTTTTCAGAAGATATTAATAATTTCTCCTAGGTACAACTTTCAAATTTAAAAACTGATACTCGTGTCTTTGAGATGTTCTTATTTAGCACTATAAGTACTCCAGATCTGGTCGAAGTTGCGTCACGCTTAAAGATGTGAGGAATTCACAAACACACACAATAGATTGTCGATTTCACTTTTCAGAAAAGTTTAGAAATATCAGCATGGCTGTCTATAACATACTTCCAGTTTTGTGTTACCGACTGCTATTGACCGCTTTAATGACTTTTTATTCTATTTCAATGTTTTAAATGTAAAGAGTAGTCTAGCAACAGATGACGGGCGTTTTTCGTCTGTTAACATTATCAGATAGGCAGTTATTAACGGTGTTCATTCGACCAGGAAATTCAGCTCCTCAGAGACAATACACAATCGCGGTTGCTATGACAACAGAGTTTATTGGGCAATAACGCACAGAACACCAGTTGATGAAAACAATAACACGGCTGACAATGTGGCAGATAAGACCGAGCGTCTACAATCCATAGCAAGACCCATACAGTCCTGCGCCATTTTGAATTTTGTACTGTCAAGACAGTTGCGAAGCATTCTGCGAAACAATGTGTCTCCTAGTAATCTGAATTCCGAAGGCAAGGGGAAATGGTCCATTTATCAAGAATAACAGAAGGACAGGGTACAGTTGTAAGTGGTCACTTCAACGCGGAGATTGCCTGCAGGAACAATGGATATACCTCTCAGAAACATCGGTTTGAATTAAGTTAATTACTGTATTTAGTAAACTGTCTTTGTAAATTTTATGTTATATTACTGGCTAAGACCACACCGTACACGAGCCTGGCTCTTACGGTAGTGGCTAGAAACATTTTTATCAATTTAATGTGTGCTCACTTTGCTAGCTAAATAAATAAATAAATGTTGATGTCTTGTGATTTCATATTTTATTCATACAAGTATTAAGCGAATAGATTTTCCTCCTTATTTCAACCCTGATTTCCATATCTCATACAACTTATTTTCACAGGAAAAGAAAGTCTAGTCACTAACATTATCTTCCTACTTAAGAAACTAGAATTGTCGCTATAGCTTTCGCACGTCATGTAATGTGCACTGTAAAACAAAGGATGACAGAGAAACCACACTTCACTTGCTGTTTGCAAGCAAAAGAGAAAATACCATAAACAGAAAAGCTAATGAAGAGGCATCGAGAGGAACTCTACAAGAAACTTTCACTTTGCATGTTGTTTGAAGCAACGAAAAGCACAGTTATTTATCTATAGAAAACTAAAAAAAAAAAAAAAGTCACCAAAACTCTACAATACTCTTCGGCAAAGAACAACAAGTCATTAAAAACAAAGGGGGTTCAGGAGAAATATTATTTCCCCTAGGATTAAACAAAAATCATAATTGGGTGAAACTGTTATTAAGTTTCAGAAGGGTAGACGTATAAAATACGCGCTTTGTCAATAAAAGCAAAATTTTAGTAAGTATATCATGATTTATTAAAAACGTACAATAACTCCACATTCCAATAATGAAAGAAAAAATATAGTAACTGGTTTCATTCAATGATGCAGTACGTACTTCGTCATTAAACATATTACGCTGCAGTTAAAATGACTACTAGGTATATGAAGGAAACATTCACTGTAATTTAAGCGGCGGCATTTCTAGATTTAAATCCTGCGGATGCTAGTTCAATTCTCGATGGAAAATTGAGATTTATATCCCTTCTCTAGAGACCGGATGGATCTCTATTTGCCATCTGTTTGTCGTATCTATATTGTTATATGCGGTAGCCAAGTTCTGAAAACCCTAAGCCAAATTTCCTAAAAAAAATATGCATCATCATCGGCTTCCTTCAGGACTTTCTTCGTAAGTCTTTACCCACGAGCTTTTAAGGGGTTAGGTATAGCTTACAGCAGTAACATTTTGGAAATATTCAACATTTTTTTTTCCTCCATTACTGTATCTTGTACAATAATGAAAATTGGTATGTGTAAAACATTGCTCTTTTGATATATGAAAAAAATATTTTTGCGATTAAAAAAAATATTTATATACTTTTTTCATAATTCAAAATGGTGGCAGTTCACTATGCAGTGATGAAGCGTTTCCCTCATAACTCAAAAACTATCCAAAATTCTGTGATGAAATTTTTTGTGTGTATTTATGGATGTTATATCTACAATATGATGCAAAATTACTTCTATACCTTTGACAGATTGTCTGATAAAAATAAATTCATTTAAAAGATGGTCAAGTATCAGTATTTTCTTCTAACACAAAATTAAATCAGTTTTAATTTCCATAATCTTTTTTAAAAATCTTGTTCTTATTCATTCTCGTAAGATGGCCTGCCCATTTCAATCTGGAGACCTTAATTCGATGGTGTTTGGGAAAAGGGAGATGTCATAAAAATGAGTTTTGAGTTAAATGAAAATTAAACACCGGACTCTTATTGAAAATAATTTTCGATACAAATAAAACACATCAAATGCTAGTATTATTTTATTTTTTACACACCCTTTTGTAGAATTTAACTTGTGTTATCCCCTGGGGAACAAAATTTCGTTTAAACAAAAAATGACTTAACCTCCTTTATCTGAACACTATCGAATTGCCCGTTTTATATCATGGGATTTATAAAGTTGATAAATCCTGGTTACTTCTTATTCTCCAAGTTTCTCCTCACTTGATAGATCCATAAAATCTCCGTTAAAATTTTTCTTTCAAATATGCTTAATCGTGATGTCAGATTCCGTCAGAGTCCATGTCTCAGATGCGTACGTAAGTACCGGTACTGGTTTTATTAGTATTTTATATAATCTACATTTAGAGTCACGAGAAAGCAACCTTGACTTGAAATGTTTCTGAAGTCCATAATAGCTTTTGCTAGCATACTGTATCCTTATACGACCTTACTAATACACCGTGTATAGTTTTTATACGAGATTCATGCAGAGTAGGGACAGAAAACGTTACTAATAAACCATGCATAAGCGATGGATGTATAAACAGACTGTAACTATACATGGGAATTGCTTTGCAGTAGTTATATACGAAACCCCTTGTTTAAGCGTTGTATAGAGAGAAAAAAATGGCTGTCCCTCCAACAGCTGTTCGTATCGATTGTCATTTTATGATGATGGTTGCCTTGTAACCACAGATAACAAACCAAAGAGCACATAATAAATAGAGTAATATTGCTGTAGCTGTACTCTCTGACCAAAATATAGCGTGGTAATCGATCAGGCTTAGTTGTCGATACTTAGCACGGCACACTAGCGCACACTATCGGATGCAATAGAGAACCTCTAATGAAGTAATGACGAAACTATGACGTAGGTGTGTAACAGTGATATATGTAGTGATTATTAAGTAAGGAATTTACACACGACTTATAAATGAGTTATTCATTGTGTAAGTATAAGACAGTTAAACGTCTGTACATACGAGTTTTTATTAGTAAGACCGCTACTGATTTCCTCTATGATATTGTTGTTATTATTTATTAATAATCCAAGATACATAAAACTCTTTACTCTTTCAAATTTAAAATTGTCTATTACAAATTACAATAATAGGTCTATGTGTTGCAGGCAGATTTTTATTACTCGTTATTTAATTCTTCTCGTCATCATCAACGTAACACGTATGAATTGCAGTCACTTTCTCTGAAAATATTCACCACAAAGATTTCATAGAGTTGGTCCCCTGTGGGAGACAGTCTTAGTAATAAGTAGTGTTTTATAAAGATGCTGGGTTTATAGGGGTACGCAGAGAAATCTTAACTCAATAGAGGTACGCAGAGAAATCTTAACTCAATAGAGTCTTTATCCACCAAAACTGCACTTAAGTCTCGACGGGATTTCAAAATTCACTACAAAGAAGAACGGATGACATTAGTAAATCTACTTATCTCACGTCAAGAAACTAGTTATTTATCTCTAATTGACTGGATGGAATTGGTTTTCATTTGTTTGCATGGTATGTTTTGACATGTGAAGCAGAGCTGGGTGCTTTAAAACGATTCGTCTGCTCCTCTCACAGACATATGCACTGTACGTATGTAAATGACAGCAATGTTAAAATCAGAGAAGCCGTCATGAATTAGTAATATAAAACTGAAGACTTTGCCCGGCATTACCTGGGATCGATTTCTGTTCAAACATTTTGCAACAGAACTACTAGGTACTATAAATACATAATCCAATAACTGACCACCAACCATCCCTGCAGCCCCAAAAAATTGATAGTGATTGACATACCCTCTGACTTCTACATTTCCATTTCCAAAACCTTTACAGTTTGGCATATGATTTGTCCTGAAACGTGGTTTAAATCAAGCCACAAACTACAAAATGCTCCATAACGGTAACTCTGTGATCCCAATAGGATTAATAATTGTACCCAATAATATTACTATTATAATAATTAATTATATACAACTGAACCCAATAAAAGCGTCCAGTGCTATGAATACGTATGTACAGGTTGAATTATACACGCGCATCGTTATTCATGCTGGAATATTTTAACTGCAATGCTATATGATAGCACTGCAATGCACTTATTATTTCTACCCTATAGGAACATATTTATAGGACAATTTAATCAAAATATCTCTCTTATATCGTTCTGTATCACCGATAGCAACGTCTACATTTCACGTTTAATATCTCAGTTACGCTTATCTACAGATTTTTTTTAATAACGCATGATTTCAATTAAAATTGAAGAAGGGATTTTGTACAAAAATCTCAGATATGTCAAACATTATATTTAGAAAGAAATATTCTTAAAATAATTTTATATATTTTTGCGACTACCGATGTGCGAATTATGACGTCATTAAATGGCGCCCTATATTTTAATTAATATCATCTGAAAAAGCATTTTTTATGCAATACTTCATTTGTTTATACAGAATCACTATGACAGGCATTTCCAAATGCTGGCTCTGTGACGTCATATGTTTCTGCTCTCGAGCTCCTTGAGAGGGGAAGCATAGCTATAAGAGCAAAGTAGGAGGAAAGGCAGTGGAAGAAATGGAGATGTTTAAATAGCGGAGACACAACATTACTCTCCCTCACGTGCTCTACTAACTCTGCGCTCTGACGTAACAGGTTGGTCAGTTGGAAATGACTGTATTATGGTTATGATTTCAATAGTAACAATATTATTGTTGATATATTTTGTTAGTCATTGTGTTATGGAAGCTGTTTTATTGATGAAATCAACATAAAAATAAGATGGTGGTGATCATCATCATCATCATCATCATCATCATCATCATCATCATCATGGTCGCAGTCTTCACATTTTTGTTGCACTTTCCTAGTGTCTAATATTTAATCCACAATACATACAGTAAATTAATATTGCTTGAACTCGACGCGGTGAAAAGAAGCTATTGAACTGTCCATAGGCTGTGCATATTTTACATTGATAAAATATCAGTGCACACTAGATGGAAGTCGATATCTATAGCTGGAAGGCGGGATTCGAAGGGCAGACAATGAACACAGAGGTTATCCACCTGGAGGTCATCAGATTCTGTCGTCGTACGTCGCACGTCACATGAGTGGATGGCAGGATGGCAGAGGAGGGGAGGTGAAGGTGAAGTTCACACTTCAAACTCAGGCTTGCCAACTACACGTTCCGTGATATATGAACCCTCCCACGAAGTCTAACGATCTAGCAGCGAACTGTGATGCAACAGACAAAAACTAGTCGGAGAACACACCACTCGACAGCTGCCAAAATGCTGCAGCTACCAGCCAAAGGTATATTATGACAACGCTGTGCGCGATATTGTGACGTCTTCGTTTGATAAGACTTCAAGAGCAAAATAATAAGAGGAACTTATTTGCCTTTTCATTATTAACACAATTATCGTTGAACCTCCATGAAAATGAATGTAGTATTACAGTATGACAAGAGCATGATGATGATAATTATGACAATAAGGATAAGGAAGAGAAAAAAATGAGTTTGCTGTCGACGACTGATATTTTGATAGCAGTTGTGGTGTTGGGGGTAATTATTTTGATGGAATTAATGGTATATAAAGAGAAAATAAATAAGACAATGCAAAAGATGGGAAGGGAGAAGAACACAACGATAAAGTGTAGAAGTGGAAGGGAAATATGATAAAAGAGAATACGAAGAAGAGAATAAACACCAGACGAAGGAGTGGAAAATAGAGATGTGAAGATGAAAAGACGGAAGCCTTGAAAATAAAGAAAGAGAACGCAACGCAGGAGATCAAGGGCAGAAAGAAGAATAAGACATGGAGTAGTAGTAGTAGTAGTAGTAGTAGTAGTAGTAGTAGTAGTAGTAGTAGTAGTAGTAGTAGTAGTAGTATTTTGACGTGAAACGTCTGCTGTATTTCGATCTACAAAGCGAGAAAAAATCATAACGTTCTGACATGAAAGTTTTACCGTAACGTCATTCGAGGTACAATGCTGAACTTCGTGTCTCGTGGTTTTCCACACAGTCCGTCTCCCTCCTTTGTTTATTTAATGTGCCTAAAAAATTTCCATGCGGTTCTCTTCTTCTTCTTGTGATAGCTTAATAGATTAAATCCATTTCCGGCCTTTCCCTTCAAAATTGTGAAACGCTCCTTCAATGGATCAGTGAAAAGTGGAGAGACGTAACCAACAGCACAGTCTAGTATATATAGTCACGAAGCTTGAGTTGTGAGGGTGCTAGGAACAATAGACTGTGCATTGTCCGTAATGAGGCGATATTAGCGATCCTAGTGGTTAGCAACTACCCATGGATGCATATTTACTACGTATTGAGCTTCGTAACTAGACTGTGCCAACAGGCTTGGAGATTACATGACTTCTTCCTCACAGCTCCAAATTCCGTACTAAGAATGTGCGATCGCATAATGAATTATTTCTCGCTCCATTATCTAATGATTGGATAGGGTGTACTTATCCTGCTTGTGGTTGTACCTTATTTAATATTTAAATATATTCTTACCTAGCCTAAAAATTACATACCAAAAATGAAGACGTTTCATGCAATCTAAAGGATTTCACAACTTCCCTGTCACCTTTTTAACGACGCTTTCAACTTCAGAAATTATTCAGCGTCGAAATTCAAAGTGAATCGAAATTCAAAGTGAACGAGTAGGCCTAATAGACGACAAATTTTGCTTAAGGCCCTGTAACAGAGACATAAATATATTACTTAGTCGGTCCAATACCAAAACCACGATTGTGCAAAATCTTACTTTTGAGATAAATGCATTTTAATATTCAAAGTGCTTAGAAAAATCACGTTTTACAGTTACATAAATGTTTTCACTGCCAAAAATTGTAATTAGTTATGCTGTTTCTTAGAGTATACAAATGAACTCCTTTGTTTCATACTTTAACGACATTTTAAATAATTGTTCACTTTGGTTTTTTCTTGCCATGGCAGGATTAAAGAATGTTCGAAATTCTGTTTGCAGAATTTATAAACTAATTATAAAATTATGGTTTTCAAGTATTTTCAGGGATAATGGGGCACATATTTATTATTATGAAATTAATTTTATAGACATTTTTGTTTTCATTCTTACTTTCTAAAGAATTCTGTTATTGGTACTGCAACAAATAGACTATTATTTTATTCAAGAAAAGATAAATTATTATTAAACAAGAAAAAGAACTCTTAGTATAGAAAACACTGAGAAATATAAAAGAACACAATCACTATTCATACTTAGAGTCCTTATCTGCGTAAGGCTAGGTAAGTCATCACGAATGTTTCTATTGTATTTAAATGACTTGTAAGATCCATGGTACTCCCTCGGCATGGGCAAAATTCTCACACATTATTTTGAGGTCCTGAAACTTCGCTTCAACAATGGACAGATCTACACTGCAGACTTTTGGGAGTGGACCCTCACTTGATCTGTCTCTTGGTCCTTTCAGATTGACTTGATGGAAATCAGATTTGGAATTATCTTTAAAATATTTGTTTTGGTTCTGTTCTTAGACACTGCTACCAACAAATACTTCTTCGTGGAATGTTTTCTTTTTAAGCAATTCTTACGAAAATGACTTAGAAGTCATCATGAACCATATTTTTCACAAGAAACGGTGAAGGTTTGTTTCAGATAGTACAAATCAATTTTATCCATCCTTTATGACTAAACTGGAACATGTTTTGATTTCTTTTCTATCTTGGAATGTATAGTATCACATTCAATTTCGATATATCCATCTGAAAAAATCTGTGAACTTTGGCTTGTAAAGAAGGGTGCTAGTTCAGGAAAATAATGCACATACCAATAAAAATAGAGTTATTTTGTTGTCTCCCATAACTGTCTGACATCATGAAGACTGCAGTCATGTTAGGATGAGACATCACATCTGTTATAAATAGGGGGAGAAATTTCTACTGTCCCGCTTTTACATTGAGTCTCGTAGCAGATGAAACACTTTGCATCCTGTTGTACACCCTCAGATTATAAACAGCCAATTTATGGTAATCAAATATTGGACCTGCCTGCCCCTTTGGTGTATTTAAGACTGCTTGTAGTTCAAAACTGAAGTACAAGATAATGCTTTGTCTTCATCCATAGCCTCTCGTGCAGAGTTCCTTTATCCATATGAAGCTTATAATTGGCATGCATGACAAGTCCAATGCCAAAATCACGAATGTAACACATTCGTTAATACTGTCTTATGACTTTGTTATAGTGGCCCAGTGCCAAAATCACGACTGTGCCACATTTTAATCTGAAAGTACGTAAGTGTTTTAAGAATTGTGAATAACTTGGAATTGAAAGATCGTTCACTTATGTGACTTTGACACATGAATCTACACACATAGATTCAGAAAGTGTGCTTAGGCGAAATTTTGCAAATTTGTGGTTTTGGCATTGGACCGACGATTATGAGACCCAGGGCTTTACTTCCCTCACGAAGAAAATCATGGTAAGAATTTTATCGCCTCTAAAATGCATTGTTCTCGGCAGGGTTTCAACACACGAACTGTGAAGGAGCGCGAAATGATAATATGAATGTGAAAATACTGAGAAATAATATAAATATGTAGACGTAGGAAATGAAGTGTGCGTTAAAGGAGAAGATAAATCATATAAGGAGAGAATGGAGGTGATGGCAAATATTAAGACTGTGGAAGAAACAAAAATAGACAAAAATGACAAGGAAGTTAGGATGGAACGGAATTACCAAAATGAAGAAGAATATGAAAGATGGCAAAGATAACTGATTTGGGTCAGACAAGGGAGAGAAAGATTAAGATGACTAAGGGGATGGAAGATGAAAAGAAGCAAAATATGATGGTTATTATTATTATTATTATTATTATTATTATTATTATTATTATTATTATGGCAACTTTGATATTACATTCTTTATTAGTTCACTTTTAGATTTCCATCAAGTAAACAAGAATTTGACCCCGAAAATTTCCCGTGAGATTTGGACAAAGAGACTGAGACTGGAAGAACTAAATGAGGAGAAAGGAAAGCCCTAATGGATTACAAAATTTCACAACAGCCGTTTAAATTAGCGAACTTAGAGTAGTTAGAAAGAAAGACGTCAGGATGCAGAGGAAATTCAAATCAAGTTCAACACGACTTCGCTCCAAAATAAGAAAGTTGTCGAGACAAGTTTATAATAGATACAAGCGCATTCACAGGTATGAAAAAGTTTTGTTAGAAAAGGCTGTCAGCATTCAGTCTAAACGCCCCAACATGATTTCCAAATCCTCCCTCAACAATACACGGCACGTCCTGACAGAAACTTTGTTTCCGTGTTCCTCAACAAACTTCCGGTCCCATTCTGTCAACAGTACAAATCCTTCTACTGACTGCGAAGCAGGAGGCCTTGGTTCTATCCTCCTTACCAAACAGAGGAGAAAAGTTTTGTCTACAACTTTTTATTTCCAGGTTCGATTCAGAACACTACAGTGAAATAATGCGCTCTAGCGGACAAATGAGCGATACTATAACATAAATCCGAACGTAACGAACGAACTTTTTCCGAGAAGTGAGTGCCTACCTTTATTCTCGTATATCGGAGCCATAATTGCCATTACATCCGAGGTTGATAAGCGATATTTTTAAAAAGCTACAAAAGTCCACACCATGGATTCTTTTGGAAAGGAAGTACAGCCGGGGTCTCATGCTGTAGATTAACAGCACGTAAAATAATTAGTACTTTCACTGATGGAAATGATTCCAGACTTTCCCTTCGCTTCTCAATAACAATATAATTAAAATTTATTCATCCCCACCTATGATTTTATCATAAGGGTAATTAATTCTAGGTGACAAGATGCCACCAGTTTTTCTTGTAATTAGCATAAAGAAAATATTAAGCTAACTGGAGATAGTGGTGATGATGAGGATATCAATATTAAAAATACAAGGACGAAAACTTTTAAAGTATTAGGCTTGTTTATTTTTCCTCATCGTTGATTTTCTGTCAAACTGCAATTTTAATAAATAGGTTAAAGATTCAAATATATTCCTCTAGTACCTATGTTTTGCTGTCTTTTGTTTGTGGAGAACAGTCTCTTGTTTCTAGGAAACACAAGTTAGTATTCTGTTTCCATGACTCAGAAATAATTTCCCTTCATTGTGACGTAGGACAAGGAAATGTTAAACATACAGAAACATAAATGGGATAACAGTTTAAATCTCAAATTTTCATGGTAGAAGACGAAAAATAGTTATTTCCGGTTACTGAGCACATAATCGATTTAAAACTCTTGGAGAAAAGGGGTAATATTTTTGTTTAAAAAATTTCATTCTCTCTGACTTTAGGGTGGTCTTCCAAGCATGACAAACAGATTACACAAATCCTGGTTGCGTTGGAAACGGCCGTTGTGGGAACGAGATACAAGATACAGACCAGATACAGAGGAGGCCTTGAATCATAAAAGTCGCCTTTGCGTTACTTCTAATTGGTTAATCATGCAAGAGTCCCTTCAAGCGTGGATAAAGCCAAACATATGCACCTCTGTGCATTAAGAGAGAACGAAGTGGAGCCATGTGTACAATATCAACCATTCCCACCAACTCTTAACAGAGTAATGCCAGTGGCGGATTTAGTGTGTAGACATGACTTTTTGTTTCGATGTCAAATAAATGCTTCCTTAAATGAGTAAGTATACGAAAACGAAATGATGCTTAAATAATGGTGATATGGTGATACGTATGTTCTGTTGGCTACAAACAAACAGTTCAAGATGAAAGACTTTAAGGAACACTAGGATTGCGTTTTTACAAAAAGTGGTCAAAAATGATTTTTTTGTACGAAAATGTCCCTTGGGCACTTAGAAAGTTGATAAAAAGAGGTTTTTTGATTCTACATCTCCTTTTAGGTCCAGGAGCGATTTTTATATCGTCGTTGTCCCTGAACAACTCCTATGTGCAAAATATAATATTTTCCAGTAGGAAGAAAAAACACATTTCTTCATTCTATGGCAGTGATACATAGGAGATTGTTATTTCTTACATTTTCGAAAGAAAGGAATATAATTACATGTAGGAGATTTTATTATTTGCTGTATCACTATTTAAGTTATTTAATAGAGCAAAATCTGAAAATCGATAAATATATCTCACAGGAGTTATTGCAGGAACAACGACGATATACATGTAGGCCTGCTCCATAAGTCAGTATTGGATCGCCTTTTACAAATTTGTATTTTTTCTCGACACTACACTTTTAGACGTTCAATAAAAATACTCGTACGTGTCTATTTCTGTATATATTATCTGAGATCTAACGTTGAGAAATGTTAAGTATCTTGAAAATTAAAAGCTAAAAAAGTATTACGTAAATGAAAAATATGAATAAATTGATACCTGATTTTAAAAATTGATTGTGTCTAAACTAAACTAGATATCATGAATTTCTCAACGTTAGATCTACGTGTCGATAAAGAACTGAGTCGTAAAACCTACATCTTTTTTTTTCAATTCGAATTGGGACAGTGTTCTGTGATTGCGGTATCAAAATAATACTACCTTTATATTCGTGGTAACATTATAGGCCTGACTGCGTTTTGTTATAACTTGTAGGCCTATCCAGATTTGAAAAGAACATGTTTGACAAAGTTGTGAAGCTAGGAGCACTGGAATAAAAGTGAGTAAGATGTTGAAGATGAAGTTTCGCAGTATGTGTAAGTCACCGATAGAAATTACTATAAACATTTTCACTAAATTTATGTGCGATTAGCGATCAGAACAATCCATATTAGACCTAACATTTCTAGTCATATGAACTGCTGACAACTCCTTGTAACCTTGCACATGCAGAAATGTGTAATTTACACCCTGTACCAAGCCTGACGACTTTCATCTTGCAACTCGATTTAGAAGTTCGCATAAGCCTCATGTGACCTAAATTTGGATTCAAGAATTCCTCCTAAAGGAAAAGTTTGAAAGTAATCCCGTCGTGATCTATTTCATAAAAAGATAAATTCTAAACCTAAATCGAGATATCCCTATTCGAGGATCGAAATCGGACCTTCGAAATGTGCAGGACACTACCATGCTGATTGCCTGTCCGATTTCTCTGATGAACAGTGTGAGAAATAAAAGTGAAGGGTAATATTTCGTGTTATAAATTACACAGCAATCATTTATTATACATATTCTTGTCTCCCTTCTTTCACCATACTTCGCACAGGCATTAATACTTCCAAATGAGGCACTATGTTCTCTTTGTGGTTATTTACAATCTCGTCCATTATTATATTAAAGAGTAATGGTAACAAATGTGTTTGTGTAGTACGGAAAAAAGCGGGCCGCAAAGTAATGGACACACAACGTTGATGATTGTTGGCTATGGGATAATGGATTGGTGCCCCATGGTTCCAAACTTCGGACATCACATAGGACATTTGACTTATTCCTGTTTAATAATGCAGGGCAAAATGGTAGTGAAAATACATTAAAAAAAGGCAATGTAATTTGGTATATTTTGCAGTCAGTACATATTTTATCCTTATTGTGCATTGTTGTCCGGACGATTAGAGCGTCCGTTTTCCACACAGAAGAAGCGAGATCAAAACCTGGATAGTCCAAGTGGAATTGTACTGAATATTTATATGGCAATAAGTGCGCGTTCTGCAAAGTATTATTTTCCCTACCGTAGTTTCTTCTTTAGCAAAGATCACCCTGCTGCAATGCACATTCACTTTCATGTGATGCAAGCTGGGCAGCGTCTAACAAGGGGAAATCACGAATGGGAAATGTGGCCAATGAAACAGAATTGCATGGATGCAGGCGATCGGGAAACATGAGATTTTAATATAATTCTTACCAAATAGCACAGTTTGAAGTAGGGATGCGGACGAACGGAAAACATGACATTTTAATGAAATTCATACAAGTTGTTGCATTTGATGCAGGGATGCGGACGAATGGAAAACATGGCATTTTAATGAAATTCATACAAGTCGTTGCATTTGAAGCAGGGATGCGGACGAACGGGAAACATGGCATTTTAATGAAATTCATACAAGTTGTTGCATTTGAAGCAGGGATGCGGGCGAACGGAAAACATGACATTTTAATGCGACTCATACCAAGTTGCATGGATTGAAGCAGGGATGCAGGCGAACGGGAAATATGACATTTTAATGCGACTCATACCGAGTTGCATGGTTTGAAGCAGGGATGCAGGCGAACGGGAAACATGACATTTTAATGCGACTCATACCGAGTTGCATGGTTTGAAGCAGGGATGCAGGCGAACGGGAAACATGGCATTTTAATGAAATTCATACAAGTTGTTGCATTTGAAGCAGGGATGCGGGCGAACGGAAAACATGACATTTTAATGCGACTCATACCAAGTTGCATGGATTGAAGCAGGGATGCAGGCGAACGGGAAATATGACATTTTAATGCGACTCATACCGAGTTGCATGGTTTGAAGCAGGGATGCAGGCGAACGGGAAACATGACATTTTAATGCGACTCATACCGAGTTGCATGGTTTGAAGCAGGGATGCAGGCGAACGGGAAACATGACATTTTAATGCGACTCATACCGAGTTGCATGGTTTGAAGCAGGGATGCAGGCGAACGGGAAACATGACATTTTAATGCGACTCATACCGAGTTGCATGGTTTGAAGCAGGGATGCAGGCGAACGGGAAACATGACATTTTAATGCGACTCATACCGAGTTGCATGGTTTGAAGCAGGGATGCAGGCGAACGGGAAATATGACATTTTAATGCGACTCATACCAAGTTGCATGGTTTGAAGCAGGGATGCAGGCCAACGGGAAACATGACATTTCAATAGAACTCAAACCAAGTTGCAGCATTTGAAGTAGTAATGTGGGTGAATGGGAAACATGACGTGTAGCGCAAATCATACGAAGTTGCAGGGTTTGAAGCATGAATATTGACGAACGGGAAACATAAAATTTTAATGAAACTCATAAGTTGTAGAATGTTTGCAGGGATTTAAACCGAAGGGGAAAATGTGATATTTTACTGAAACTCATACCATTGTTCGAAGCAAAGATTCGGGCGAATAAGAAACATGACATTTTAATGCAACTACGTTAAACCATAGATCACCAAGACAGAAGAACAAAGCAACAAACGAATTATTAGCTAAACAGGACTCAATAGGTCTTCAATAACCGCAGGGTTTGAAAGACTGTAGGAAGAAGACCATAATTATAATTGTTTCAGAGGACATTACAAAGCAAAAGGCGCAATAAAGACTGCATATGGAAGGATGATAAATCATATTTCTCCCAAGAAAGGAATATACATTCACTAAAATCCAATTTATTATTTGTATAAGACGACACTTCAGTAATGAAAGAGTAGTTCCCATTTCAGAAAATCGGTAATTTAAAACAAGAACAGATAACTTGGAAATAAAATCTATCAAGTACATTAAAGGACACACACAAATTACAAGTAAATTAAAGGAATAAGTACTCATGTAACAATAATGAGATGTTTTCTGTATAAATATATTAATAATACAGAGGTAATTATGTTAAGTTTTTATTTTTGACGCATATGGATATAGAAGAAAGAGAATTTGGAAATTTTGCGCCGAAATAAATTCAAGTGTTTGATACGATATGAAGCTTCTGTTACATGCCGGAGAGCTTATTTAGTACCGGCAGGCAAATCTGGGAACTTCTGGGGTAGTTATAATCAAGTAATATTTTTAGAGGCTGAGAAGAAACAGAAGTAACTCGAAAAAGTCTGCGTCACGTCGATTTTATGCACCAGAAATTGTAATCCTTCCCGGAATTTTAATCCGTCTTCTCTTCGTGAAATCCGGACGATGTAATAGTGCCTCTGAAATAGTTCATGTTTTTAAATTAAAGTCTCGATGATATCCTCAGAGCACCCGTGTTTTAAAGAAAAAGTTCACCGCAAGGCATAATTCCAACTGGGTTTTCAACTGAATGGTCTTTTACGATATACCACTGGCGTCCTCTACGATTTGGGCTGCTTCTACACTGGAAGTATAGCCGAACTTCAGAAACCTCTCAACTATATTAGCTTTCAAAGCTTAGGAATCCTTCAAAATCCTTCAACTGAAACTCTGGAGTGTCCGTAGGTCCTATCTCGAAACTATTATAACGCCTCTTGTTTAGGCAACTTCTCTACCGCATCTGTAATGCGTTCAATACGAAACAAACTAGTAGTCCAGGCGAACAAATTAATCCTTCTTAAATCCTATCGAATCTCTATGTTGGATGCCTTTGAAGTTCAGAGACGCTTTTAGAACTGCTTTCTATATGACAATGAAAGGGTTCCTTTGCAAAATTAGTTTTAGACGGACTGCTTGGACTTAAAATATTTATGTCTCCTGTTTTGTGCTCATTCAGTATCTTTCAAATCAATTTCGGCTAGAAATCAAGACATTCCATTCCAATCGTCACCCCGACACGTCAATTTAAAAAGATACATTTTCTACTTAAGAATATTGTACAAGAACATAAGAAAGCGGAACGACCAAAGCGGCAGTTTTCCAGGCTGAAGATCAGAGTTAAATAAATTCGGACGGACCACCGCACCGGCATGGTATAGGGATTAGCAGCAAGATTTTTTTTCAAAGTTTTCCTGAACTGTAAGGCGAAAGTCACGCAATCCAGTGACGAATCCTCAGATTCAACAGGCTATCGCCATTTGCAATAATTACAAGCGTAGAAAGGTGTCCCGCGCCGTGGTGTCGTGGTTTAAGGCATCCTGCCTAGGACTCGCGTTACGAAATGCGTGCTGGTTCGAGTCCTCATGGAGGAAGGAATTTTGGAATTTCGGCCAGTGTTTGGGACTGGTGTCCACACAGTATCGGATGCACTTGGGGAGCTACAATAGATAGCGAAATCCGGTTACGAAAACTAGCTATAACGACTGGGGGTCATCATCGTGCTAACCACACGATACCTTCATTCTGGTTAGATGATCGTCCACCTCTGCTTCGGCATGTGGACGTGAGGCCAGTAGTCGGCTGGTTGGTCATGGTCGTTCATGAGCTGTCGTGCCTCGGATTATTATTATTATTATTATTATTATTATTATTATTATTATAGTAGTAGTAGTAGTAGTAGTAGTAGTAGTAGTAGTAGTAGTAGTAGTAGTAGTAGTAGTAGTAGTAGTAGTAGTATACTTGGCTCGGAAACATGACGGCCTCTCTTCTTGGAATTGGTAATCCCTCATAAACCCCCATCCTCTACTCAACCCCTAGCCGCGTGGCAGAAATACAATAGATCCCAGCATTGCCAAATCTAGTAGTCATTGCCTCTACCTGTTTGGTTTCACCCGTTCTCAGTGTCTTTTCAGACATTTGTCGACGTGTTGCTTTATACCGTTGTGCGCTTCAATTTATCTAATTTATTCCGGCCATGATTAATGAGTGTTGGAGCAGATGATCCGCAGCCAGGCCTTCTGATTCACTTGAAGATCGAGGACCACCACAAGAACAAATAACACCGTCGAAAAAAACAGAATATATCTTATTTGCAGAGGAGCGTAGCTAAGAAAACAAAGTGTTAAAATATTGTGTCTAACGTTAGAAATTCTATGCATAGAGTAATCGAAAGTTGAGGTAGTTTGATAAGTACAAATCTTAATCACTTAACATCGGACGCAACCGGCGGAGTTGGTAAAAAAATATATATAGGGCATAGAAATTAAGAATTACGGTTCACCAACTAAAGAGAAAATAAACAAATTAAAACAGAATTCGGTATGATAGACGATTTTATGCGTGATTTACTTCGTCGAACAGTATGTGAACAGTACGCGAAAGAGATATCGCCAACAGCAAATAAACTTGCGGAAATATATTCTGGCCTGATTTGTACATTACGTTTAAGAATTCAGAAAAAATGTCATTCGATTCTATCCAGCACTTTCGGAATTACCAGGAAAAGGGTTTTTAAGGAATATAGTTTGCGAAGAAGAAGAAAAAGCTCATGCCGTTTTCCACTTAACAGCTATTACAGCCAATGCCGCACTTTACATTAAAAATCATAACTTCAGAACTAATACAGAGCCACTGGCGTAGCTCAGTTGGCTAAGTTAACTAACGATCTGAAGTTGCACTTGGTCATGGGTTCAGTTCCCGCTTTGGCTGATTTATCTGATTGGCGTTTTTCCGAGGTTTTTCTCAACAGTAAGTCGAATGTCAGGTAATCTATAGCGAATCCTCGCCTCATCTCGCCAAATACCATTTTGCCATCACCAATCCCATCGACACTAAATAACCTAGTAATTGATAGTGTCGTTAAATAACTAAAAAAAAAAAAAACTAATAGGCCTACAGGTTGTTTTTACCTGATTGAACTTCAATAGTTGGTGTAGAAATTTAAATTTTATATTAGGCCTATATTTTATATAACAGAATTTTAAGGTATAAGAAGTGTACATGCCCCCTTAATTAATTAAATCATATTTCGTATCTTATAACGTTCCTTAGGCCTACAGAAAATTTCCATCGAATCAGCAACTAAACTGGCAGACAAACAAATGTATTCTTTCGTGCTTTAATATGGTTTTCGTGTTATGAAAAAATGATGTAAAAGGAATACATTTATCCATGACTGGTATCTAAACTGGTCTTTATTTCACCGTCCTTAGCAACCTAAATAATGACATTATTCACAGCAGTGAATAAAAGTTTTCTAACTTACAGCAGTGAATTAAATATTTTTAAATCACTCTCTACATGACAACCAACATATTGGCATTAATTAAAATGAATAAATATGAACTTCTTCGCCAACAACACATTACAAAGAAAAAACCTACAATTTAAAATTAAATTTACATCTGTAATGAATAAAATATTGTATAGCACACTAGAGTAAACAGATTTTATGCGCTCGTGGAAATTATCACCCAAAGCGAAGCGGACAAAATCTAATTTTACTCTCTTGTACTATAAATTGCTATTCAATGATCACAGTTTCAGAAAATTTTACAAGCGCAACATCCTTAATTAAGTATAAAATTCTGGAACTTCAATAACATGAGAATTTAACACTTATTATATAATTCTGCAGTTCTTTGTATTTAGGCAAAACATGTTAGTGAAAATATAAATATAAAGTGTTTTTAAAATAAGTTTGTTCATTTTTATACCAATTTTGTTTCAGTAATTATAAATTAAGGTATATTTACAAAGATAATATAGTCTCGCTGAAAATCGCGGTTTCACGGAACACAGTTTGAAAAACATTCGCAAATCGCAATGACTTCAAGAATTGGCAACTCGGCTAAGGGTTTATCCCTTGCGCGTGCCAGCAGTTAACTGGTGAAGGGGATGAAGGAAGGTCGTCATGTTTTCGTGCGAAGTATAGTAGTAGTAGTAATAGTAGTAGTAGTAGTAGTAGTAGTAGTAGTAGTAGTAGTAGTAGTAGTAGTAGTAGTAGTAGTAGTAGTAGTAGTAGTAGAAAGGTACTACTAAAAACAAATCAAACCAAAAGTAAAGAAATGCGGATCAATAAGACACATCTACAACTTTTAAAGCTAAATGATGTATCAATTGGAAGATTTGAGAGTTTCATCTATTTATGTGCATCCTTAGCGATGATGAGGGAAGGGGGTAAAAAGCAGAATGTCTTTGCAATGCTCTTTCCAATTTGGAACTCTCCACACATATAAAAAATAGATATTAGCATATTCAATACAGAATGTAAAATCAGTAGGTACTATAATACATATGGGAAATGTTAACATTAAATGAGACAACTCTTGATACAACTGAATCACTTATTAATCGCTGTTTAAGAAAGATGTGTAAAAATATACTGATCCGATTTAATTGTTAACTAGGAGATATATTTATCATTACAACAAACACTGCTGTGCGAAGAGACAAAGAAAAGAAAATGTATGTAGATAACACATTAAGAAAAACGAGTAGCAGCATAGAGTGAATGGCACTGGATTGGAACCTTCAAGGCAATACAAAGAAAGGACGTCTACGAAATACTTGGATGCGCTTAGTTGAGAAAGAAGTCAGGAGAGTTGGCTACACCTGAAGACAGTTACATTAATTGCCAAGAATATTGCACTGGGGATAGTTCAGGTACAATGCTCTCCATAAAACAAAAAAGGAAGTTAAAAATGATGACGATGATAATCGACATCAATGATTGTAATAATAAATATTATAATTATTATTCCCAATTCGATCACAGGTGACGCAATGTCATTAAAAGTAACCCACAAAACATGTTCGGCAAGTCCAACTAAAAGTTGAAATTAGTGAAGAATTTGTTGGTTATGGTTTTTTTACGATGCTCCTGATTCTTCTCTTGCAATTCTAACACTTCTATGTGATTAACATTCATTATTACACCAGCGCAATTGCGAGAAGAAGTGACTGAAACGCAGCATCTTCTCCAAGGAAAAAAATCCTTCACATCTCTACAACAAATATCGAAAAAAAATTTCAAGAGTTGAGCCAAAGTCATGATTGTGTATCGCTTGTCTTGTAACTACAGAGTTGTTTTCGATCTCTGATAACGAATTTGAATGACATCATGTGCGTCAGGAGTCACACGACAGCTGAACTGTGGCGCGAGGTGACAGACCAGTAGTGAGTGATCTCATAGAGTGCAAGGTGATTCACAGCTGAAATTCCCAAGAAAATTGAGCCTTTTTGGGAGAGGTACATTACGACCCTTTCCAATGCCAAGTACAGTTAAGTGAAAATAAAAGAAGCCTGCAATAAATGAGGTTTCGTTATTTCCAAGAATCTGAGTACTTAATAAGATTGGTAAAGCTCGAATGGAATTAATTTGTATCATCTCGTGGGGTGCGGCGACTTGTGACAGGGGTGAATTTGCTTGCTTTTTCCACTCCGAGCTTTGCCAGTCTTATTAGGTACACACAAGATGCCTTTCTTGGAAATAACGAAATCACGTATTTGAACGCTCCTATGATTTGGCATCGGAAAGAGTTGTTACAGTATGTACCCCTCCCAAAAAGGCTCGATTTTCTTGGGCACTGCTACTACGATACACCGTGCACTCTGATTATGAAATCACTCACTACTGGTCTGTCATCTCTCGCCGCAATTCAGCTGTGGGTGTGATTCCTGACGCACATGACGTCATTGAAATTAGTTATCAGAAGTCGGAAACAACCCTGTATTTCCATATAAATTCATAACAAAATAATATAATGTTAGTGGAAGCAACATCTGTGTAAAATAAGGTTTTATTACATTCTTTGCCACTTGTGGGACTATGAACTTTCATGTAGCATTCTGGAAACGAAAGAGGAAGAAACGAATATAAAACATTTCATTCCGCTGCAAATATTAAGTTATGTCTATACAGAACAATATTGGAAATATATTACAAGATTTTTGGAATATGAAGACGCTATCGTAACTAAGCAACCATGTTTTCGTCTTAACGTGAAGAGAAGAACCAATATTTATATGAAAACAGAACTGTGCTCGACCTTCTTTCAGACCGATGCACGGAAGAGTCTAAAAAAATTTGGATCTCAAGCTAATGCGTAAGGAAAGAGAAGTACAATTTATAGAAGGCTTCAAGTAGTGAAATGGTCGTGCAGTATTCAGGAAGCTGAATAAGTACCAATGGTTCGTACTTGGGTAAATCTTGTGAAATTTGAGAAATAAACAGACTTCGGCACGTTTTGCGAAAGTATACTTCGAATTTCTTTATCATACTTATTCCACTACTGCTCCATTATCGATCCATCATGCTAAGATACTGAATAGGTTCTGTGTGAACTGCATTGCCGTCTAGTAGCGAACTAACTGATGCGTATAGGTGAATTTGTAGACTACTTGATATTGATTGTTGAAAACAAGAAACTTTATAGCTGCAGAGGGAGCCCACATATCTCACCCCACACTTGTTGATCACAGATGTGGGCAGGCAAGAAAGAAGAGGCTTGTGGGCGAGTTCTCAGATGACGCTTACCTTCAAAATTGGTTTTAGATTCCTTAAATAAATCTACATAAACTACTTCTTGTTCTACTCGATGTGTAAATCAATTCAGTTACGTTAGATATGTCATCTTATATCAGCGCATGAAAAATTCGGTCAGACTTGTCAGAAAATAAAATTGCAGATATTGTATAGGTACAAAATGTTATCTAAAATATTGGGCCGATCTATGGGAACCTACTCCTCATATTTGAAAGCTGTCAAAAGTTTATTTGAACATGCTTCCACTCATATTAAGAAAGTATCTTGTGGTTTAATGTTATTATGAGTTCCAAATTCCCTTAACCTCTAAAGCTATATACGTGTTCAAATAGGCACTGAACGCTTCGACTGATATCATAATCTTGAAAACCTGCACAATTTTGTTAGTGGATGAAATAACGACGTCAGCATTTTTAATTTGGGTGGGGTAATTTTTGGATGAGCGTAACTTATTCAAGGTATACAACCGTCCTTTATTGTGCTCCACACAATATGAACTTTTATGGAAGGAGATTATTATTAGTCACTTTTGGCATAGAGTTAGAAGTATTTGAAAGGCTTCTTGTACAAATATTACTTTTTGTTTAAAGAAATTGTGATACCCTGTTCACGCATTAAAATCCAGATTTTTTCGTTATTTTCTTTAGGAAAAATTGTAATTTTCTAAAATTCTCTTGAGTTTTAAATTCGCAGCAAATTGACCCGGACCGCTACTATCACTTACATCATAACATTTGAAGTTGTTAATACCGGTCAATCAACTTATTCCCTCCATTTTAGTGAACAGTTGTGCAGTTTGCTACAAGTGTGGAAAGATTAGATTTCTTCCTTAAAAAAAAATGAAAATGGGTCGAAATTCAGGAACGTAGACGAGAAGTGATAGATTACTGGGATGTAGAAGAATGACTTGAAATAATATCTCTATTCCAAAGTTTATTTGATAAAAATACATCCATTCTGGAGTAATTAATTTTTTTTCAGTTAGGTTTTCATAACAGAAAAACTGTTGTATAACTCACAGTTTGAAATATATATAGATTGGGTTTGCAGTAAAAAAAGAACGTTATTTTTCACAGGCATTTGTTCTATTTATAAAATCATGGGATTTCACGTAAGTATAAGGATAGGAGTGAAACATCTCTTTCGAAGGGGTGTCCTTAAACTTCTGGTAGAACCTGCAGAAACGTTTTGATCTAGACTTATGGTGTTTGTCACATCGCCTTCTTCTGTAGATCCTCCTTTCTACCACCAGAGTCTGTATTGAAATGCTAACTACTATCCATTCTTTCGTAAGATTTCGTCTTCTACTGACTTTTCTGTTCTTAATTTTATCGTATAGGCCTAATACAATTTCTTTGGTGGTCTCACCTTGTAAGCACTCAGTGGTTTTATAAATCTCTTAGAAATTTAGTTGTTCGGGCATCACTTTTCCTTAAAATCCAAACTTCACTGTCATACATAATGATTTACAGTTATATGATATAATTTTTCATTAGACTAGTGTTTTTCAAAATTGTGCTTAATTGTTCCTTTTGCATGAAAAAATCTATTGAACTTATATCATTACTGACTGTATATTTTAACATACGAACAAATTTACAAATCAGATCTTCTATTACAAGCATATCCAAACTCTTATCTAAATCTGTAGAAAGGTATCTTGTTTCGTTTCCTCCCTGGCCAGGTTTTCAGACTGGAGTCCAGTCCACAGGTTGAAACTTATTTCTCAATCTCGTAAACGGGTCACGGTATCCCTAGCTGACCGTGTGGGGTATAGAAATGTGCAGGACGGAATTCTGGAAGCCCCGCGGAATTATAAGCGAAGGGAATGAAATTCACATCGTGTTCTCAACTGCCCGATGCAGTTGGGACCTGTCACGAGAGTAACTACACACTGAAACGTCCGTGGTTCGATTTCCGGGTCTCATTACAGACTTTTCTCCTCACCCAACTCACTGTATGTGACATTTCTGCACTCATTCACACAGTGTTTAACAGAAAATGAAGCTTTTAATGCAGTACAAGTATGTATTTGTACTTTCTAATTTCACAAAGTCTAGAAAGAAAGTATCGGAATGTTACAAAAAATAAATTTAAAATATAGAATAAAGGTCGGTAATATTGTGATAGTTCTTTTTTGAAAATTTATTACAATTTTACTGAGAGAGAGAAGGACCAGTTTTGTGCAGCAACTTGGTCACGAACATTCCCTTAATATGTTCACGCAAAAAAAAAAAAAAAACTGATCTTCCTCTCGCTCAGTAAAATTGTAATAAATTCTCAAAAATAGCTGTTACAATATTACTCTTATCATAATATTACCAACATTTACCCTATAACTTTCATCATCATCATCGTCCTTGCAGGTATTGGGCCTAGTGACCTGTTACGGTCTCCGTCCATCTTTTCAGGGGGCGTCCCAAAGATCGTTTTCCATGTGGTATATAGCGGAGAATTTGTCTTGGGAGTCTGGAACGGTCCATCCTATTGACATGGTTAAACCATTTTTGTCTATAGTGGTTGAGATGTTCATAAATAGGTGTAATTTTCAATTCTTTTGTAATTAGTTCATTCCTTTTGTGGTTATGGAGATAAATAATTTCTGCACCCACCATCCTGAAAAGGTGGTTTCTAGTATGCAATATCTCCACTGTATAGGCCTACACTCTATTATCTATATAATTATATTCATTTCAATTTATTTTGGCCATTAGACATAGTTTTAGGCTTCGTCAGAATACATTGAAAAACATATAATACATTTTAAAAACACTAATAAAAGAAACAGTAAAATTTAAATAATACAATGAAAACATGAAATAATTTGAAACTTTTAAAGTAAAGAAAACAGTTCACCCTTAATGTATTAATCGTAACTAATTGGAATTCAGCGTATTTATTAAAAACAATTTCATACAAGTTTATGTTGAAAAACTCAGCAACAGAATAAAAAGGTTTATTTAATAACCAATTGTAAAATCTAGTTTTGTAGCTATTGATTGGTAATTTATAATATTGACTGGGAAAGTTATTATATAATTTCATCCCCATAATTGAAAAGTTTGTGTTGCTCTTGTGTAATCTGCAATATGGAATATTAATTTGTTCACTGTTTCTAATTACATATTTATGCATATTGGCACTAATGAGTAACTGTCGATATTTTGTCTAATGTAAAGTACTAGATCGTATATATACAAATTTATGATTGTTAAAATCCGTGATTGTCTGAAAAGTGGCCGACAATGTTCCAGATAGTTTGATTTACATAATATTCTAATGACTTTCTTTTGCAAAATCAAGACACTTCCAATTTTGGTTCCATTTCCCCAGAAAATTAGGGCATATCGGATTATCGACTGAAAGACTGATTTTATTCATATTCAGTATCGAGATGTTAACTTCAGAGATTTTGTACACGAAATATAACATTTTTACATTAAAATAAATGTATAATTCCATAAGTAAGAGAGCAAATAAAAAAACTTCACACAAATAGTAGGTCTATTCAACATTTTGCAGACAAAGGACCAAAATATAATCAACCAGGTGCAAACCGACCACATAACCCTTGCGCAAGACATGCAAAACATTTTAAAAGGTTTGTATGACTAAGAAGCATTAGTTTTCTATTTACTGATTCAAACACCCGGACTATTGACAAAGTAAAATGATCAAGAAGTGATGATTATATAGTACGATTTATGCCTATGCTTTGCTACATATTTACAGGGCCACAAAAATATCGTTGAAGACCACTGGTGCAGACCGTATACAGAGGTGCCAACCTTTCAATTGGGTTACTATTTAGTAGTGCGCGTGCCACCCATCCCCCCTTCTGGCAAAGTAGATTTAATGCAATTTATGTACAAACATATTTTGTTTGAGAATACGTAAGTTGCTGAGTTTTAGTATCGCAATATTTCACAACAAATTCTTTCAGAATATAAACATTTCACAGAGAATATACAGTAGATGCGTATTTCAGGGTTTAAGGAATATTTGATGTGTTACAGAATATACATATGCAAGCCACCACTCAATTTACCATTGCAAACTATGTCCAAATTATTCTTTCCGAAAATTGTGTTCAGGTCCTAACTTCCGAGAAAAATTGAGTGTTCCGAACAATGTAACTTTTCTTTCTGCGAAAGAATTTTACGATGTTACATTTGTTCGAATCAAATTTCTGCACATTTAAAATACAAAACTAAAATTCTTTCAATCATTTATTATCATAATACACAGCTCTCTTAAATTGACTGAGCATATTGGGAATTAAATCAATGGCTTTCCCAAAACACGCTATGAAATGTTTCATATAAAACAATTTTTATCTCGAAAAGGAAGCAAAAACGAGCAAAATTGTATTAAACTTTTTTGTTTGAAATATGTCAAAAACTAACTCCCTGCAATTAATGACATTACTCAGGGCTCACTCTGTGAAATATTTACATCTTCTGCATGCTTAAAGAATTCAGTCTCAATTGAAAATTCCTTTAAGCATTTTTTCCCCTCTTCGGATTTTCCTTTTCGTAATAATATTCTCATTGGCCTTATAATACCGTAAGAGTGGGGGAATGGGAGAATCCATAATTGTATTTTACGGTCAACAAATATATCTCCATTGATTAGTTAAAAAATTAATCTAACCTTAGCCAGTAGCAAAAAGATGGTTGAGAGTTGGAATAGAGATCGAAAATATTCATTGAATCTAGTTCACGTCAACACTTTGTTTAAAAACTTAAAATTGTATTAGTCGACACGTTAAAAGTGTTAAAATTTGAAATAAGTTATGTACCTTAGACAGACGGCCCGTTTCGACGCCGGTGCTCCGTCATCTTCAGTGTCTTTTTTAGTAGGTTATTTTACGACGCTTTATCAACATCTAGGTTATTTAGCGTCTGAATGAGATGGTGATAATGCCGGTGAAATAAGTCCGGGTTCCAACACCGAAAGTTACCCAGCATTTGCTCATATTGGGTTGAGGGAAATACATAATTAGGAACTTAAAATCCAGACGTTTGAGATGGGCAGGGCATGTAGCACGTATGGGCGGATCCAGAAATGCATATAGAGTGTTAGTTGGGAGACCGGAGGGAAAAAGACCTTTAGGGAGGCCGAGACATAGATGGGAGGATAATATTAAAATGGATTTGAGGGAGGTGGGATATGATCATAGAGACTGGATTAATCTTGTACAGGATAGGGACCGCTGGCGGGCTTATGTGAGGGCGCAATGAACCTTCGGGTTCCTTAAAAGCCATTTGTAAGTAAGTAAGTAAGTAAGTAAGGGTTGAGGGAAAACTACCTCAATCTTCAGTGTCCTACGAACTATTGTTGTTCCTGCTGATCTTGAATTCTTCCATTTGCGTTCGTCAAAAGGGGTGGGGGTGTGTTGCTCTTATGGTGGAGGGTGGTTCTTTGTGTGTTATGTATTATGATATCGAATAATGTGTGGGTATTGAACTGTAATTGTGTATTAAGTATATGTTGTGGGTGTTATTGTATGTTTGTATATTTCGTATTGTTCTAGCATGTTTAACTGTGGACTTTTTGGTGTGATGTGTAGAATTTCCATGTCTGTTTCTATATTATTGTAGTCGTGATTATTGTTGATAATATGTTCTGCGTAATTTGATGTGATGTAGGGTTTGGTTATAGCTTTAATGTGTTCAGTATATCTTGTTTGAAAGGATCTTCCTGTCTCTCCTATGTAAAAATGTGGGCAGCTATTGCATTTTAGTTTGTAAACGCCAGTTGAATTATATTTATTTTTATGTTTGGTGTAATTATTTAGATATTTCTGTGTTGTGTTATTTGTTTTATATGCTATCTTGTATTTTAGTTTTCTCAATTCAGTTGCGATTTTGTATGTATTGCTAGTGTGATATGTTAATGTTATGTATTTATTCTCGCGTGGTTTGTTCTGTTTTTGTTTTGCCTTTTTTATTAGTATGTCAATCATGTTAGGGTTATATCCGTTGTCTTGTGCTGTATATTTTATTGTGTTTAGTTCTTCAGTGTGGTCATTGTTCATTGGTATGTTAATTGATCTGTGTCATTGTATGGAAAGCTGCATGTTTATGTTGTATGGGATGGTTCTTTATTATTGGAATGAAACTCCTTGGGGCAGGGTACGAGTCGAACACCGAAAAATAAAGTTCTGTAACGTACGTTTTAAGAGGACTTTGCGTATTGTTGCTACGAGGTTATATACATTGCCATGTTATCACAAATCAATTGTTTCATTTTCGAAGTCTGGAAAGTATTCAGTATAGAAGTGTTAAATTTAACCTTAGTTTATCGTTTTTCATTCCACGAACGTTCACTGCAAATCTACAGCGTAAGAAGTGTCACCTATGCAGCGAATAGAGGCTATGCAATCCACTATAATTTTTATTGTATATCCCTGGAGTAAGGGCCTGAGCGGACATAGAATTTCGACAGCAAACATTGTCACTTCGAAAGAAACAATTCTATGGCAGGGAGGGTGACAGAGGAACGAACAAGGTAAAGAACGAAACGTATGAACATACAGTCCCGTCGCTCTTATTTCCAGCAGCCAATCGCGTTGCAGGTCGGCTACATTTAAACGTGTGTGTCTTGTGATTCGCTGATGATGACGTTATGCATTTCCTAAGGCTCGATAAATACTTAATATAATCGTCCGCCATGACGTTCGCAGAAAGCACACGAGGACGTTATTCGCCACTCAATTATTTGTTGAATTACAGTGAGTTTGATTTAGTATCATAGGAGCTACGACATGATAATGTTTAACGGTGTGGCAAATAGATTCCTCGTCTGGTAGCTCGGAAACGAAAGAACAAAAATGGCGAACGATACTACCTACCTAGACTTTATAGAGCCTTCACTTCCTAAGACGTAAGCAAAGAGGAGGAATAACAGCGTCGCGACTATAGTGTTCAAGGACCTTAAGAAAAGAATCATCAATGCTGTACCAATTACTTATACTTATTCAAGAAATAGATTTATTTCAAGTTTATAATATAAATTTTACGAAACAGCAATTAAGTCGATATAAATTTGATTGTTAACAACCAGAACTCTAAAAAAACATAGAATACATGCAATGGAAAGTACTCACAGAGAGTAAGAAGAGACACGAAGACGCTCCACCCCTTTCCTCTCTTTTTATCAACCCTTGGCTAATTTTCTGGACCATGTAGAAACACTGCAAAGAGCACATCTGAGGCAGTGTTTGAATTTTTAAGCCCCTGTGCAAGTTTGTTTTGCTTCTTCTTTGTCAGTCTTGTATTTAAAGCAGAGCTGGGCGCATATCCTGGAAAATCTTGCTCTAGGTACACAGTCAGGTGTTTATTTTCCCTGTCTCTATGTCTAGAGACTCATTTCTCCCTTGCAGACATTCTGGGGCTCGCTTCATTTTATATACCTCTACAAGATCCTACCAAAATTTCAACACAAAATCCACTTCAGCCTTTTAGAGATCATTCTTATTCCAACAGCTAATTCTAGCAAATATATTCATGTTACATGAAATATTTAATGTCTTTCAACCTCATTCTCTCTCCATCTTTAAAGCTTTAACAGTAGAATGAATTCCTCACCGCATATTTGCCAAACAATTACACGCTCCAGTGTAGTCTTTTTTTTTTTAAATAAATTTTGTGGCCGAGTATGCATAATGGAAGCGAAATCCCCAGATATGAAGGGCGGCATTCGCATAGCGTTTGCACCAGTTAGTTCATTTGACGATTTTAATCTATAAAGCCTATACAATGTATATGATATAACTTGATTATCACAGAAGTATACGAAAAGATTAAGCCAAAATAAAGACCATAAATTCTAGATATTCTTTCTAAACCAGTGCAATGGTGATCTCCTTTATTTACGTCCCTTAATGGATGTGTCTTTTTGTAGGCCCATTGCGCCCACTTCGTTTCCTACCATATTCGTTATACAGAATGGATCAAAAGTCTGGAACCATATAAATATCTTCCATTTGCTTCATTTCCGATTACTATAAGTGTTACCAGTATTTTTAAGACCAAATGCTCTTCCAGTGACATATTCGATTCCAGCCCTCAGATATCTCAAAAGCCGCTATTTTGAATACAACTTTGAAATTTTAAGTGGAAAGGAGGTCATGTATTCAAAATCATGTGAAATTTTCTGAGAAAAACAATGGTGCAATCCGTTTTGAGATATCTTTAATCGTTTTCAAGTTATTTAAAGATAACTGTAATAATGACACAAACATTAGTTACTCGTACTGCATCTACAGATATTCTGAAACATGGTACGATACTAAGGAGGCTTTTGAAAAGGTGTTTTTATGCAATTCTGGTAATTAACGTTTTCTGCTTTACTCTTTGGTTAACCTGTCACAGTTTCAATGCATTGTTGTGATTATTTAAAGCTTTCCTATAACAAATTTCTTGATTTTCGTGATGACATTATTGAAAGAGGAAAGAATTGATATCATTCTTCATTCTGGTAGGTTAAGCCACAGAAATGTTGCAGCAGACTGGAGGAACAGTTCCCTGGACACTGGATTGGTCGATGTGGACCAGTAGAATGAACGGCCAGGACTCCAGATTTTTTCTTTTGGGGTTACATAAAGAGCTTGCAGGATGAAGAGAAAATTGAGAATGTGGAACATTTAAAGAACCGTATCATTGAAGCCTGTGCTAGTCACCCCGGAAATGCTGCAAAATGTTCTATCCATAGCTGAGGACTAGAATGGAATATGTCACTGGTAGAGTATTTGATCTTACAAATACCGGTAACATCAATAGCAATCGAAAATCAAGCATCTGGAAGATATTTATATGATTCCAGACTTTTGATTCACCCTGTATATATCCACACATGAAGGGAATATGGTAGAATGGGACACAAATGTCAGTTAATTCTGGTGAAGAAACTGAATTTCTTTGCGTAACTTCAATTTACCAAATGCTGCGTTTTTATTTTTCGTCCGAGAGACATAGGACATTACCAAATTTATCGCCTCTTAAAAAGTTACCGCTTCAATCAGCAATACTTGCTTCTATGTCCTATATGAAAATGCTGCAACATTTAAACTACCGGCTATAAGGCAATTTTCTATATGCGTTTTTAGGTGCTTGCAGTTAATGTAATCAGAATGAGGTTTTTGAATGTTCCACGGTGTTCTGGAACTTGACTTTTCCAACGTTTTGGAACTACATACAGCTTCCATCATCAGGGCAGATAAGCATAACGAGCCCAACAGAGTAAGCGATCCCTCTGGTCTTGCCTAACTACTCCGGACGACTGATCAGGTGAGGTGAGAAATATATGACATAATTCAACAATGATTAAGTGTAAATAGCTGTTAAACTAAATACTCAGAGAAAACCTGCTTCACTACCGCATAGAATCTCGCAGGGAGTCCCTCTCACTGACCAATGTGATAGGAGACAAATATGGAAAATGGGACAATGACTGCAAAAAAGAAAGATAAAGCGAAAATCTTACTTGAAAAAAAAAAAACATGTCCCAAAACAACGTTTCTTGCAAAAAAGAAGAAGAATACGTCACTGAGTCTCTCCCAGCAACTAAGAAGTCAATTCTTTCCTTTTAACGTGATACGAAATCCTTAGAGCAATAGAGATTAAGAATAAGGAAAAGCAAAGTGTACTCGGGAAAACGTTCACCATATCACCTTTGTAAGCGACACATATCAGAGCAGCACTCAACTCAGCAGCAGTTGTCAATTTACTGAAAAACGATTGTAGGCTCTCTTATATTACATATAAGAAAAAATTAATGTAACATTAGGGGACGAATGAAGTACGCACTCTAGGGTTCCGTCGTGAGATAACAGTCCTTAAGGGGTGGATAGTGCAAGAGTCTTACCTTCAGAATATCTAACATCGCTTATTCCCCAACTGAAGACAGCTTTCAACTTACCTAGAAAAGAAAAGAAACGATATTATTTTATACGCTTAAATTAATATTGAAATGTTGTACTGCCATCTATGACTTAAAGTCTACATCAATCAAACAGTCAAAGAGTAGGCTTACTGTTCATGTAGCCTAGCTATAAATAATTCTTATGTTTGCAATCGATCACCAGATAAGAGGATTTTACGAATTGAGAGCATGGTGTAAGTGCGACTTTTACAATTAGGCCTAATTTAATTACATATGCGAGAAATGGTGGCAGAATCACAAAAAAATGTTAATTAAATTACAAAATACATTACAAAATAAATTATTAAAAATTTCAAAGTTGAACATAAATATATTTTTGAATTACATGAAATAGCTGATGATGATGATCATGTATGTATGTATGTATGTATGTATGTATGTATGTATGTATGTATGTACAATGTATGTATGTATGTTTATACATACATACCGATCCATTTATTGATTATTCAATCTAAATATGGATCCACCTATTCATTTATTTATATTCCTTAATATAAGCTATCAATGAAAGCCTATTTATAACTAGGTATAGCCAAAACTATACGTATTTTCTATAATTATATACTGTACATCAAAACTTGCCTATTTATCTACCTATATGCACATTATGTAACTCTCTATAAATATTCTCTTCGTTCATCATTCCATTTACCTACTACTTACATATCTCTCAATACATAACTTCGTTAAATGAATGGATATACAGGGTGTTGAAGAAGTATCCAATATTTTAGGAGGTGATAGTAGCCTATGCATCGATGTCTAATAAACATGGGTCCTACAACACATACTTTCTGAGATCCGAACACTTGTTCATAGGAGCTTTCCAAAATTAAGTCCTTTGAATAAAATCCAACCAAAAATGGAATGCCACATAAAGCAAAATTGTTCAATGTGACGTCCATTCATGGCAATGCATTTCTCTGCCCTACAATACAGCAGACTACCAGATAATCATACCATAGTTGACACCTCTGGCATGAACTAATGATACGTAGCAAGGAATACTGAAAACAGAAGTTTGGTTGTAGATATGAGCAGAGATGATGATGTGAATTTTCGAAATTAACATGTGTGGGCTGATGAAAATCCCCAAGCAGTTGAAGAAACAAGGCATAAGCACTTATTCTCAATCAACTTATAGGCAGGCGTTCTTGGTGATAGATTAATAGGGCCATACGTGCTACCACAGAGATTAACTGGGGATCGTTATCAGGACTTTCTTACTAACGTATTAAAACAAATTTCAAAGAGTGCATGATTCCTTACTTCGAGGAGCAGAGGAATGCATTGCCATGAATGGACGTCACATTGAGCACATCGTATGAATAAGTGTTCAGATCTCAGAAAGTATGTGTTGTAGGACCCATGTTTATTAGACATTATTTTCTTGTTTTGATGCATACTAGCACCTCCTAAAATATTGGATACTTTTTTCAACACCCTGTATAATGAAATCACCACTTCATCAATGAATGAAGGAATCAGAATAACCACCTGATATCAATCAATCAACAGGCCTAAAAACAATCCCCCTATATCTTAATTAACACATTACCTCTGTTAATGGACGAATTCATGAGCCAATTCTGTGACTTTTTCAATTAATTCAACAAATCTATCCATTCATCACATTATTCACACAGCTTTAAATAAGACAGCAACATCGGTGTAATTTTTTTACTTGAAAGGATTGAAATTTAAAATATATATATACGTAGGCAGTAGCATCCTCAGTTTATTTGTTCATTACAGGTTAGTTACCCTGTGCGTAGGTTTAGTAAACAGACATACGTATAATATTTGCACAAGAGAGAGAGACACTGTGTTTACCCCAACCCTTGAAAAAAAAAAAAGTAATACTCCCAAGCTGATTTCTTGATATAAGCAAAGAAAACTTTATCGGATCCGACTGATTCAAGAGGCGAGACACTCCAAAACTCATTTCTTGATTAAGTTTATATTTAATCCTATGATCTTGTGTAGTATTGTACAAGTTTGTGGCATCCGAGTAAAGCAAGCAAAGTTTTCTCAATAAACTTCATCACTACTTACAGAAGAAGAAATGGAGATTGTACGTCAGTCAGTTAGTGGATCTACGAATACTCTTATCTGAAAATCTTTGAAAATCAAACTCAGCGAGTCAATAAAACCGTATTCAGCATCGAATTATATCAAACATCATTATTACTAATAATTCTCATCGGCTCATGTTCAAATTCCATGAACAAACAAATATACATCCAAATTCATGAAATTGCCTTCATGTTAGGCTATACGGATGTTTCAATGCATACTTCCCTGCTATTTTATATCATATGAATTCTTAACTGAAGTTGCTTATAGGACTATTCGAAATTTCTTATACTTAAGAGACATAAGAAATTCTACCAATGAACACTAATTATTCTTTTTTAATTTTCGTGAGGTATATAGTGATGAGAGTGAGGTTTAAAAAGGGCGCATCAGCTACTATGGCTATTTGCGCCCTTATCTAAAATTCTTCATAAAACAAAGACATAAATAGTACAATAATCAGAGTGCTAAAAGAACTAAAAAGCGTTGTCACGGTAAAACGAGGTACACAAATGCAGTATACACAGGTGATTTGTAAAGAATCATAAAAGTGAGCAGTTCTCCGACCCTAGGTAGTATTCAAAACGAACCAATAAAATAATAAAACTAAGGTCACCAGAGATAAGTTGTGTATCACATTTCAAAAACAATACAATTTTATAAAATATTCGGATGTATGAGATCCGAAATGTCTAGTATGTAAAATCAAATATAAAACAAGAAATCTAACCTCCGGATGTAAAGGGTCCGGAAGTGAGGTATGTATGTATGTATGTATGTATGTATGTATGTATGTATGTATGTATGTATGTATGTATGTATGTATGTGTATTTTTTCTAATTTCTTATACAGCATGCCCCATTACAAAGAACTATTACATGCATTATATTATATTCTTATTATAATTAGAATTTGTCTCTTATTTACGTATTATCTTTCGATTTATAGAGAATTTGCTTACTTATGGTCAACAGGCTTTAAGTTTAATGTGCTTTGTCGTGTTCTGTTCCTTCGTTCTAATATGTAGCTACACTGTGTAATGTTCTACTATATCCTTATGTTTAAAGTACTCATTTCTCCGTTGTAATTTTACCAAGTTTCTTATATCTAGCACTATAGTTCTATTATTAATACAGATTTGCTTTATGACATCATACTAATGATTCACTCATTTCTACATTCTAATGTGTACTATGTTTCTTATTGAAGCATTCCTATTGCTGATACAGTACCTTTGTTGTTTTGCTATGACCAACTTATGATTAACTTTCCCTTGATCTTAATATTTACTATATTTCTTCCTATTTCTATTATAAATTCTTATTTTATGAGTGTAATATTAATGTCCTTCTTCCTAGAATCTATTATTTACATAGGTCTCATTTCTATTTACAACACTTGTCTTGAGTTTACTATCGGTTCAGTCATTCTTAAAGACTAATATTTTCCTTCACAGTTCCATTTTGTCAGAGGCACACAGCTCAATCAGAGGACATCAAAGTCTACCGCACATGTATGTATGTATGCATGTATGTATGCATGCATGTATGTATGTATGTATGTATGTATGTATGTATGTATGTATGTATGTATGTATGTATGTATGTATGTATGTATGTCTAAATACTACTTTTTATTCACTTTCACCTCTCGCTTTTCTAAGACTTTCTACATTCCATCCCTTCCATTACCTTGCTATTAATTTATTACCCTCTTCGTCTTTCTCTTCTTTTTTTCTCTTTTCATTTCTGGTGTGTGTGTCTATAGGCCTAAGTATACACATACATACATACATACATACATACATACATACATACATACATACATACATACAAGATTCCAAATTAGGTCCCCCTTTTAGGATGCCTTAGCCTTTCATGGGGCAAAATGGCTCATTCATGTGTGTGTGCGTGTGTGTGCGCGCGTGCTTAAGAAAGGATACACCCCTAAAATTTTACGAAGTATTGGCTGTGCCTGCGCTTTTGTATGGCTCGGAAACATGGACCTTGAAGAAACAAGCAATAAACAGAATTGAAGCCACCGAAATGAAATGTCTGCATTTGTGGCGGAGAACACGTTAATGGACGAAAGAACGCAATGAGAATATTCGAAATGAACTAAAAATAGTTTAAAAGATAAAATAGAAGAGTATAGGAAGAAATGTTATGAGCATGTCAGTATGACTACTGATAGAATGCCCTGGAGAAGCTTAAACTATCACCCTAAAGAGGAAACACGAGACCAGGGACATCTACGAAAAGATGGATTCAACAGATATAATAATTGGATCCGGAACGAACGAATTGGTTTAATCATTGTTAGTGATGATGATTTATGTGTGTGTTCAATGTTCCCTTTATTTGATTCCTCTCCCCGCCTCTGTCATCTATTTGCTATTTATTTCTTCTCATCCAGTCTCCGCGAATCGAAAGCATCGTCTGGTACATGTATTACAATCGCAATAAGACTGCACTTGGAACAACTGCATAACGTCCTTGCATGCCAGCACATTCAATTCCTTGCAGATATTAACGCTTTCAAACAAAGACTTGGCATTTTATTGCCAGTTTATATACCACTTAGCAACGAGCTGCTGTTGCCTGAAGCGGCTTCAAGCGGAAACAACTCAGTCTGAAATTGGATGCTTATATTAACTACAGTATCAGTCTCGCATCCTGGTTTGCATGGATCGGAATCAGCTTCAAATACAATTTACCGTCAGACCATGAAACCTGACATTACACAAACACATGGTGGGACTCCTTTTAAATAAACACGGCGAAAAGCCGATCCCATATTTGAAACACGGGTCGCAAATAGACGGGGGATTTATATGTTCTAAAATTTAAAATTTTAGATGCATGAAACATGTGTTTACTTATCATTAGGTTCCATAACATTAAAGATGAATTTAAATGTCGGGAAAAGGCTTATGATTAGAATGATATTTGTGAGTCATGTGCATGAAGAGTGCTAACCAAGGGTTCTCCCGTTTCACTCAATATTACTTTAATTTCATCTTTCATATCTTCACATTTCATATCATCCAACAACAACAACCTATCTCAACTAAGAGGTTATCTAACATAGGTTGAATTAGTGACAGTGAAATTAAACTTTGATTGAACGAGTCCAAACATTCGCCTTGCAATTTGCGAAAAATCTCAGTATAAACTCAACTAGGTAATTAGTAGAGAGCGGAATTTAGGCAAAAACCTATTTTTTTCCATGATATATACAGGCTTGAGATTTAATATTTACATTTTTCATAGAAGTATACGTATAAATAAAGGGGTATTATAGCGCCTAAAAATGCCTATTTCGACGTCAGTGCCTATTTTTAAGTTTTAAAAAATTTTTGCGTCTTTTTTCGTAACTGTTTACTGTTTTTCTTAAAATCCTGTACCGTTTACATTCCAAGACGGATAACAACTCCTTCCGAACAGAGAACAACACAATAGAGAAATACCTCCAGGCCACCCCTTCTCATTCTTACAATCTTTAATCCTAAAATTTCAAATTTCAGTCAGCCTGGGTAGCATAGTCGGTATAGCGCTGGCCTTCTGTGCTCGAGGTTGCGGGTTCGATCCCGGCCCAGGTCAATGGCATTTAAGTGTGCTTAAATGCGACAGGCTCATGTCAGTAGATTTACTGGCATGTAAAATAACTCCTGCAGGACAAATTATTATTATTATTATTATTATTATTATTATTATTATTATTATTATTATATCTTCCTCTGTCTGCCAGAAATTTAACACAAACTCGCTGGGTTGTACCCGAATAAGCATTCTCTTACATTCCAAGACAGATAACAACCCCTTCTTTTTTCACACCATTTGTAAGTACAGCAGTGAGCGACACAATAGCCACAATAGATGCTGATCATCTACTGTGAAGCAAACTATGGAAATGTGATTGGTGAATGAAAAACACTAACTTAAAACAGAATGTCTTCATTTTGTGTATGCATGTGTACCCTTGTAAAATGTGAAATATGCGGAAGTTTCTTTAAATTCTAGAATTTTGCATTAAATAAATGTTGAATCTTGTATTAGTGACAGCCTTTAACAAAAAAGCCTCTTTCTTTAGTTTATAGAGCCTAAATAAAGAAGTTTAAGAGCCTATCTTAGGCGTCTAAAATGCCACTTTTTAGGGCCTAAAAATTTCGCTCTCGAGTAATTAATCTAAGGGGATTCGAACCCACATCCGAAGGCAACGTCCGATCATCAGTTACACTCACTATCCTGAGACTACGCCTGAAATATAATACAAAATATATTGCAGAGCTTCGGTGGTCGTATGCAGGGTGAGGGTTATTGATCCGAAACGTGGACATCTACCGTGCAACAAATTCAACATATAAAGGCAGGCAGCAGAGATGAAATTACTCCGACCTTAGCAGAAAACACTTGTTGAATTGCAAAAGAAGCGAAGACACGAGAAACGAACTACAAGTCAATACTTATAATAAACAAAATACAGAAATGATGTACACAATTGATGTACACATATGCTTAGGTAGGAACTAATTAGAATAACATTATAAATATATAATTATGAACCTATGGGGGAATTAAATGTTGGGACACCTAGAAAACGCTGAAGAGAACAATTTTAAAATCAAACAAAACTTTGTGAAATCGAACAGATAGGAGACCTAACCCGTGCAGTTCATGAGGATGAGCTTCGGTGATATCGGAAAGGGCCTGCAAGATGATTACTTCTACAGTATTTATGACGCGGTGACGACACTATAACAGCGCCAGTCCGGGACGTCCTGTTGGTGAGACCCGCTGGCATGCAGGAGTGTTCCCGGTGGCAGTAGACAAATGCTCTGTTGTCAAGACTCGTTAGCATACATAGTCATGACTTGTCAAAGATCGCTCAGTAAGACAGAGCAGTTGGTATATTGGGATGTTATGTGATATATGGTGACCGTTATAAAAATAATAATTTATATTAATTTCCAGGACTCTACATCTGTCCAAAGGAATCTCACTCGCCTACTATCTTCTTCCTGGTCGTTTCATGCACACTTAAAGGGTTAGGTACAGCTTACAGCAATAAAATGTAGGAAATATTCAACATTTTTTTCCTCCATTACTGTATCTTGTACAATAATGAGAATTAGTATACATAAAACACTGTCCTTCTGCTATATGAAAAAAATAATTTTACGATTTAAAAAATCATTTACTTCCCCCCCCCCCCCAAATTTAGTACACTGTGCAATGATGAAGTGTTTCCCACGTAACTCAAAAACTATCCAACATTCTGTGATGAAATTTTTTGTGTATTTATGCATGTCATATTTAAATATGATGCAAGATCACTTATCTACCTTTGATAGATTGCCTGATAAAAAATAAATTCATTTTAAAAAATGATCAAATACCAGTATTTTCTTCTAACACAAAATAACAAAATATATATTTATTAAGGAATGTAGTTGAAAGAGCATGACATTGTAAACATGAGTTTCACCAATAAAATAAAAGAGAGAGAACAGGAAAAAGTTAACAAGTGTATGATTATGAGTTATGAGGGAAACGCTTCATCACTGCACAGTAAACTGCCACCATTTTGAATTTAAAAAAATATATAGATAATTTTTTTTAATCGTAAAAATATTTTTTTTTCATATAGCAGAAGGACAGTGTTTTACACATACCAATTTTCATTATTGTACAAGATACAGTAATGGAGGAAAAAAATGTTGAATATTTCCAAAAATTTTACTGCTGTAAGCTGTACATAACCCTTTAATCAATGGTCTGAATGCAGGTCGCGATTGTACTGACTACACCGATAAATGCTACCGTAAGCCTAGTAGAATCTGTCGATTATCGAGTAGAATTTATTTAATGCCAGATTTGAACAACAGAAATTATTAATAGATCATGAGATGACAAGGTACAGTGGAATGGAATCACACGAGACATGGAAATATTCTGAGAATATCTGCAACAAAACCTACAACATCCTCGGATCGAACTATTTTTCCTTAAAAACAAGGAACGAGGTGCGTAATCCGATCGAACTACGAATGACCTATCTGATTTCGTATCCATCCCGGTGCATTTTGAGAGCTGCCAGTTATGACCGGAACTTCGTCGTTACAAGCAAAACGATTTGAAAGGTGTGTTGGCCATGAACTAAGAATCCTTATTACATTGTACAATACTGAATTCACAGAAACGTAATATGGAAAGCTCTCACAGAGAGGGGTGGGGCAGGGTCACGAACTAATGACCACACCTCTCAGCACCTGGTGGTCCGATGACACTGATCAAGGACCCCGCATGCAAGATGGCTGCCGATATGATTACGCAACATACTTTCAGCTTTTATCTTGCGGTTAACCTAACAATTGTGGCTTTGGAAAGAAACACTGGCTTCGGAACATGGCAAGAACGCAACTCATTCACAGACAGAGAAACCAAAGGGCACTATACGGGCCGTCCGAGCAGCTCACTTGCAAAGTTGTAATAGGAAAGTTAACATACAGTTATAAGATGTCGTATGGAGTGAAATTCATAACTCACAATTTTCGACGGTAGAAATTAAAATTTCTGCATTTGTAGAAGAGTTATTCGCAGTGCATACCGGTACATTGAACTCTTCTTAACTCAAACTCCAGGGGGAATCTAAGTTAAAATTGAAATTATTCGAAATTCTAAATACTATGAATATGTAGTGGGAGGAGTGATAGTAGAGGAAGAAGAATAAAGTGCATAAAATTTGCTGATGATATGGCGTTGTTAGCAGAAGAGGAGATGATATTAAAGGATATGCTACTGAGCTAAATGACAGTTGTGAGCAGTATAGGATGAAGATAAATGCTAATATGACGAAGACCGTGGTCACAGGAAGAAAAATAAAGAAGGTAAACTTGTGAATTCTAAATGAGGCAGTACAGCAAGTGAACAACTTCAAATACTGTACTTTGAGTGTACTATAAGCAGTAACATGAGCTGCTGCCAGAAAGTCAAAAAGAGGATAGCAATGGGCAAGGAAGCTTTCAATGGAAAAAGGAGCATCTTGTGCGGATCTCTGGAAAAATAACTAAGGAAGATATTGGTGGAGTACTTTGTATGGAGTGTGGCACTATATGGGGATAGAAACATGGACATTATAACGAAGTGAAGAGAAGCGAATAGAAGCACTGGAAATGTGGATATGGAGAAGAATGGAACGTGTGAATTGGACAGATAGAGTAAGAAATGAAGCCGTGTTGGAAAGCGTGGGTGAAGAAAGAATGATGCTGGAACTGATCAGGAAGAGAAAAGGGAATTGGTTGGGTCACTGGTTGAGAAGAAACTATATACTGAAGGATGTATGGAAGGAATAGTGAACGGGATAAGAGTTCGGGTCAGAAGAAGATATCGATGTTAGATGACATTAAGAAACTGTTAATGGATCATATGTGGAGACAAAGAGGAAGTCTGAAAATAGGAAAGATTGGAAATAACTGAGTTTGTAGTGAAAGAGTTACCCTTGGGCAGAACACTGAATGAATGAATGAATGAATGAATGAATGAATGAATAAATGAATGAAGTCATCTTCGTGGCACAAATAGCCGCATCTGTGGTTCAACCGAAACTTTGGTTCATTATTAGGATTATGTTTAGTAATACAAACTGCCACAGGATTATTCCTAGCAATACATTATTGCCCTAACATTGAAATGGCTTTTTCAAGAACTGCCCACATTTGCAGTGACGTAAATTATGGTTGATTATTATGAACTTTACATGCAAATGGAGCATGGTAGTATTTATTCCAGGCGGCCCGATTTCGATCCCCGACAAGCTTGTGATAGAATCTGTGGCTGACAAAGCAGACGTTGCGGAGAGGTTTATTGGGGTACTATCGTTTCCCTCTAACATTCCACCAACGCTCTATACCTTTTCCTCATTTCATCTATCATCTGCAGTAGTTAAAAACAGGCAGAGGTGAAGTCCTGGGAATAGCACGAGTTTCCATATTGATATAGGAAGGGCCTGGAGCTCCAGACCCTTGGACTTAACAGACTTCTGGTCTGAGGATGGGACCTCGCTTTGCCAGGGCTGAGGCAAGATGACCCATCTATCAGCATCGGATTCACGAATGCTACCCGGGTCACTTGCTGGATAATCATCGCATTTATTGGGCGCACAATGAGCCAATGCAAGTGCAAGGAACCGTTGCTGATCCATTCCTCGAAAAACCAAGCCAAACCAAGTGTGATACCTACTTACACATATTCAGGATATCACAGGGCTAACGGCTTCGAAGCTGGGTACCTGGTTCTAATAAAGTGCATTGATAGCAACTTTAAAACATGGGGGCATGAGATAGTTACTCTGCCAGCCATAAATAAATTCACTTCAATAAAATTCCCCAATGTAAAAAATATTCAGGATATCTTTCAAGACAATTCTCGGTTCTTTTAATGTGGTTTTTCGTCTAACCACTCCACTATAAGCAAAGTCATCCCTGTTGTAGGCTATGGAGGCCCACAGAGTAGCGGGAAGTTTAGGATCTCACCTTTTCAGACCATCGGCATCAGTAGTAGTGGAGGTGTCAATCTTACTATAACTTACTTGCCACTTTTAATCCCAAAGAAATGACCCTGGTACTAATTTCTATTAGAGATTTAACTGCAGGGCTATAGTGCAGTAGGAAGGATTAAATCAATGTAAAAAATCCATAACCCCATCGGGAATTGAACCCGCAACCTTCAGACTTGCAAACGCCTTAATAGCGACGCTCCCGTGCGTCCTATCTGAACTACATGCTGATCAAGTAACCATTTTAATACCATACAGCAGCGCTGTCAGACAGGTACTAAACGGAGTGGAGCGCTCCACTAGACTCGTTGCGTGCTCCGGTGTTTCCACAGACATAAGTAAGTTCACGCTCCGACTCTAGCTCCACAACCGGTTTTGGAGCTTACAACTCTGACACTACTGTCATACAGGCTCACAGCGCATACTGTTTATACAACAACCGATAAGAATAATGTTTGCAAATTCAGCTTTTTAATACGTAGTCGAGTATGTGTAATTAAATTCCTTATTATTTATTTTCATGTCTAAAATGCTCACGATCAATGTCGTAAAAACTTTTAAAAGTTAGAGAAGGAAGGTTCGTTGCTTGCACAAGAATCCGATGCACTTCTCGAACATCCAGATAAAAAAAAATGAGGATCTCAACTTTTACGAGGAAAGAAAAAAAGTTTCTGAGTTCGTGCAAAAACTTCTCATTTCTTTATTCGGAAAGTTGATAATAAGGCATTTTTAATAACTGCTGTGAATAGTTGTTATACGATGAATTGATTTCTATGACGTCCACTACATCCTCCGAAGAATTCCAAATATATTTGCATTAAAACAGTGCTGTAGTTGGAAACAGATTTTAGGGGGTACTGTTGAAATCTCCTTGGTCGGACTAGACTCTGTATGGACTCGTACTGCACTTCCAAAGTTATTTTTTCGTTATGCATCCGCCTCTGCAGACCTCCTTCCAGATCGCAGTCACAATTGCATAAAAGGCAAGAAATTAAAACACTGACACAGGTGGCCCAACAATTTTTAGAATCAAAAGCCTAAGAACTCTTTTACTGGAAGAGTATTCCTTTTCTTAATGCAGATATCGTTCTTTACAGTAATGCTCATTCACATTCTTTAGTTGAAATTTGAATAGAATCTGTAACATGTAACTGGACTCAAGATTCATGAAAGTAACAATATTTCCCTTCTTTAGCAAACTTCTAGCATTAAGCCTGAGTGAGTTTTAAAATTAGCAGAATTCTTGAGCCGCCACATCGTAAAATTAGTGTTATGGGTAGGCGTCTACGCAAGTTTTGAAATTAGTCAATCAGTGTAGTAGATTTATTGAGGCGCCGTGCCATAATGTTAGTGTTAATTACTCATAGAAATACCACGGCGTCATGCAAGCGTCAAACTAACAAATCACAACTACTACCATGCCTTTCGATAAAACAACGAATGAACAAGTGTTTAAGCAAAGAATATGAGATGCCAGCCGCTACTTTTATGCCAGATATCAAAATCAAAATGTTTTTCAAATAGCTAACATACTTCGTTTCAAAGTATATTAAGGACTATTTGAACATAGTTAATATATTTTCGAGTCTATATTTTTTTCCGGTACGGTAACGAGTTTTTATTTTAGACAGTACGGCGTACCGGTCCGTACCGGCCCAACTACAGCACTGCATTAAAATTAATCAATTACTGTCCTGTAACAATTACATAATATAAAATTTGAACTTACCATACATAATTGGAAAACAGGGAAGAACTCGATATAAAATGAGAGTCTTAACTGGCTGATCTTTTCTTAACTAATGGCAGGTGCATTGTCATTCACGCACATGAAGCCAGTCGTGTAGGCCAATTTACCGACAAGTCGTCCAGGTAGCGCCATAGGAAACTGGCCTACGCAATACCCGAGACGAGATGAAATAATAATGGAGATTTCTTGGGATGCCACGGGGGAACTGGAGCTCCCGAAGAAAACCTCAGTGTTTATTTTTTGTTATTTTATTGCGTTATTTTACGACGCTGTATCAACATCTCAGGTTATTTAGCGTCTGAATGAGATGAAGGTGATAATGATGGTGAAATGAGTCCGGGATCCAGCACCGAAAGTTACCCAGCATTTGCTCGTATTGGGTTGAGGGAAAACCCCGGAAAAAACCTCAACCAGGTAACTTGCCCCGGCCGGGATTCGAGTCCGGGCCACCTGGTTTCCAGGCCAGACGCGCTGACCGCCCCCAGTGTTACCTGGACCACAGGCTTGCCCAATACACATTATAAATCAGGGATACGCCGGGGATCGAACCCGGGTGCAAAGTATTATAAGTGCAGCGCTGTAGCCACTAGACCACCGTGGCAGCACAGACTGAAAATGTTAAGAAAAATACACGTATAGTATTGGAAAACTTTCCGTCAGACATCACTAAACCTAATTATAGCAGCGAGCTAGAGGAACAGTGTAATTTATACCTCATTTCTTTTGTATACACTGAAAGGAGCGGTATTTCGTGATAGTCGAGGCGTTATATTGTGATATACGACTCTTTGTATGTAATGCCGGGCGGTAAGGTGATGAGTCTGGGGACCACAACACATGCTAGCAGACTGGTCGAAGGCTTGTCTCCTCCCTCCGCGCCGCTCTTGAACGTCCAGTTCGCTTGTAGAGTTGAGTAGGAACGCAAACTTTACATAACATATCCCCTTCTCCCTCGAAGCTCCTTTATCCTCTTTTGTTTGTTCCCATTATGAAGACTGATCCCTCAGGCTGATTTCTTGTTAATTTGGCAACGCTGTAGACTGAATTACGAACACCGGGTGATCTGGAAGGCGGTGTCTTCAAGAAGCCATTATAAGACTAGCAATTCCTGCCACTAGGGCTGGTTTTTGGAACATATGCTATTCTAACTCTAGTCAATTATGTATATTTTCTCAGAAATAAGGTAGGCCTATACGATTAAAGAACAGGATATGATGAGCATTAACGATTTTCTCAGAAGCAATGTGTGTCTTGCTATTCGAAGAATTAATTATAAATATTAAGGTCTTACATAACAATGAAGACTTTTCTGTTCGGATTCTTAAGCAACAACAGACATTTAAAAGCAGAGGGACTCACTCGTCATGCGGTTAGCAGGGCACCAATCTAAGGAAAACAAAAGGACAGCACATTCAGTTCTTAAGAAAGAGAGATGACCAGGGCCGGGTGTTTATGGAGGTCGCGAAAATCACGACATAATAGATCTACACTAGATTTTTGCTAATCTTTACGAATTAAATTATGTTGATTAATATAATATGCGGATAAAACAATCGCGGCAAAACCGAAATAGGGTTAATAGCGAAATATGAACACATTCGCGAATTATTACTATTGCATCGTTTTATAGCGAATTTCATATTCCGAGTATATATCCAAGTAGGCTATATTACATGGTATTCCAGGTGTTCTGATTATATTAGTGAACTCAAAAGACGGAGAATTCAACATTTCACTAATAATTTGAAAGTGTTAATATGAGGGCTGCAAGTTTTTTTTCGTTTTTAATGAATGTGTGTTAAATACGCCTCAATCCAACAAATACTGTCCATTGGCCATACTGCACTTCTATCAGAATCCAACGAAACTTTATTGTTAATTATTTGGAAAGCAATATTCATACTTAGTTAATACTCTAATTCCAAAATAATTGTATTTTCCAGAATTTCCATTAATCTTCTCCAAGAGTACAAATCAACCTCCAACAATCTCCGCCGACACCAATATTAAAAACACAAATGACAAAATTAATCAATCTGCTCCTGGAGATGACTCTCCACTGTTCTGTAGTGGAATGAATCCAGGACTTCTGCTATATAATGGAACAAATTATTAGATTGCTTGTATACCTGCTATGGTGCAGTGAAATGATTGGGCTATGAGTAGATCATAATAAATAAAGTTCTAATTACAAGGATGTGTTCAGAAATGAGAATTAGGTTGATGATATTATTATTATTATTATTATTATTATTCATAGTGTTCTGCCCAAGGACAGGTCTTTCACTGCAAACCCAGCATTGTCAGTGTTTCCCATTTTCCGCCTTCCAATAATAATAATAATAATAATAATAATAATAATAATAATAATAATAATAATAATGAAATATAAGATAGAAGTAACTCTTTTAAGTGCCATGAGGGCGTATGGGAGGCATGAAGATAGAGCTCCATACTTTTATGGCCTCTAAACTAGAATGAAAATTAAAAATAAATAAAATCAGAAACTATCGTACTGCATGTACTTAAGTACAGCAAATGTTTAATGCTGAAAATGGATGTGAAATTATCCTAAATTAAATTACGTTCATCGTATTCGTATCTAATGCGGCATTCATTATCTTCAATTATTTGAAATTTCGTCGTTTCTTCTTTTAAAAGTTCCACTGAAATTTAGTACAATCTCCCAGACGCCAATAATGCCCTCAGTGTGAAGGAAGACTGGCCAGTATCGTTAACAAATAAATCATATGCTAATGCTTACAAAAATCGATCTCCCATTTATTTCACCAAGTTGTTTTACAAACCAAACGCGATTTAATGCAACAATCTGTGACGTTATAAGCATTCATCTATGAAAAAGTCTGGTGGATTTAGCGATAAATTAAAAGACGTGGGTATAGTGACAAATGAAGTGTGATTCGTAAGTCGGAAATGAATAAAAACAGTTGGCAACACCGCCCACACAGGATATGAGACAAACAATATGTTAAAACGCAACCCGGAGAATTAGCTATTATGTTCATTTAATTAATAGCTTGTGGTAACGAGAATTGAAACCTTACAAAGCAGCACAAAGTTATTTATATGTGAAAATATAACCTTACTCATTAATATCATTTCCGACGAAGGAATCCTTAGACATATTTTCAATTTAAACTCTCTGATTGATACGGTTTATTTTCTTTTTCTACAATAGAACTATATTAGTGATTTAACCTAGATAGATGTAAATGTATAAGTTTGTTAAATACAATTTCGTCCTTAATTCTTTTAAACCCTTGGTTTTTCTGAACCGACGCATGCGAGTTGCGACGTGCGAGGCGGGCCTCGCACCTCGCAACTCGCATGCGTCGGTTCAGAAAAACCAAGGCTTTATGTATGATTGTACGATAAATGAATAATAATAATAATAATAATAATAATAATAATAATAATAATAATAATAATAATAATAATTCAGTACTATTATTTTTCAAAACGTCATTCTAAAAACCATATGTGTCTTATGGTAGTCGAATCATTGATGCAGAATATGATCATGCAGAGGAAGCGATGTACGCTTGTGTACAGCGATATTTAGTGAGAAGTGAGTCTTTGTGGTCAAGAATTATTATTCACAGGAAATTTTCTTATAGTCACATTCTCAACAAAAGCACGATATACGAGATATCACAACAAAAATACATCGCATGTGCATTCAGACAAGAAAATGAAACGGCGACGTCGACGGGTGGGTTGCTAACAGCAAAGATGATGAAATTAAAGCTCGTCTGGAGTAGAAAATAATAAGACTGGGACATGAGACTTACAGGAGTTTCTCCGTTTCCTGCAAGGAGAAACCGTACAGAATCACAGTGGTTAATCAGCTGCAGCCCCCCCTTCCCATACTAGTAGAGAGAGATTCTGTAACGGGATACTTCAGTCTCTGCATGACAGAGAAATTGACGTACAGTACATAAGTCTCAGAACAAGCATTGCAGCAATGAACTGCACTGAAGAATGAAATATTAGCAGTGTGGTGTAACACAAGTATGGGGAGGTACTGTACATCGGGTGACATTTGGACTCCTTTCTTCGCTGACAAGCAAACGTTCTGATGTGGGCAGATAAAAAAAGTTTAATTTTTTTCTTCCACCATGTTAATGATGTCAAAAGCAGTGCTTACACAAATTTTGGCCACTCGACCGCAATTACGAGGGCCGTAAAAAATAAGTTCACCAGGGGCCATTAACAGAAAAAGAACACAATTTCATTGAACAAATTTATTGGAAGATACACAGCAATAATTGAGCCGTTCAGAGCAGAAGTGGTGTAAGTCAAAAATGGGTAATGAGAGTTAAAGTAAACATTCTGTAAAACACAGCGCAAAGTAGCAATTAATATTCAATTTATTTAAACTATTAGTAGTCAGTGGATAGCAAGGACATATTAATTGCTACTTTGCGCTGTACTTTACAGAATTTTTACTTAAAACCTCATTACTCAATTTTGACTTACACCACTTTTGCTCTGAACGGCTCAATTGTTGAGCTATTTGTTAACATATTTTTCATAGGAATTGACACATTTTCATATCATGGGAGTGACATAGAGAGGTACAGAGGCAATGAAACGCTGGTTCCGATCTGAGGCGGCTGACTTCTACGACACAAAAATTATCGTTCAATTCAAGGCACTAATGAGCACAAAACATTTGTGTTTTGTTAAGATATACTCCCCTCCCCTACCCCATTAGCGGGTGCTTCAATTTGAGTCATTCACTCAAGCGTCCCAGTATAGGGGTGACGCACGGTAACCGTAGATCTTTTTGCCGCCGTAGCGTTGCCCACAGCGCACCATAGGAAGCGATCTACATAGCACTGATGGAATGTCGGTAGGAAAATCTGGAGTACCTCACGAAAACCTACCACCAGGCACCATCTTTGCCCATCGCAGATTCTATTCGTACCCAGAGGGATTGGAACCTGGGTTACCAGAGTGGAGCCGACTTCAGCCGTACGGTTAACGGTACGAGCAGTATTGACAAACTGTAGAACGGAATTGCTTAAATCATTACAGTTCCTCAATATTTTCGCTTCAATAATTCCTCATAATGCTTATCTCAGTTTTCCTTTTCTTTTTCGAAAATTAGGGTAGCTGCGAATATATTGAATAAGCAGTCGCGGACAGCCGATAAGGAGTGGTCCTCCATCTTGAGGGTTGGACGAAGAGCTAAGAACCCATCACCTTAAAAATGCAGCTTTTTACGAAACCACAACAAAAGCCTCGGAATGGGACTGATTCTCTGACACGACCACAGCAAAGGAATAAAGTTATGAGATTTGGTACTTGGAGTAGTACGTATGGGCTAATCCAGAAATGCATTATAGAGTGTTAGTTGGGAGGCCGAAGGGAAGACCTTTGGGGAGGCCGAGATGTAGATGAGAGGATAATATTAAAATGGATTTGAGGGAGGAGGGATATGATGGAAGAGACTGGATTAATCCTGCTCAAGGTAGGGACCGATGGTGGGCTTATGTGAGGTCTCTTAAAAGCCATTTTGGAACATCTAGGATATATCAGCGGTCGCCAGCATAGAGCACCCTGGGGTTAGCATCTCTTACCAGCGGAGAACACAGTGCACTATGGTGCACTCGTAGCTGCTAGCGGGTATGCTCTCTACCTCTTCCTGCTGCACGACGGGGCACACGGGACGGCTCCGCTTACCCTTTACACATTTCAGCGAGTGCTGATGACCACTGATCTATATCATCTCCTACAAACAACATCAAGGGTACTGCTCACACCGAATTTCTGATTTTCACCGAATCATTACGAACTTAATGTCAGTATATTAATAGCGGATACATATACTGACACTATGTCTTGAGAATGAACGAAAATATGTCTAGAACATAGATGTCCAATATTGTAACTCGTATGAGGTAACCCCTGGCGTAAGCAACCCGCAGCGCATATTCTTTAAGGTCGTTTTTCCTATTTTACATGGAAAGTTAATGACCTTAGCAGAGCATGCTTGACGTGCAATATCTCCTGGTTATATAGGCGTTTGGACACCCATAGTCTAGAATAAAAACTATCTTATGCGAAACTGAAAACGTCCAAGAAAAGTACTACATTGAGGACAAAGCACATTGTATAATATGATTAATCGTGATTGGTAACAGTAATGATGTTTTCTTGTTTTTGATTATACATTAATTATACATTGATTTACGCTGTTTAAACATGATTACGGAAGTTAATTGACGTCTTCGCGCCTATCAGTTACTCTGGAATCCGATGTGTAAGCTTCGAAGAAAGCTGAGGACAAAGCTACCCATGTCTTGGCGGGTGATGGAACGATGCAATCAAGGTAACACAATCCGGGCTTTGTCCACTGCTGTACAATGAGGCTTTTACACAATGGCTTACAATGACGATTATGCAAGGGTTCGCACCCCGTGGAGGGCGTCATAACGCCAAGACAATGTGCATTACCTGAATACTGAGACAAGCGTTTCACACGTGACATCACCCGACTGAGTTTGATTCTACATTTAGACAAATTAGATTTACTAGATTATCTCCATATTACTGTCTCATAAGTTCTCATTAGAAAGAGTATAAGTTAGTCTCTTATTTTATTTCTACGAAAATAATGTGATAAAACGATTTACAGACCAGGGCGTTGGCTTACATAATGTAATCAACCGGACGGCGCGCGATCGGCACGAAGGCCATGCAACACGCGGCAAAACGTCTCCCACTCTCTCACCTCTTCAGTCTCTCTGTAGGAATAGTTGTGTTGACGTTAGATTGCATGTTACATTTAGGACATACACACACACACACACACACACACGCACGCACGTCCTACGGGATGTGTAGTGATAATGGCCCAGCACAAGCTCAATGCCATGTAACTTTCTAAAAACAAAATCGTCGAAACTAAAATCTCGTAACTTCTTGTCCATTGTTCGTTGCAATGTTTTAACTCCTTCCTCATGTTTTACGAAGTTCGACAATATTCCAGTTGGTTAGAACTAACAGTTGATGAACTAGAATGTCTGCTCGTTCGTTACCAACAATTCTATATAATAAAACTAACTAAATAAACTTGAGGCGTTAAAAACTACAGTAGGTTTAGTTTAATGAAAAGTCTTTTAATAAAGCAGTGTTAGTTACTTTATTTTGAAAGTGTATGTATCTTGCATGACACTGCTACACTACTTGTTTACCACCAAATGCCTCAAGAGAATCCCATCGGCCAATTGGGCGATGTGCCGGATGCAAGTGGGAAGCAGTCTACACACAACTTGGAGAGACTGGTTCCTTTAGGTCAACGCTTCCACAGTTCCACCCACGCACAAACTCTTGCACATCATTACCATACACAGCACTCCCCCCACCGCACCCTAGGTAGGCCTATTACTTTCAAACTACTGCTGTCCACTGCGAGGCCGGTGATACATTTACCTCGCGCCCTACGTACGCAAATTTAATTGTGCCCACTTCAACTAAAATGTCAGGAAAGAATATATTTCAACATCAAAGTCGGTTATAAACTGGGTACTTGAACTTTTTCCTGTATTTCCATGAGTACGATCTTACCACTTTGTTTTAGTTGCATTTCAGGGGCACCATTTCAGTTTTTTCTTGGGAGCGGACAAGATTTTTTTAGGGAAGACCTTAAGGGACACTAGAACCGAGTTCTAGAAGATGTAGGGCCTACTTTTAAAATATTATTATGCTATATATAGCAATTTCTGGGTTTTTGTAGACAGGAATAAACATTCTTTGGTCCATAGAATAACTTTGAAGATATTACATTCGTGCCTCTGGTTCGACATATCTTTACGACGTCGCGTAAAAAAGAAACAATTCTATTTTGAAAATTCACATCTAGATGACGCATTAAGAGCAGCCTCTTCCAGCTACACACACGAGAATTTCAATACGCAACATCCCTGCAGTATTATATTTCACAATAATTATGTAGTAAATTATGTTTTTTTTTATTTTAGTTGGTTATTTAACGACGCTGTATCAACTACTACGTTATTTAGAGTCTATGAGATTGGTGATAGCGAGGTGATATTTGGCGAGATGAGGCAGAGGATTCGCCATAGATTACCTTGCATTCACATTACGGTTGGGGAAAACCTCGGAAAAAACCCAACCAGATAATCAACCCAAGCGGGGATCGAACCCGCGCCCGAACGCAACTTCAGACCGGCAGGCAAGCGCCTTAACCGACTGAGTCACGCCGGTGGATTAAATTATGTTTTATAAAATTTTTACAAATTAAAGATTGTCGGCGTTATTATTATTATTATTATTATTATTATTATTATTATTATTATTATTATTATTATTATTATTATCGTGACCACTATATTGTACGAAATGGAAATATAAAAATTGTAAATTTATCCTTTGAAGAGGTAAAAAAAAAATTGAAATATCTTGGAGCAACAGTATCAAATATAAATGACACTCGGAAGGAAATTAAACGTAGAATAAATATGGGAAATGCCTGTTGTTATTCGGTTGAGAAGCTTTCGTTATCCAGTCTGTTCTCAAAAACCTGAAAGTTAAAATTTATTTATTGTTTATATTACCAGTTGTTTTGTATGGTTGTGAAACTTGGACTCTCACTTTGAGAGAGGAACAGAGGTTAAGGGTGTTCGAAAACAAGGTGCTTAGGAAAATATTTGGGGTTAAGAGGGATGAAGTTACATGAGAATGGAGGAATTTACACAACGCAGAACTGCACGCATTGTATTCTTCACCTGATATAATTAGGAACATTAAATCCAGATGTTTGAGATGGACAGGGCATGTAGCACGTATGGGCGTATCCAGAAATGCATATAGTGTATTAATATAGCGGGTGGCCCGAGGGAAAAAGACGATTAGGGAGGCGAGACGTAGATGGGAGGATAATATTAAAATGGATTTGATGGAAGTGGGATATGATTGTAAAGGCTGGATTAATCTTGCTCAGGATAGGGACCGATGGCAGGTTTATGTGAGGGCGGCAAAGAACCTCCGGGTTCCTTAAAAGCTATAAGTAACTAAGTTACGTTTATTAGGCTATTATTATTATTATTATTATTATTATTATTATTATTATTATTATTATTATTATTAGAGAAAATCAAAATGCAAGACCACATATGCGCAGAATGAGAAACTGTTCACCCATCCTAATCTTTGTTCCCCGACTATTTATCTACCTGTCTATCTGTCTGCCTACTCATCCATATCAATATATCCGTCTATAATACCTACCTATCTGCCTGTCTTTCTATACATATATCCATTCACTTTATTTATATATGTACGATCGTACGTCTGACTAATATATATCTATATATGCACGAATATGTATCCATTTTTTCATCAACCAACCCTTCTTTACATACTCAAACGGCAATGAAAGATATAGGGAAACTTCAATAACAAGAATAATACCTCTCTACAGAAAAGAACCATTATCCAAGAAATATTTCTAATAACTGGGAAGTTCAGCGATTGTTATGCAACTCGCATACGTCGCTACATGTCTGTAATGTCAAAAGTTTCCTTGTTCCAGAAATCCAATCCCAGCATTGCAGGTTTGACATCGGGACGAAAAATATAAAGGTCTCCCATGGGAATTTCTACTAACCTACAGTTTGGAAGAGGGGGAAAAAAAATCACTTTGACGCTTAACGTGTTTAAAGCATGGAGGAGAGGGAGCAGAGGAAAGGGGCTACCCTGCTCTTTTAGCCCCCGCCAACCCTGTCAAATACGTGGCATTTTGATGGAAAGTTTCTCCACCCCCCTAGTCATTTACAGTTGCGACTCAGGACACCTTTCCTTGTCCTTTTTTATGGTTCTTTCTACCTCACTTAAATCTTCGATTACATTAAGGAACACACTACAAGGGTCTATAGAAAATGCTTTTGTTGTTTCCAGTTCTGCCTTCTACTGTTCAACGTTGCTTGTCCAGTATTAAACTCTGGAATTTAAGCAGGGGAAGTCTGGATAGTCTTCAAATCCTTATTAATGTTGTCTTAATAAATATGGGTGCTATTCATAGACATTTCGCTAGCCCGCGCTACGAGCGTGCTAAACTAGCCCCGGCTATCGACTGGTTACTCGTACAGGATTCATAGCATATCTTATCGCTAACACTGATTTATGAATACGAAAAACGTTAGTTCGCTGATCATCCACCGGAAGCCCGCGCTAAGAATGTCTTTATTCGCAATGAAAAGTAATTCAAATCAATATCAAAATCCAATTAAAGTTTTCATTTTGGAGTGCTAATGTTATATAAATTTCATGACACTATGTCAGTGATATACTTCTTATGTGGCAAGGAAATATGAAAGACGAATATAAAGTAGAATTCCAACGGTGGAGATGAGATTTCCTACATTTGTGATGGGAGAGACAGGGATGTACTTGATGATAAAGTTGAAAGATACAAATATGGAGTATAAAAAAGACGACTGTATAGTGAGGGTTACATAAGAACAGTTCCTAAACAGCAAATATTGCCGTCTTGTCAATGTTGCCAACTGTTACCAGATATCACCATATGAAGTAAAATCACGATCATACGTACTGAATGACTTATTTACTTACCGTACTTTACCATTATGTTGGAAGGATATTCTAAGTAATTCAATAATTTGTAACATATTATCGTAAGCAAACTATACGAGAAAGAGACCAACACGTTAGGTATTTTGTCTGGCAATATGAAATTCATTTATTTGACTAAACAATTGATTCACAAGACTTAACCTAAAAGATATTTTGTTTGACCACACGAAATTATTAGTACTGACACCGAAAACCACATATAACCATAAAATGTATGCTTAAGAATACTTACTCCTAATAATTTTGTTATTCTAGTTATAATTGCTGTCTCCGTGAGCATAAATTTATTCCTTCTTCATTATCTTCTTTCGGTTAAATCTGAAAGAACAGAATAGTTATCCCCACCCTCGCAGCACGTTTTACGCTTTCTTCGTGGAGTCGCTGCCATGCTCCCTCTTTTTTTACATTACTGTAATAAAAATCTAAACACGAATGAAATTGAATAAAATGTGAAATGGTATTTCTATCGATTACCCACCTGCATTATCACACCCAAGTATGTTATATTTATTTACACTTACCTGACTATAGTTTTGAATTGTAACCACAACGCAATACAGAAAATAACTATTATGTATTAATATTAATACTGATATTAATGAATTATTAGTATGTTCAAATTTCATTAGCTTCCAGTAACCTGCTCAGAAATCTAGTACAATTTTAATTTCATGGAACTCCAGTCTGTCTCAGCTGCCAACATTGACAGTTACAAAATCACTACCATTTGTAGTACTTGTCAATATCGAAATTCGAAACGAAGTTGGCAAAAGAAAATTCAACCTGCAAACAAGAAAATCACTACAATTCACTAGCATATGTAGTAATGAGGGAAAAATTGTTAGGTTTCACCCTTAGGGTATGAAGTAAGCTGACCCGGACTATACCGTGTACCGTATAGTACAGTCATCAACAATCAGATCACACACAGCGAACAGATGAAAGGAGATCACCAACAGAATATTTTAAGGTAGATCTATTGTTAATTATACTTTTAAATATATTCAGTAAATACGTTAATTCTGGCGGTACAATGGATCACAGGACATGATGTTTGGAAAAGAGGAGAAACTTCCGAGTAGTACAAAATTCTTAATTTATTTCGAAGAAAATTAAATTTTATTCTCGATTTCTTTCCGACTAGTTGAGAAGCACGCTGACAGCAGAATAATGACTATCAAATCCTTCCAAACAAGACGACATGGGCTGTCGCAATATTCTGTTTTAATACTGTACTAGTCAACTTATATGCTTGAGACTCATAATGCTCTGGACAAAAAAAAAAAAAAGTATTTGTAAAGTGAAGTATCCAATGTAGCATTCAATTAATATCATGACAAATTTGATGCAAGATGTTTTCAAAGAAACTGTGGAGCATTATCAGTTTGGTGTCTTTCAATGAAAAGTGGTCAGTTTGTAAGTCGAAGGTAAGGTAAACCGAGGGAAATTTCCCTTTACACAAAATGGGAAAATATTGAACATTTTTGGCTAAAATTGTGAAAAATGTTATGGTTTCGGAATTTCTAAAACATTTATAATATTAACAATACTTTTTTTTTATAAAAGATAAAGGTACTCCATTTTCATGCTTCACAGATATCATGGATGATCAACACATCGTATCCTGTAAAACCCTCACAGCAGAAGAAAACATCATATGCAAAATTGCCTTCTGGAAAGCTAGATCGCTAATGGCTTCATTGCTAGACGCGACTTTGCATCAGAAATCAACAAACCACGCTAATATTTATTGCTCTCTGTAAAACAGTCAAGTTTTTATATTTCGAATTTTCGACATATCAAGGTAATTCTAATTTACCGGTGGTATGCGGTATCGTATAAATTGTGTGTGTAATATAACTCTTAGTTATGTTATTTGACCCTTTCGATATCTCGAAGGGTATTTCATGCCTCAGACATAGTGTTCTGTCAAATGGCAGTTATTTCACTCCAAATCCAGAATTCTCCTATATTTCCTATTTTCTGCCTTCCTCTTACTCTCCTCATACGATTCATATTATCTTAATGTCGTCTATCATCATTCTGATATCTTCTTCTGCCCCAAACTCTTCTCTTCACATTTCCTTCCAGTGCATCCCTCAGTAGACAGTTTCTTCTTAGCTAGAGACCCAACTAATTAGCAGGCCCCGAATATTTATGTAATATAAAGTGCGAAATATGGGCATAAAAATTTAGTAAATATTGTGGACATATGTACTTAAATATGTAGTATTAATAAAATATGTAATTTAAAATCACTATTTATTAATACATTAAATTCACAAAAATGTCGTCACAATTTAACTGGTCAGTTGAAGTGGGAGAATGCAGCCTGGAAAGTCGATTTGCCATTTCCACCCCATTGTAATAACTTGCAAAATATACATCCTGTCTCTGCCACAATGCATGCTTCTTCTTGTGTCTTAAGATTTCCTAGAAGAATATTTTTGTGTCATACACAGAACGGTATTTTGACTTGCCTAACACCCGATCAAAATCCCTCGCTAATGGCCTACTATAAATTTGTAACAAAATTAAATGACTGGCACACCTGACCATCCCAGATTCTGAGAAAACAATAGTGCAAATCTATAGAGTTGATGCACTCCGAACTACTGTGTTTTACAGACACAGGGTTGGAATCGCCAGTTTTATGTTTGTTGTTACTTTTAAAAGAACTATTCTTTTAACCCAGTTTTAGAAATTGAAGTATTTTCTATAGTTGTGAACAGAACATAATAATGATTAGGTGAGGGGTTTGGACTTTTTCCATTGCTGGTTGTCACAATAAAAAATTAAGACACAACGTTTCGAAGGGTGGTTCTCCCTTCGTCTTCAGGTGGATCAGTCATACAGAATAGCTGTACGTAACGATCCCAACAGCAGGTTTTTTCCTTTCTCTTCTTCCTTCCACCATTGCTTTCCAACCCCTCATTTAGATCAGAACATAATAATGTCAGTTCTGGGTTCTTTCTCTTTACCAGCATCGTGTACTATAGTGAGAACAAAAGGCGGTCCTCCAGGTGGTGTTATGGGACAGGGATATTACGATTTATCTCCAAGTATATATTATGAAAGAAAACGCAATACATTACTCTGGAAAATAAAACGAATATAATAAACAAAAATTAAAAATTCAATAATTGCCTAGATATGTACAAAAATGTTACATTATTTACATAATATGTAAAATATTTAATATTAGTAAGAATATGTAAAAATATGTAAAATGAAACTCAACTATAGCCTAACCATATCAGAACCACAAATCGCCGACATTTGTCATTTTCAGTAGTCTACAAGTAAAGGAATGCAATATGTAATTACATAAGAATCCGGCCTTACAATTACATTTTCTCTTCCTGATCAGTTTCAGCATTATTCTTTCATCACCCACTCTTTCCAACACAGCTTCATTTCTTATTCTGTTTGTCCATTTCACACGCTCCATCTTTCTTCATATCCATATTTCAAAATGCTTCTAGTCGTTTCTATTTTAACTCCAAGTAAGGGTGAAACTTGTTCAGTAGTGTACAATAAAAAGGATGTGATGAAGTACCGCTACTTTAAAGTATGTTGTAATTACTGTCTTCCTTTCAATGGAAGTGTCCTCAAGAAGTGGACAGTCTCATTGCTCGGATACTGGAAGTTAAGGAAAGAATTAGCTCCCTTTTTTCCAGGAATCGGAACTAACTAATCTTACTTCAGTCCTTCAATACCATTATGTAGGAGTACAATAACTATACTTAGTACGCATAATGGAAACCATCACAACAATGGAATGGGAAAGGAAGGTTAAGATTTGTCCCCAACATTATTCTTTTGGAGGAAATTGATTTGAAAATTGATGTCGAACTTCGTTTGTGATGAGATGACTGATGACAAAAAAGATAAAACTGTCAACCAAAAATGCAGAGATACGATCTCCACACAACGTGAAGTTTCACTGTCTGAAAAAACACAATAGATCTCAAACTGTACTGTTTTAACCTAAGTGCATTTCACTGTACAATTTTCAACTTTAATGAGATATTCTGGTTACTACAGTACCTGCTACGGAATGAAGTAAGGTGGGGATAAGTAGTCACGGCATAGACTACAGTAAATTCAGCACCAAGAAGAAAAAGAAGAAGCAAATATTGGAAACTGTTACGTATAAGAGACAAAGTAGGCAGTTGATTCGCAAAATTAAAAAGGTATGAGCAAAAAAAAAAAAAAAACAAAAAAAAAAAACTGTAGCGGAATTCGACATTCCTGCTAAAAGTGTGCCAATCATTGTAAAGAAGGACACGGTTACTAATGTTATGTAGGAGCCGCACATTTCGCAAAGGAAAGAAAACGTTTGAAATTTTTAAGTTATCCCAAATTAAAGGGAGCGACGTTTAAATTGGTAAAGAGTTGAGGGACTAAATTATTCGACTTCAAAACTACAACTTCCCGAACAAGCATAAGAATTTGCTAAAAAGTTAGAAACTGTATCATTAGAGACAAATGCAGAGATCTTAGATGAAGTTAAGCATCGTAATAGAATCGTAGTGGAGAAGAAGTAAAATAAACTGACAGACTTCTTTTCTGAGATTTGTATTTGAGGTAAAATATAAATCTGAAGTGTATGCAAATATGAACTTAATAAGACAAAATTACGCGTTAACTGAAAATAAGAACTACTGACTTTGATTATAGCATTTAAATTGTAGCCAGTTGTAATATAACTAGTGTAGTAATTACTGACAACAGTAGGATATAGATGTAATTAATTGCAGTACTGTGTTAAATGTTGTGCAATAATAATAATAATAATAATAATAATAATAATAATAAGAATAATAATAATAATAATAATAATAATAGATACTTTTGTTATTTTTAGCATATTTTCTATATGTCGAATTTCGATAATTCGATGCAATTTCCATTTCCAAAAGCACTTCGAGATATACTGTAGGCCTAGTATAAGAGTTCCACTATATTCGACTATATTCAGAATTATCTTCATGTGTTTTCACCAAAACAATTCACGTAACTTTTACAGTTATGAGAAAGATTACAGGTTTGTTTCAGCACGGTTCAGAATAGATTCTGACCTCCTGCTCATGCGCAGTATATCTCATTGTGCGTTCGAACAAGACTTGAATTGATTCTGAACTCCCAGTTCCCTGTTCCAACATGCTTTGCAATTCGTTCAGAACGAATGAAATTGCTTCTCGATTACGAGCAGGGGCTAGGAATTCTGAATTGCTGACGCATGCGCAGATGGCTTAATCTGAGGTTGAGGTTAAAATGCATAGGGCCGTATTCATAGACATTCTTAGCGCGGGCTTTCGGTGGATGATTAGCGAACTAACGATTTTCGTATTCATAAACCAGTGTCAGCGATATGATATGATATGATATGAATCCTATTTAGCACGCTCGTAGCCCGGGCTAGCGAAAGGTCTATGAATAGCACCCTTAATGTCGGGATGAGACTTAAAAGAAATGGCCCACGGATCTCCTCCTCCCTCCTCTACACTATTTTCTTCTACTACTCCCACTTGCTTGGCAATTATGCCAGGTTCTTTCTACTCTCCATTAATAAATTACTGTTAATATTTTAATAAAATAAAAAAAATTATACAGGAGAAATAAATTTACTGTAAATTCACAGGGCTAGCGGGTTCAAAGCTGGGTGCCTGGTTTAAATGGAGTGCACTGGTATAATAATTAATATGGAGGCATGAGATAATTACTCTGCGTGCCATTAAAATTTCACTTTGATTCAATGTCCCCGTTTAAAAAAGAAAAAGTTAAAATGCTTCGAGACTGGGCAGGTTAAAATAAAAAAGTCGATCATGAATGAATTGGAAGGTGATAGTGATATATTTTTTTATGACAAATTAAGTTCGAGAGACGAGAAGAAACTCCGAAGGCCGTGAAAGAACAGTTCAAGAAACGTTCCAAGAATGTAAAATCCCGAACAAGTTCTGAGAACGTAGTCAACTAGTGCATGCGTCGAAAGATACTCGGTATTAGTTCTTAACCATTTGGAGCATAGTGGTTATTCAGAAGAACCACCGTTTTCTTTGTTTCTAAATTTTGTGACACAGATATTCCACCAAGGAACCATCTCTTGAGTATACATAGAGCTGCCATCTGTGTTTTGAAATTGTGTGCAGAGTTAAAATGCTGAAAAAAAAAATTGATTGAAGCTTTGGTATGATCCATGATATGAAAAACATAAAAAATTAATTTGTGCTTCAAAGGGTTAACGCGTTCTGAATTTCTTGCTGGGACGAACCTTATGTTACTTGGTTGAATACAATGTTATTTCCCAAGAGATTCCATCCGCCAATATTAGCTGAGGGAACACCGAGCAGGAAAATAGATACTAATAATGGGGACAGGGAACTACATCTGTGGTATTCGCCAAATAATTCATTGTTCATCAAAACTGGTAAGCTGCCGCCGGTTCCATATTGGAAAACTTAGGCGTCGGGGTTAATTGCAGGGACTACCTTGTTGCTTCCGACGTAGAAAACCCAAAGAATTGGTTGGTCTCCTTGGGAAGATTGTAAAAGCAGTATTTGATTATGGCTAAGCAGAGGTGGACAGTGACACAAGAACAGAAAACCTGCTCACTCACTGTCCACCATAACCTGAACTTGAACACGGGTCTCCAAAGTAGAAAGCCGTCACACTACCTAGTACGTTTGCATACGAATACGTGTTAAAATCACTCACACACATTGCGGAAATGCACAGCTTTAAAGAGGTTGGGTGTGTCAAAGAGCAGGTGGGAAGGGAGTCCTGGACCGTGGAACAGAATTAGTGAATCCATCAGAACGACCAGACATTGACCGGGGGGGGGGGGGGAGCGGATAAATTAGACTGCAGGTAAAGTGCAAGGGGATGGACTCTGCCACACTCTGCCCTGTCTGTATTGTGTGGGCATAAACAGACCGGGACGAGCCAACTCCACCTACGACAACCCATGCCCACCCACCAATTTACCAGCGCTACCCAAAGCTTTTCATAGTAACACTCCATTCATGGCACAGAGCTCAAAAAGATATCTACAGAAATCTTTCTTTTCCTAGCATTTTATGGCATTCGGCAGGTATGAGGCCAGGTAGGCAGCTGTACAAGAAAGAGGCAAAGTAATCCGAACGAAGGATCATTCTTCGCCAAGCGATTAGAGAGAGTCTTTCAAGGTTTCTTGGAAAAGAGTATTGGAATTTTGGTTTGGTATTTTCTGCATAGCTGCAGATTCAAAAGACCATGCCGTAAGTTTCATCCCGTAAAAGAATTCGTCCCTCTTTTGACTTCTGAGTTTGAAAAAAGTATTCATGTGTATGGGTTATGAACATACAGTATGTAGTCTAGTTCTCCTCTCAAATTCATCAACATTTAGATTTTCCCTCGCACTTCTCCAAGGATATGTAGCTTGGGCGGCACGGAAGTTGATAAGAAAAATCTGCAGAAATAACATTTTAAAAGCAGAAAAATGTCAAAGTGAAATCATTTATACAAATGTATCTTTTCTTTTATAGCATGCATAGCTTAAACGATAAGAAACAAAATACAGAGACGATTTTTTTTTTAAAGATTTGTTGAATAATGTACGAAATTACTCGCAAATTAAAACGGAATTATTAAAAAACATGTAATTATTATAGTTTTACTCCAAAACAAGGTGATGAACGATAAAAAACAAAAACAGTAAGTGGGCCTAAAAGTAGCAGAAGTGGGGTTTTAAGAACTATTAAATGCTGTAGAAAAATACATTATTAATTGAAATTATTTACAAACATTTCTATTTTTATCTTGTCCAAGAATGAATCTGATATTAAAGCAGCAGAAATGCAAATCGAAAAATCGTTAAATTCAATGAAAATGGATAAATTAAAAATAAACAATTTACTAATATTGAGAAAGTATCGGAACATATACAAAAGGCATGGAAGAATAATATTACATTCATATTCTTCTGTTCAACGACGACTTCAATTTACAATGGCTAGTCACAGACGCACAATGATAATGGATCGGTATTTTTTAAGTAAGAATAACAGGAGAAACGGATATAACAGAAGTAACCGAATAAAATTTATACCACTATGTTTTTTGTTCGCTACAACCTTTAATATCTCATAAGAGTCGAATTTCGATTACTATGGAGCAGCCATCAGCTAAGCTTTGACTGGGCATAAATACGTCCAAATTTATGTTCAATAGATAGGGGTGTTGCATCACAAAATGCATCCCGCCGAAATAGAAATTCAATGCCGATAATGAGGGTTTTCACCCTCGTGCTATATTTCAATTTAAAACATTTCCGATCCCACTGGATGAGTCAGCACAATCAGCAACCTCAATTAGAAGCGATACAATCTCTATATAAAGAAGTGCGACCTTCCTTAATGTGTGAGATAATGGAATCGGGGATCTTTTCTCACCATGAATCATCCCATTATTATTATTGTGCACCAACGTTACCACCTCTACTTTATGAATAATTATTATGTAGAGAGAAACAATCTTGGCTTGTCAATTTGATATAGTCTGAACTTAGTGCAGTTTTTTTTCTCTCCGGCAAACAACGCTTTGCTTGTAACTGTATGTAAAACAGAATTAAAAACATATTGTGTAGTTATAAATTGTATTTGATCTAACCACATGACGGAGAAGCAAAATATTTTCTGATTTATTCGTGCCCGAACAGTGTCTCCCACTAGTCTCGTCATCAAAAGAATAACGGTGCATATTTTTTTAAAGAATAATTAAAATTATTCATGAAATTAATAAGAGAACGACAATAAACAGAAGCAGTATAAGAGTGCAGGGCAATAAAGTAGGGAAAATAAATTAATGAAAGGAAACAGGAAGTAATAAAAAAAGGACAGAACAGACAGAAACCAAGACACGACGAAAGAAATAAAGAAGTAAAGCAAGTATGAGAAGCAAGGAGAAGGGATAAAAGAAAAAAAAGAGCAAACTAATGAAAGTACAGCGGCCAAACAAAAGTGACGAAATGTGAAAGAGAGGAAAGCAAAGACAACTCAAAATGAAGTGAAAAGAAAAGAAAAGAAACGAGAATGATAAAAAATGAAGAAAAAGAGCATGAATAAACAAAGAAAGAAAGAACATAAAATAATGAGTTAATAAATAATGGAAGGACGCGAGAAAAAACAATATATTAATAAAGGAGAAGAAATGTTAATGTTAAGGAAAATAATTAATTCCCTGATGTGGCCGCATAACCTAAGGCGTCACGGAATGACTCATGCGGAAAGACATTTTCTCATGAAATTTCGATCAGTGTATGGGACGGGTGCCCACTCAGCATCGTGATGAATTTTGGGAGATACAGTGCATAGCGAAATCCGGTTTCTTAAGCCAGCTCCAAATGCTGGGGGAGAGGGATTATCGTTCTGATAACACGTTACCCAAGTACTGGTTGGATGATCGTTCACCTCTGCTGATGCATGAGGACGTGAGATCAGCAGTTAGTTGGTCGCGCGACGGATTTTTCTAAAGGAAATAATGAAAGAAAACAATCAAGTAATGAACACATGAGTAGGAAAAAAAGATGCAAGAAAATGAAGGAAGAATGGGAAAGAAGAAATAGAAATTACAATTTAAAGAGACAATCAGTAAGAAATAAATAGAATGAAAAATGTGAAGATAGAGTAAAAAAAACACACACACAAAATTAATTAAAAGCAGAAAGAACAACTAAGCATAGAATAAATGAAGTAAAAATGAGGATTTTTGAAAGAAAGAAGGAAACAAGAAAGAAATAAGGAAAGAAAGAAAGAAAGATGTTTAATTTGTGACACTTCCTAATACAAAGCATTTTATAATCGTTGAAAAAAGAGTATTAGGGAATAAGAAACTGAAAGAAAAGAATAATCTGCAGCAAATTTTCTGTCTAAAATAGAGGATGCAAAAAGAAAGAAAGAAGAAAGAAAATGAAAACGTTTACCTTATAACAGTTGTCATAGAAAATGTTTCGGAATAGTTGAAATAGGACTGGCAAACAAGGAATTAAATTAAAAGGATAACCTACCATATAGCAACCTGTTCGTCTAAAATTCAAATACTGATCAAGTGTTCACTAACTGAAAACTCAGACTCACAGATTATTATTAGTAACCCTACATCTGGATTGGAAGACAGAGCCAGCAGCAGCAGACGAAGGGAAGCCCGGTCGCCATCTGTTACGTCGACGCGAAGAAAAGAACTCTTACCAACTTGGTAAAATGAAGTGCATTCATGCCAGAAAGAATGGCGGAGCAAACTGCAAGGAAGGAACCTATACAGGTAATGAAAGAAACGAGAAGGCCGTATTGTGCAGGATTTGAATTCCTGCTTTACGGTTCAGTGATGACGTTTGGATTGCAGTCTTCTTGGCGTCCCGTCGTTCTATTATCAACAATGAACGTTCTGTCTCCGCGTCGTCTTAGTCAGGGGTTACCAAACTCGTATCAGACTATTTCATGGCAACGAAAAAATAAAATTGCCACCTAAAATATTCACTTCGTAATTACTACTGAAATTACGAGTAAATACCAAAAATAAAATTTCCCAATATTACTAATGTATTACCAATGATGATAGCTAATTAAAAAACAATTTTAATTTCCTATATTATTACAAATACCAGTGATAAAAATACAATTATTATTTCTCATCGAAGTATTAAAAGTGTTGTGTTATTTTGTAAGTAGGGATGTTTCCGAAATGAAACCATAAGCTGAGTGCATAAAATACAGACTACGAACAAAATAAAATTACTTTTAACACGTTATATCATACACTATTTTTGAGGGCCATTTCTGAAAGTAGATATGTCAACTCTGTCAACAATAATTGAATGTTGTTAGCCACACAAAACCGGAAAATGTGTAGTTTTAAAAAGGGAAAAATTATCCAGAAAATGAAAAAAGTGAACCTGAAGAATGGGTACAAAAGCTGTAGACTATCTTTAGAATTATTGCCTCGCAAAATCTCAGCACCAATATGATATACGTTACATACAACAAGTTCACTGCATGTTGTAAGCAAAAGAAAGCGAAATGTAACTAAAAATATTAGTGAAGTGATTCTATACAACGAATTATTATAAATAATTATACTAATTGCAATTTTCATATTAATATTTCTTAAAAAGTTGTGAATAAAATTTATATAAATTGACAAAATTAGTATTTTAAAACAGCGGTTGTTAAAGGTAGGTCTTGTGGCGTTTGTGAACAGCTGAAAGTTGTTTACTTTTAACACTAGTATTAAGAGTAGGCCTATTTATTTTTCACAGCATCCCCATAATACGATTATGTAGTTGATAGGCCTACTTTTCGTAATGGCTGTCTGAACGGCTTTTAATGCCTATTGTGTTCACTGTCAGTGTCATCGAGTACAGTCGTAAATATCGATAAAACCGAACGCAGACTACAATGGATGGGAGTAATATGATCGATTTGTCGCCTGATCATCGGATCGAGAATGCCTTGTGGTTTATGCTTGACTGAATATATTGAACACTTTTTACATTTTACCGAAGTGCCAGTAGTGGTTGCTTCTTTTTACAGTGTGATGAAAACATGGAACGTAGTAGTAGTACATAATAATAATAATAATAATAATAATAATAATAATAATAATAATAATAATAATAATAACAATAATAATAATAATAATAATACGGTAATAATAATAATAATAATAATAATAATAATAATAATAATAATAATAATAATAGTCCTGGTGCTTCAAAATCATAAAGCAATAATTTTAACTGAAGTAAACTTAATTTTTAAATCGACTAACTCAAGAACTAGCCCAGCGATATCTACGAGAAATGAAAAAGCATCAAGGTAAATACATTTTTTTATCGTAGGTGGCAACTGGTGAAAGGGAAACGGTAAATTATCGCTCCCAAATCCAACTTTCAAGGCAAGCGAAAATTTCAAAGCAATTGGTTAGTCGTATACCTTTGCTTCATTATGGGTTAAAAAAAAACCATCAGTGATTTTCCTGGTTTGATTGACCACACATCAAAAACTGTTAAGTGCTTCTCTTGGTATTTCAAAGCTCAGGCCTTCAAAGAGCATTCAAAATAAAATCAGCCCATACAGTGGATTGATGCACTGAAAGCAAAAATGTCAAGCGATTCCCTTTGCGAAACCAGGTGGAGCAATGATTAATCATTCGAAAGTTGTGTTTTTAATGATGCCTAGTACATTACCTGGCATAATATGCCACTTTCAGACCCTGATGAAGTTTTAACTTTATCGGCTTGTGTGGTTTCTATGTTTTACATACATGAACAGGAAACCACACAAAGAACTAGTTCACCACATCACAACTGTTGTTGAAAAGACGTAATAGGAGACATTAAGAAATCAACATCTGTAAGCATATTACCTGACGGCAGCACTGACATATCAGAGAAAGTATAAAATATTCTCTATGTGCGCTATTTAAAAGACGTCAAGTGAAAGAGTCATCATTGTCATTGCTCACCTTCGAAAATGCTTAAGTGCCCTTTACAAGCAACTCAAATCAATGAACAGTGGTTTGATCAATTGGTACAAGTTAAATGACTAGAGGGAAAGTGGATTAGCGACAAAATTGTCACATTTGGATTAATCCGACCTCGGTGATCTAGCGGTCACCATGCTAGTAGCTGGATCCGAAGTTTGCGAGTTCAAACCCAGCCGAGAGATACGTTTTCAAGTGCGCGAAAATCTTTAACTCAATTTTCTCTGAGAGGGAAATAAAGCTCAGAAGTCCGTAGCGTGGATTAACGCCATGTGGACTTCAGGCAAAATCTGTATGCGTAGTTAAATAAAATGCTATTACATTGCAGTTTACACAGACTTAGCTTGTCCGTGTTGAATTCTATAAAGGATACAAAATACCGGTACGTGATTAGCCTGACAAAGTGAAACCCTTGTTCTACAGACTGTCTCCAAAAGAGATGAGGAAGATACACATGTTTGAAGGCCTGGAATTTGAATTAAACTTCAGTTTTATATGATATTTTCATAATGCTGGGTTGGAAGCAATGTAGGGGAGAGTATAGTAATTGCACGCACTTAAATTCATATTGTTATAAGCTTTGTTCGTACTACAGTAAGAAGTCGTTGCCACTGATCAGACGCATGCGCATACCCATTTTTGCGTTCGTAGTAGCGAAGATGATAGTTACTAACTATTAATTTGTTGTTCGTATAATGTTTTCAAACGATTTGAAACGATCATCTAACCGTGGGAACTGTTTCTGACAGTAGAGAAGATTTTTTGCCAGAACATTCGCGCGCAGATTCACTGTCATCTACATACTACCACAATTTTCTCCAAGATCAACGATTAATAAAAAGGAGGCTATGAAAAAAAAAGTTGGTTATCTTGCCTTCCATTTCCATTTCAATTTAGATCCACTACACTATACACCAAAGACAAATAAATTAGCTTGAAAAATAAGTGAATTCGTATGACAAATGAAAACCCGCCAACTATTTAGTACGTAGATATGGCACCACACAGCACTATTTCCGCTACCAGAACTTCCCCTTATAAACCATTTGATATTCGTTCATAGAGGGTAAAGAAAAGCAAACTAGTTCCAACAGTTGCCAACCGTGCGTATGCATTAAATCAAACGGTTTCGTATTTGTTCTACGAAAAAAGCTATAAAGTCCAAGATAATTTTAATGTAACACTAAAACTTTCCCATATAATAAAAAAATTAGGTTCTAATACAATTTATAAGTTACAAAATGTATTTCTAAACAACATTCTTTTCTAGTGCTGCTGTTGCTAATACTGCTACTACTGATATTAAAACTAACTGTGTTATCGCCGGTGTTCTGATATTAATGCAGAGGCAGACCGAGATATACTCGTATTGTTATTCGATTCCCGTGGCGTACACAGAATTTTGTCAAGGGGGGAAGGTTAATTATTAATTTTATTTTTTACAATTTACACTATCAATATTTTAAATTTTGTGTATTATTATTATTACTGTTATTATTATATGATATACAGTATTTATTAACATTATACTATGTTCTAAACACAACATAGGCTTATAGATTTATTCATGATTATCCTTATAAAATCTTTGAAACGTATTTTTTTTTTCAAATTCATCCAATTTGTAATAACTTTTAACTTCTGTTTAATCTTGTAATATAACAAAAAATGCTGTGTCATTATTACACTTACACAAGAAGTTTATATTTAAAATATGAACTATCAAACGCAAAACATTAAACGAACATTTCACAATAAAGTCAGAACCCAAAATAACAAACGGGTCAATATCTCTCTTAAAATGAGTTTAAAATCGATATTGCACAATATTTAACATCTGCACTGCACAACTGTCAAAATAATCTTTTCAATATGTTTCAAAACAAGTTCAATTTCATATTGTGTTGGCTTCATTTTATTACATGATCGGTACTAGACGATAGGTCTTTCTATAATAAAGATAGCATTGTTATAATTCGAACGTGCCACAGCACCGAGCACAGGGATTATAACGGAGGAGGGGTAAGAGGACTATGCATTATGTCGATGTAGATATTGTTACTCTGATAATGAAAAAGTAGAGAAGGCAAAACGATTATGGATAAAAAAAATACTCAAATCTAAGTATGTCATTTTTTAAGTTGAAGGGGGGAGTAACCTGGTAACCCCTCATTGCGTACGCCCCTGGATTCCCAACAAGTGAAATATTCTGACCGACACTCAAATGACGATGTTATTCAGGCTCGGTAACTTCTAACAAATCCTTTCTTTCATATGTTCGACTGCTGCTTTCCATGGATACGTGTTTTTCATGGATGATGTAAATTCGAATGAATGTCTAACATGATACACGATACGATGTACTATTATGATGGAATATCTCCCTGTTTAAGACATACTTTCAGTATCTAGGACTCGAACCCGCAATATCACGGAGACCAGGTTGCGACCACAATCACAACTACTGGCCACAAACATTGGTTGGTACACTCGCGGTTTTGAAGTCTCCACGGTTGATAGAACAACAAAACATTTTTGTTAGGATTCGGATGTCCTTGATACATTGAAAAACTGGCCACTGTCGAAACGGATACCTGGGTGATATGCCTGGGGAGGGGAGGGAGGCAGTGAAGGGAGCTGCCTGCGGGACTCCAGGCAATAAAAATACCATCGCGACTCCACAGTGAAATACGACACCTGTGGATAGAAATGGTAATTCTCTACTTACTGTCTGATTTCAGTTACAGAAGCTATTAAGAGTGCAAAATGTGGTATAAGAAGACGAAATATTAGCGGAGTACTGCAGATAAAATTTAAACACTAGAAGCTAACTGCCCCACAAACCTGACAATGTTCAGGGATCGAATAATTCATCAGCTGAATAATAGAGGAAAAGTGTAATGAGATCGCGATAAATTAATGCAATCTGTATCAAACTGCAAGGATTAGGGCATACAGTATACTCCAAAGGCGCTTACTGCCAGTCATGTATTTTAAAATATTGAGCTTCCATAGGGATGTTGGCATTTAGTTTAACGATTACGCATAATTTGAAACTCTGCTGTGAACAATGTTTGTTGTGTAATGGATATCGTCAGATATTATGTAGTATGAATGACATACTCTAGATATTTTCATAGGTTCGAATGTCCCTACTTATAGTTAGTTCTATGCTTCCAAGGCAAAAGGTGATAGATCCATTTTTGGCGAAAATGAGGTTTGATATAAGTTGTGGATACTGATGGTACCTTTATTGTGGCAAAAGATGACATGCATATCTCTATTATTTTTCTCTCTAACCCATTGTAGAAAACATGGTTAGTATGAGTTTACGGTCGTTTGAACTTTAAATGCTCGTTGGAAAGCTCTAAGAAATGACATATCTCATTTTGCCGTGGAGCCACAGAATTATTCTATTTGTTTTTTATAGTGAATAATTTTATTTCATCACTAATATTAATTTAAGGCTATTTGTAGATTTACTAGCGTAAGCGTTTTCCTCAAAGTAGTTGCTAGCAAGGATGTGGTCGTAACAGTTAGCCTACCTCTGGAAATGACTTACAAAGGTCAATGTATAATTTAAAATTAGTAGCAAGATAAATACTCTAAAACAGAAATGATGGCTTTTTATGGCAAGGACCCAGTTTCAGGAAACATTTGTATAAATAACGAAAGCTTTGGAAAGATACATGAATTCAAATATCTTGGTGTCAAACTTGGCAGAACTAACCATTTCAGAAAAGTAAATGTAAAGCTGTGGGTCGCGTGTCGTAGATTTACGGTACGTAAAAGAACCCTGACAAAATTCTTCGCCCATATCTCTTGCACATAGACAAGTTGAATTTCGACTATGAATAACCTATTCAGTAGAAAGCGTCATTAAATAAAACACTATTTAGTGAGAAGCTACCAGCTGGCTATGCTACGGATTAAACCTTGGGTTAAAACAAATATAAACTAACAATACGTACTCGAAAGTAACATACTCGTAGCAGGCCTACAAATACTTTGCCTAATGTACATACGTCTGATGACACTTGTCGGGATACAATCCCGGTCCCTTAGGAAAAAAAACGCTGTTATCTGAATTAGCCACTATAAAATATATGGAAAACAAAATTAAATATTCAGAAAAATCCCATTCACAGTAGCTTTATCCATCTCTGTTGTTAAACATATATCAATCTATCCATCCAGGATTGAAACTCGCTTCTCCCGGCGAATGCCTGATCAACGACGACTGGAGTTTGGATAGAAAAATGTAGAAAAGAAATCTAATACCTAGAAACTGTTTTTTTTATCTGTAGATATCACTGTAAGTAATAATCTGTGGTGCACAGTTCTTGAAAGGCCCAGACCGACCAGCCGGCTGCTAGCCTCACGTCCACATGCCGAAGCAGAAGTGGACGATCATCCAACCAGAATGGAGATATCCTGTGGTTAGCACGATGATCCTCCAGCCGTTATAGCTGGCTTTCGCAACCGGATTTCGTTACCTATCGTAGCTCCCCAAGTGAATCACGATGCTGGCTGGGCACCGGTCCCATATACGAGAAAATTTCTTCCCCCATGAGGACTTGAACCATCGCGCATTCCTTAACGCGAGTCCTAGGCAAGATGCCTTAGACCACGACGTCATGGCACTGGACATCACTGTAGGTACTAGAAGAAAATGTGCTTGACGCTTTGTCCAACACAAAACTCACAATATTTGCTGAAGGTCGAACTACGTCTTTCATTGGACCTTAGAACAAACATAGAAAACAAATCATCATCATCTTCATCTTCTTCTTCTTCTTCTTCTTCTTCTTCTTCTTCTTCTTCTTCTTCTTCTTCTTCTTCTTCCCTGTAGTGCTACTCTCGCAGCGTTAGGGGATTTGTCTCGGATCCATCTCTTATGTTCATCCCTTTCCATGGCCAGACTGCGAAGCTGGGGAAGACAAATCGTTGTACGTTATTTGCAGGAAATCTGGACCACAGACGCCTCGTCCACCACAAAATTTATATTATTTTGTATGGGAAGGCGTTAGTTTTCTGACTGGTTAATCGTGATATGAAAATGAAGTGTTCCTACCTCGTAACAAAAACTAAGCACACAAGATCCCCCAAAATAACCGAAGCAGGATGCAATCAAGGGCCCTCGCTACAACTCATGTCTCAGGTCTTGCGTGAATATGAGAGTCGTCCGCCCGGCGTTGCCAGGTCTTGCGAGGGGACACGCAATGTCACCAGCCAACAAAACAAATGGGAATTTAATAGTGGAAATGCGTGTACAGCAGACGGAAATGTAAGAGTTTTTATTCGGAAATTATCGCCGAGATAATATATAATCTGGCCGAGTGAAGCAAAGCGAACGGCCGGCCCACACACACGGACTCTGAACGGCGCACACCGACAGTCACAGCTTCGGCCACAGATGCGGTGGGTGTGCCTCAAGCATTGTTTGTTTAACAATGATATATTATGTACTGTGATTCAGAAACTTAATTATTACAGCATGAGGAGAGTACTCTATTGGATAATTTCTTACATAATACAAGAAATAATAATAATAATAATAATAATAATAATAATAATAATGGCTTTATTTAACCTGACGGCCTTATCTCTACCAGGTTAAATAAAAATAAATAAATAAATAAATAAATAATGAGATCAAAAGAGGTAGTTACATAAAAAATTACCTCATAAAATAAAAATAAACATAGTGGAATGCATATTAATGTTGTTAGAATCAGTCCACACCTGTGGAGTAACGGTCAGCGCGTCTGGCCGCGAAACCAAGTGGCCCGGGTTCGAATCCCGGTCGGGGCAAGTTACCTGGTTGAGGTTTTTTCCAGGGTTTTCCCTCAACCCAATACGAGCAAATGCTGGGTAACTTTCGGTGCTGGACCCCGGACTCATTTCACCGTCATTTCATTCAGACGCTAAATAACCTAGATGTTGATACAGCGTAGTAAAATAACCCAATAAAATAAAAAAAAAGTTGTTAGAATCAAATACGAATCGTATAAAAATAGAAGCCGATAATTCAATAAAAAATGTACACAGTAAAAATAAAAATAAACACATTGGAATACATATTAGTATTAGATTACAAGTAAGTAGGATTCACATAATTAAACCAGAATAAAATGTACACGATAAAAAAGACTAATAAAAACAGTGGGATACATATTGGTGTGAAGTGATAAACACGATTTACATGATTACACAATAAAAATAAGAAACAAAAAATAAAAATAAATACAGCGGAATGCATTGCATTAAATATTTGCAACGCGTTAGGTCTATCAACTCATCATAAGATATTTTTCTAATTTACATTTAAAGGAAATTAAAGTTCGGCAGCCCTTGACTTCAGGCGGCAGAAAATTCCAGTAACGAGAAGTAGCAACAGTGAAAGATGAAGAATAAAGAGATGATGTGTGGAGTAGTATTTCTAGCGTGTTATCATATTGTGACACAGTATTTAAGTTATGATAGCGAGAAAGATTGTGGAATCGGACAAATAAATAAGAGGGAGCAGAACTAAGAATGGCGGAATAAAATTTAAGGAAATAGGAACTACACGAATTAAAGTGAATGGGTTTTAAAATGTGAATACTGTCCGTCCGAGTGGTTATGTCTGATTTCGGTTTCTTCCATTCGTTTCTGCTGGCCCTCTGTAAAGGCAAGTGGCTGGACTGCTAAGTTTTCCTGAAAATATTTTTTTGTACAGCATCGGAAGTCTGCGTAAATTTATACAACTGTTTAAAGTAATTGAAAGAAAAGGGCCCCGTTAAATAACTGTTACGTCATTTCCTCCTTTTCGATGACCCCGCGACATAACCACTCGGACGTACAGTATATGTGTATGTATATATGGACGTCATTTTTTTACCATTGCCCATTGACTGGAGAGCTTCTGGGGGTATAACATTTGTATTAAGTGCCAAGAAATGAGACAAAATCTTACATTTTAAATTTAATGAAAATAAATATTATTAGTTTATATAAAAATAGGTTATGAATTTGTAATACCAGTAATATCCATTAAAATTTGATCGAACATATTTTTCATTAGCTGACAAACAATTGTAGGTAATATTATATTTACGTATGACAGTTTAATCATAGTTCAAATAAATTTACTTGTTTACAAAATACAATTCCTTTTATAATAACCCACAGAAATCCTTGATTAATGAAATCTAGACCTTGAAATAATTGTAAACTTAATTTGAAGTAATTATTCATTATAACTCACTCATCTAATTTCTCACTAGAACATAAAATTACTTGTGTTTAACTTGTTTAATTTATTGCTTCCACCTGATGATGATTTCTTGTAAAATCGAAAATATTCGTGGATACTACCAAGAATTATGTGATTATTGTAACAAAACTTGTTTTTGTACCAATCTGATAAGTTGACTGAAATTGTAACATAATTTTTCTTATCATATAAAAATACTGTCGAGCTCTCCTTCATCCAAATGTATCTACAACTTTTTGACAATTCATAGGAAGCTGTTTCATAGTAAGATGTTTAGTTGATGAGGTCTTTATGTATGCCAATAGCTCCTCTGCGGCTGGCTCAAACCTAGAAATGTCAATAAACCATATACAATATTAATATAATTGTTGTAAGAGGAAAACTTTTTAGAAAACATGTAATAGGTATTTTAAAATCTCTACAAATATCCTGCCTTATTAATAGATAACATAGCGAAAATAACAGCTCAATAGACATATTTTCTTGCAACAAGAATTTACAGTGTAGTCGGCCTGGTTGGCGCAGTTATATGCCAGAGGTTGCGGGTTCGTTCCCGGGCCAGGTCGTGTGCTTATATCAGTAGATTTACTGGCATGTAAAAAACTCCTGCGGGACAAAATTCCGCAACACAGGCGATGCTGATATAACCTCGGCAGTTGCGAGCGTCGTTAAACAAAACATAACATTTAACATTTGCCAGTGTAAGGAAAGAACAGTCGTCGCCTGAAAAAAGTTACGACTACAAAAATAAAGTTAAAAGGTATAGCATTCCCACGTAATTATTCCCGGATTTCCGTCTATGCCGCGTGCATACAAATTCGTGTTCTTTGTAGCTGTTGATATTCTTTCGTGTTTAATCTCGTTTATGCTACATATTTACACTTCACAAACAAGGTTCATGGCAACAATCACGGTGTAATTCCTTCAATTTGTTTCTACAGTGACATTTAAAATAACCACACTTCACGGTCCTTCCAGTTACACAGACAATTATTTTTGTAATTCCTTTCCTCTGCTGCAGGCTGCTATGTGACCAGTGACATGTGGGGGCTGGCGGGCGGATGTGTACTAAAATTGTCTACTGCTACTTCGCTTCTTAACTGGTGACATACAATGGTAGGTTTTGGACGTGGACTATCAGCCATTTTTAAAAGGTTATAAAGCGTCTGTCTTTACTCTGCTTAACTACGTACATATGGTATTTATATTTGGGGAAATAGTAATAGCATATCCAAGATTCTCATTCTACAAAAAAGCTATACACATTTTAACAGGGTCTGCATATGACGCTCACTGTAGACCACTATTTATTGAAGAAAAAATTTTAACTGTCATAAATTTATAGTATATTCCAGTGTCTAATGAAAATTAAGAAAAACCTTAATATTTATCACCCTAAAATAGAAGTTCATCAATATAATATTATAAGGCACATATTACTGTCTTTCAGAACCTAGAGTTAGATTAAGTAAGTCCAAAAAATGGTTCAATTCTATTGCTATAACAATGTTCAATAAGTTACCACAAAAGGCACATGATGCAAGTTACATAGAATTTAAATCTGTTTTGTATAACTGATTAATCAACCACCCATTCTATATAGTGAATTTCTTGACTCTAGTGTAAATGTTTTATAAATTTATAAGCTGCATTGCTCTGTATATTACGATTATTATTATTAGTATTGGTCATTATTATTATTATTATTATTATTATTATTATTATTATTATTATTAATTCCAGTATTATTTCATTTGTATTTTGTATTCGTTGTTTTTATATTTTATGTGAAATATTATTTTATATCTCTTGTATTTTAGTATATTATCTTGTGTCTATTGCAACAAACTGTTGCTCATGACATTAATAAACGATTGATTGATACTCCCAAACTGCATTGAAATTATATAAGAATTAACAAAGGACTATGACCGATGTGTTAAAAATAAATTATTATTATTATTATTATTATTATTATTCAGTAGTTACTGAAGCAATAATAATAGTAATGATTTATTCAAGTAAGAAAAAACAAGAGTTGATGTTGCAAAAGAAACTATAATATAATGCAATAATTATCAACACGTATAACAAAATAAATGTCGGCATTTTTACATACGTAATCAGTGGGTTGCGTACCCCTTAGGTTGAATATCACTGTTCTGGTGATTATTTTTCCTTGCTTAAGAATTTTTTCCTTGAAATTTATGGGATGGCTGTTTGTGTTGTTAGGTTTCAGTTCAATTTATATACACAAGTATTCAAGGGGACTGGCGCACCCTACCGAAAATCCGCTATTAATAAACCAAGGCTTAACGGGATCAACATACTAACATCACAGTCTAGTATATACAGTCACGAAGCTTGAGATGTGAGGTTGCTAGGAACAATAGACTGTACCGGTACTATTTCGCATTGTCTGTGATGAGGTGATAGAGCGATCTAGTGGTCAGCAACTATCTATGGATGCATATTCCCTACGTATTGAGCTTCGTGACTGTATATACTAGACTGTGCTAATATGATCCCGTTTTATGAGAAGCATTCAACTGGTTGAACTACGGTAGAATCAAAGTGGGAAGGAAATGCATGATCTTTCATACAGTGTCAATACATGACATGAGTACCCAAATGCACCACGTTTCGAAGTGAGGGAGGGATCTACTCAGCAGGTGAAACGTTACTCATACGCCACAACCCGGACCGCCTCCTATTAACTTAGCGATTAGGCAGAAGAGCAGCGGAGGAAGGTCAGGTATATCTTTTCTTGTGCTGTGCTCCGCCCTCGACGTCACTTCCTCTCACCTGCCTCCTTGCCTGCTCCACTTCCGGCTCATTTTACAGTGTCTACGTCATGATTCCCACACCGGAACCGGTCCGACAGCCTGATCGAACTCGAGTCGCAAAGAATAATATACGAACGAGGAGATGCTGAAGGATTTGATCTCTCTCTCCTATAGTCGTACAACGTGAATGACTTTATACTGTAATTTATGTATGTGTGAGTCTTCAGTACCGGTACATTATAAACCATTTCTGGACGCAATAGATAGGCTAGGTAAAATTTGATAACCACAGACAAGATAACATTATTGGGGTTTAGTAATTTTTAAAACAAATAACTAACATGCGTTCAGTGTACAAATAATATTTTCAGATAAGAGTATTATTCTTTCTTTTGTGTCAATCTTAGCGAAAGTGGTTAAGGAGTAAGAGGGGAAGACATTGGAGACATGTCCGGTAAGGACACACCGAACCCAAATGTGAAGAGTTGGCGATATATTTTGTTTCTGCAGATAGTGTAGATCGCTATCGGTAGTTGAAAAATATAATACAAAAACAAGCACGCATACGTACATTCCCAATCACAGTTCTTCGGCCCAGATGAGTGAGCATTATTAGGATCAGGGGTAAGAATGTCACGCCGAATGAAGGGATATGGCACAAACCTCTGAATGGGCTGCAGTGAACAATGTGAATACCACTTTTGTTATTTCTTACAAGAATATACAGAGTGAATCAAAATTCCAAAAGTAGTAGAGGACACCCAACTAAGCACTTAGAGATAGAAAATCAATGGTAAGAAACCAATAAATTGTTCACAAGTAATAGGGTTCTTATTTATTTTTATTCGAAAACTAATTTATGCTTTATCACATTTTTAACTTTACTTGTAACACAATCATAATTATTTTAATAAATGTAGAATTGTACATTTACAAAAGACAAACAATTAACACATTGATGCAAATGCACAACAACTTAACAAAAATTACTGCAGATTTTGTTCAAAGTGTGATCCTCCTGATTCGATAATCTCGACACCTCATAAATATTGATAGCATGACTACTGCAAACCGGCCATATCAGAAATTTCTCTAATCACATGGGCTGCAGCAACGACCCGTGCCACAAGGTCTTCAGCTGAAGCAACTGGAGTATGATCAAACTTTGGTCTTCATTCGTCCCGATACAAAGAATTCCAACAGGCTTAATCAGATGGCCTAGCAAATACTGGACCACCACGCCCAATCCATTTATCACAAAGAGCATTGTCAAAGTAACTATGTGCGTCAGCCTGGAAATGTGCTGCACTGTTTGGAGAGTGGACTGAGTTGAGGTACAGTACTTTAAATGCTGTTTTCTATCAGTCAACAGTGTTTGTCGATTGAATTTAGATTCACCCTGTATTCGTTAAGGTGCAAACGAAATTTACTTTCTTCAGGGCGATTTTGCTATCGTTTAACAGAAAATAGGGAAAAGATAAATTCTGAACTTCATGGGTTGGGAAAATATAATCAATGTATACTCTTAGGTCCAATAGATATAAAATAAAAACTATTATGTGAACTATAATGCGTAATTGCAAGTAATGTAAATAGATCCAGCCGCGTTCACTTTCCTGCTTTTACTTTGCTTCATAACTGAATGTACTTAATGTTCCCAAGCAATATATGAAACGCCATTCCGCACTTGCGCTCTCGATGAACGTCACCACAACTTCTAGTACTTTCAAGGTCTTTCACCCTGCTAAAGCGACATTTTAGTGTTGAGTTGGGAAACAGAATGCAAAGGTTTACGCTTGCTGTTTCCAGTGTAATGCAGTGCAGTGTCGTTACAACCTACCGTCGAATATTATATAAGAAATAAGTGAAGAGTTCTTTCGAAACAGTTCTGCAAACGGTGCATTTTCGGAAAAGAGCAGGTGATCGGAACATTATTAATAATAATAGTCCTAGGTATGACAGTCCATGAAGAACCATGACCGACCAGCCGGCTGCTGGCCTCACGTCCACATGCCGAAGCATAGGTGGACGATCATCCAACCAGAATGGAGGTTCGTGTGGTTAGCACGATGATCCCCCAGCCGTTATAGCTGGCTTTCGTAACCGGATTTTGATACCTATCGCAGATCCCCAAGCGTATCACGATGCTGGGTGGGCACTGGTCTCATACACTGGCCGAAATGTTATGAAAAAATTTCTCCCCTCATGAGGACTCGAACCAGCGCGCATTCCGTAACGCAAATCCTAGACAAGATGCCTTAGACCACGACACCACGGGATCGGAACATTATGTTCCGAAATAACAGTTCTAAACAGACACGAAAGTGGTATACGAATTCAGACTCTATTTTGACCACATTGTTATGCATTCCAAAAGCTCCACAAAACAGACAGATGTGATCTTTCTTATTCAGTTGTACAGTTCTCTTTGGAAGTGTTGTCACACTAATAACAGTAATAATGTAGTTAGCTTGACAGTAAAATGTAAAAGTTATGATGATAATAATCGATGTGACAGGATAGAAATACAGCACATTTGGTTGTGCATTTATTTCAGAGCTTTGATGTCTTTGTCAGCAAGCCAGAACTGACAGCATCGCAACATTATGTGTTTTGTTTAATACAGTCCGCCCAGCCGTGCTTGGGCCCTACGCCGGCACTGTCACTTTTAAAGTACCATCTTCCGCTACTCTAATTTCTTCCCCCTTTACCACTTTCTACAACTTGTTCGACAATCTCCCCGCACTCTAAGACAACCTAAAATCCTCACAAGTCTCTATTTGTTGGGCGAAAACTAATGATTTTACTGTCCACTTTATGTAAGTTCTGGTTGCAGGCAAGTATTAGAGAAGCTTATTGAAGCTGCCGTTACTTCAGTGTTGAAATCATGAAAGACATGTATTTCTACTCCTCACCGAGTCTATTTCTTGATAAGTATTAATAATAATTAGTATTACTCGAGTGAAGACGCGGGCGTAATGTGAACTATCGCGACGCGGTATTACGAACGCAGAAGCAGTAGCGCCACGGCTCCGGGCTGCAGGACTCCACTGGCCTTGGTCGAGTAATACTTCCATATCAACAGGATGTTATGTCGCATAGTGATCTGAAACTTCTTTCCAGATGGAATAGTCTCAGTGTTAGATCTCGGAGTTAATTTTTAAAACTGTAATTTCAGAATTGTTGTTCGGAACCTGACACTTCAGAAAGACAGTAACAAGTAAAGCAGTTCGATAAAAATAACTTCTTTCATCTTTAATATATATCGAGTTTGTAAGATTGTACCCTTCAAATTCCACAACTTGGAATTTCCTTAATGTCGTATTTTTAAGTCGCACCTCCATCTTGCAAACTGTGACACAAACACACAGTCAATGATTTTGAGGATCTCTCACGAAAGCTGGATCTCCTGTCAGCTGATTTTATGTTGGTTTCAAATTTATGGCATCACCAACGGGATATAAGTTCACAATCCAAACAGCCCTTAATTGTAGTTTCAGGTTACAAACAGATTGGTGAATTGGGATCATGTATTCAAATTCCTATACATATACTTCCTAAAATGCCTCGCCATAATACAGGCTTACTTTGATAGTAAACAAACCCTGGGGATAAGAGTTGAAATCCTGAACACGTGCAATGCATGTCCGAACAAAATGAAATACAATGCAAAATCACATGTGGCACAATCTGCTTATATCTTGTGGGCTTATTGAATTATAAATTGATGTCTAATTTCAGTGTATGCAAAATATTATTTAAGTTATCAATAATTATAATTTATAAACCATTACAATACGACTTCATTGCTGGAAGTATTACTTTTGAACAGAAAATAGCAATAACAAGAGTTTATTTTTATTTATTATTAATATTAATATGCTAGTTAACAACGTTTGGCTAATAATAATAATAATATAATAATAATAATAATAATAATAATAATAATAATAATAGTATGCAAAGGATTGAGTGGTGTATTTTCTGCCTTCTTTTTCTCAGACTTCCAGATTTAACGTCTTCCTTTCGGTATATAATTCAGGGTTTCTCGTAACGATATTACCTAGGTATATTTTCCACCCTATGTATGAATGCAATTCAATTTTGTTTACATAGAGCATACGTACGTTTAATTCGAACATTTTCGTTCCCTACTTATTGCTTTCCTCTCGTTACAATTTAATAAACAATTACATTTCTACAGTCCGGACTTCCTTTTTGTCTATACTTATTTATCTCTCGTATTCTTAGTAGTGTTGCTGAAAACTGTAATAAATCGAAGTTGTCTTTAACTACTTTTCCTTCGTGAAGTTATTAGCACTGATTAAAATTAAAGTAACTTGTTACTAATATCGCCTTGATTTATTTCCATTTTCAACTAATTTTGCAGGTTATTTTTTAGATACCGCGTTATGATTTTCACTTATTTCATTCATACACAAGATCTATATTTTAATAGAAATGAAAATAATACTATAATTATTCAAGTTTTTCAGACTGTTCCGTTTTAAATAAAACGCACTGTATAATATTCGAAAATACGTTAAGTCACACATCTCATGATTGAATTAATGCTCGTTTCATAATGAAAATGGAAATAACTTCCATCTGGATAGTTCACAGTAATACGAATTGAGGCAGTCTAGAATTACGCCGTCTTTGTCCTGCCACATAGGCAGTTATTTTTTAGATACCGCGTTATGATTTTCATTTATTTCATTCACACACAAGATCCATATTTCAATAGAAATGAAAATACATACTATAATTTTCCAAGTTTTTCAAACTGTTCCGCTTTAAATAAAACGCCCTGTATAATATTCGAAAATACGTTATTTCATAATGAAGTCACACACCTCATGATTGAATTAATGCTCATTACATAACTACAGTGGAAATATCTTCCATCTGGATAATTCACAGTAATACGATTTGAGGCAGTCTAGAATTACGCCACGCTTATAAAAAAAGACGAAAGGAAAGGACTTACCGATCTTTGTCCTGCCACATAGGCAGGGCACTTCTTGGACTTCATTCAGTACGCTGATTCGAGTTTCCTTTATTCCGACAGCACTCCAAAACGCTCTCTCTTTCTTTGAGGGTAGAGCGAATTTGATTGACTTTAGAAGAGACCAGGAAGGATGGGGTCACGTGAACGAATGTCTCTTTTATTACACACAGGAACCAACAGAGAAGGCCCCAAATGCAGAGTTCTTAATGACTGGTGAATTGCGGGCACTAGACAAAAGAAACCAGATCGTATTGTACGTTAACCATGATAGTCGAGTTGACAGAGTGGCTCCATTTCCGACAACAGTAAAAGAGTTCATTTCTTATCCCTTCCATACATTTCTACTTGTGCTTATTCAGAATTTCCTAAGTTGTTAGAGATCATGATTTTGAATACCGGCGGTCGTTTGAAGCAGCCGTGTGTTGTACTCTAGAATCAATTGAAAGCGTAAGTAGTACCACCTGTGTACTAGTCATCGGCGACAACCGATTAGTGTACGCGCGGAGATGCGCGAACAACGTTAGTTTACAGAGTTGTTATGTGGTTCATGTTCCTCCACTTATCCTGTTATTACATTCAACGTTTTACTGTATGAAAGACCAGCTTTATGGACTTAGACTCTAGTTATGGGAATAATCAAAACTACTGTGCAGGTCCTTCGATCAATTCTAAAAACATTATCCAGAATTATTTCTAGCAGATTTTCCAATGCTGGAAGAAGTAGAGCGTAGATGGTGGAAATTATTCAGCAAGTGGGCGTCTGTCTATGACGTGTCAACTGTATTACCGGTATTCACGGTACCAATACAGCATGGAATTATCTTTTATACTTTATTTATATAGTCTATGACTAACATCGCTAAAACTTGATGTGAGAAATAGGTCTGTTCGGCGGACGTTTAAAGAGCTGGGTGGATTTGCATACCGCATTCAAGTTGCTCAGCGTCTAACAGAAAGGATGAACGAACCCGATTACAGTATTGCAGCCGAGTGTTGTCCATGACGTATCAAGATCCAGATATCTTCTGTAACATTTGGTTTTCAGATGAAAGCCATATTCACTTTAATGTCTATATCAACCGACAAACATCTCGTTGTTTTTTTTTTTTTTTAAAGGGTTTGAACGATCTGATGTCGTTATACAGAAACCACTGCACAGTGCGCGGGCTACTATTTGGATCGCCGTGTCCGGTCATGGAATATTGGGCCTTTATTTAGTCGAGGAGCTGCACTGAATCGAAAAACAGTAAACAAGATATTCTACAGAGATCTCGTTATTACCCAATTCGTGTGGGATTTAGGCCATTTTTGTCGAGCCAAAAACTTATCACTCCAACGACAATGACCGCAGTAAGATGGAGCTACAGCCCACACCGTGGGATAGTCGCTTCCCTTCTGTAATGGCAATTTGGAGATCGTCTAATTTCTATTCTTCCTGCTTTCCGAATCTTACGATCCCTACATATGGGGCATATTGAAAGAATCAGTTTTCAAGAAAGATGACTCGCCTACAAACATTCCCGAATTACAGGAAAATATAACGTCAGTTTTTGTATCCTTAGAGAAATCTTTATTCATCAACATATTCAATAATCAAAAACGTTATGAACAATGTGTGGCACGTGATGCTGCACATTTTGAACACATACTGCACCAACGCAATTAAGTAACATTTCAGTGTCTTTGTTTTGCCGCATATTGTATAAATTATACCAAAATCATATTTACCATTATTTTTATTACGTTATCACTACAGTATTAACTGCTAAAACTATGAAACACAGGTGTTTGTCGATTTCGTACAAAATCGTAATATCTTATCTGTTACGCCCAATACTTTTAGTTGCTAACATATTTCAATTCCAAAGAATTATTTCTGAATAACTACTCTCTATTACCTCTCTAGTGCTATGCATAGATTGCATTGCTAATGAGGTCCATTTTGTGTTAATAGTAGACTAAACACTGAAGTATGTTTTTGTAAGCGATTTTGGCTATATTATTATATTTCAATATACAGTGTGCGGGTCACTGTTTGATCTTCTGATATTTTATGTAGGATAACCGAGGACAAATCATTGAAAAGGGTGAAAGTGCCAAAAACAAAATTATTCAGTATCAGCTAATTTCGATTTCCCTTAGTATTTTGCACTTCATCCTTTCGTATCATGTCAACGTTTCCAACAATATTTTTTCTGGTACTTTCAACTTTTACCACTGTATTCAACATTTTTTATATACCAAATTTACTCGGTTATAAGATCCCCTTTTTTCTCGATCTATTTTTACTTACAAAATTGAGGAAGGGTCTTATAGGCACAAACCTAATGAAATCACTCGACTTAGAAGAGGATTAAAACATACATTATTTTAATATTTTATGCTATATAATGTACATATTTAATTGAAACAAAGCTACTATTACAACATTTTGTGCTTTGACTTTTAAAAGGTATAAGGTTCTTAGGAAAATATTTGGGGCTAAGAGGGATGAAGTTACAGGAGAATGGAGAAAATTACACAACACAGAACTGCACGCATTGTATCCTTCACTTGATATAATTGGGAACATTAAATCCAGACGCACGTAGCACGTATGGGAGAACCCAGAAATGCATATAAAGTGTTAGTTGGGAGACCGGAGGGGAAAAAGACCTTCGGGGAGGTCAAGACGTAGATGGGATGATAATATTAAAATGGACTTGAGGGAGGTGCGATATGATAGAGACTGGATTAATCTTGCTAAGGATAGGTACCGATGGCGGGCATTGTAAGGGTGGCAATGAACCTGCGGGTTCCTTAAAAGCCGTAAGTAACGTCAGGGTATTATTGCCTGGTCCTCAATTTCTGTTGCAATAATTTACACGTCTGCATAATCGCTTAGTTGAGTATTAAATTGTATATTTCTTTGAGATTTAGTTGGTATCACCTGTCTTACACGGCACGAATCAAACTTTCTGTTTCAGAAATTATTAGATTAGGTACATAATGCGATACAGCATATGTATGTCAATGTCTAGAGCTTCATGTCGCATTCCAGCGTTGAAGTCTCCCGCAATTGCAAAATTTCTCGTTAGTACCTACTACACGGGATTGTACTTACGAGGCACTGTAGATGTTATGTGACGTGATAACAAGACCTACTACTTCGGTGTGGGAGTGTCGCAAAATTGTCAACTGCAGTAAACTGGTTAAATCAAGCACAAGCGGCCTTTTCCAGTTACGATTAGCAATACCTTAAATACTCAATTAGAATGATTACATTTTAACTAGGAAATTCAGGTCTCGTGAAGATTCAAATATAATTACATATTGCTTCGTAATGCATAGTGCTCTCTAATATCCATCAGTGATAGACTATTACTGAGAAATCATTCCACAAAATACATTCTATTTATGGAATATTTTCAGCGTATATTACCACGGAAATATTTTATAAGAACAGGAAGATGTGTGAAGTCGACACCAAGTTAAATTTCTTCAAGTGACATTTAAAATTATGGGACATTATGTTCTAAACTCTAAAGGAATTAGATTCACTTTTGCTTCAACGATGTAGGCAATCCGCTCAGTTTAAGCATGGTTACCGCATCAGACAACAAAGAATTATCATACCAGTAAGTTTCTTGGTTAGAAATAGGATAATCATTTGAATTGAAAAACATACACAGAGCATATAGTTCCGAACTCTGCCTGTTATACATAAGATCCTGATCACCTATGGAAACATAAAAATGCTTAAAATGAAATATGTATTAATAGACGTATGCTTGTAAATGAAATTAATCTACTTTCTATATATTAATAATTATGTATAATATATTTTTACTTCTTGCACAGATCAGAGCTATAATGCTGATGCAATATCTATGAAATAAATAGAATACAATAAATAGCCTATAATATGTTATTTTCAATTTTATTTCACTTCTTATATTTCATATATCTTACATTAATAAATACTGAACATTTAAGATGTGGAACAAGTGAAAAGTTATACAGTTTTTGGCGAGATGAGGTGAGGCCGAGGATTCGCCATAGATTACCTGACATTTATCTTACGATTGGAGAAAACCTCGGAGAAAACTCAACCGGGTAGTCAGCACAAGCGATATTGAATCGAACCGATGTAAGGTATATGGAATACAATTTAATACGAATATGTTATGTTATTTTCAATTTTATTTAAATTCTTGTATTCCATATATCTTTAATAAGCATTGGAGCTTTAAGATGTGCACCAAGTCAGAAGTTATACAATTTTTTTGACGAGCTGAAGTAAGGCAGAGGATTCGCCATAGATTACCTGACATTTGTCTTGCGGTTGGAAAAAACTCAACCAGGTAATCAGCTAAAGCGGGAATCGAACCTAAGACTGAGCGCAGCTCCGGACCAGCATGCAAAAGAGTTTACCGATTGAGCTATGCTGGTGGTTTTAGAAAAATATGCAATATATAACAAACAGATTAATTCAATCTACAGTCATAAATGCTTCACCAGATGAGCTATACAAGAATATACAATAGCGCCTACATAGCAAGTAGATTAATTTCATTTACGTTGTAAGACAGGATACAAATTTCTGTGGGGGGGGGGGGAAATAGATCTCCGCTTTTCTGTCAGGTCAGCTGGAGTTGTAGTTCAATACTACCAGGACCCTATTCCACGAAAGAACAAGTTAAAAGTTACAATTGTACAAGTACGGTCTTCAGTTTTGACAAGACTTGTGCAACATGCGTTTCAAGAAGTATTAGTACATTTGTTTAAGGAAAAATGCAATTGCACAAAAAGGTGCACAAGTGACGTCATCTTTCAAGCCAGTGCCAGTTTAACGGAAGTCATTCAAAATCTCTCATTGAACTCGAAGACATTATCAAAATACACATTTGTTCGCGCTTTAAATGTTCTTCGCTGACGAACGAACACATTGTGATTTTCTTCTTCCTCGGAAGAACTATCAAATATTCACCGTATAAAATATTCACTTTACAATCACTTGTAAATAAATTAACCTACCTCGGAATGTAAGTAGAATTGTAATGGCACCCAACAAGTGTAATGTTCTAACTTGTACTCTTTTCAAGAAATGCCTGTGCAATTGTAGAAATAACGCCTGTAACTTTGTACAAATTCACTTGCACTTACAAGCGTATAGCTGTACTTTAGTGAAACAGGATATATGTTCCTTTCTACAACTTGTACAAATTGTGTGCCTGTAATTTGTAATCTGAACTTTCGTGAAATAGGGCCCAGGACTCCAACCAAAATCCTTGCACTTGTACTTACATGTCCTATCATTTAAGATAAAGTACCTTCGAAGATAGGTAGAATTGTAATGGCACCAAACAAATGTAATGTACTAACTTTTACTCTTTTCAAGAAATGCCTGTGCAATTGTCGAAATAACGCCTGTAACTTTGTACAAATTCACTTGCACTTACAAGCGTTTATCTGTGCTTTAGTGAAACAATATATGTTCATTTCTAACAACCTGTACAATTGAATAATTTCAAGGAAAAATTGTTCCGGGGCCGGGTATCCATCCCGGCACCCTTCGCTTAGCACGCGAACGCTCTACCGACTGAGCTACCCCAGGAACTATACACGACACAGTCACAATTTTTCCTTTAGATCCACACAACTAACATGAGCTGACAAGAGGCCAGAACTCAACTCTGAGTGCACACAAATATTGTGTGACTTTAAATTGTGGCTTTCTGTTAACGTACCTCGGGTCCCGGGATCGATACCCGGCCCCGGAACAATTTTTCCTTGAAATTATTCAAACCTGCTTTACAGGGAGCTACTACCTGAAAGCCAGATTTGTATAACCTGTACAATTGTATGCCTGTAATCTGTATTATTTAAGATAAAGTAGGGGACTATTGTTTATTTGCTTACTTTTCCCGATTTCTGGCATGCAATTGTATTTATAAATAAATAACAAAATGTAAAAATATTACACCGAACGGAAATGATAATTCTGTGCGTAAACAATTGTTATCCAAACACGTTTATACTTCGCTTACATGTCTACATCTTCTGCATGTTTCTCACATCTAGTAAAACGTGAGGTGACAGTTCACAAGAGAGACGACTATTGTAGGAATATTAAATTAGCACTCCTCTATTCTCGCCTGCCTGTACAGTAAGCCAGCAAACAATGGGACATATATACTTGTTTTCCTGCTACAAGAACAATGGTATATTGGCAGGCCACGGATAGCTGTATCTCATTCATTAAGGAGTGATGATTCAGGAGTTTCCGTCTGTGCCACTTACATGAGGGTCATCGTAAAGCTGGACCAAACGCGCTTGTGTCCCAGTGACCTCGATTTTGGGAAGACTAGACGATAAACCTAGTCGCTACACGTGCCTTTTACAGCTCGTGACGATTCAATCCGCAGTGGCTGATGTTAATGGTGACTGTGTAACTTTAATTACGTAAAATGCTCATATTTAACAAGCACTTATACTATGTGCGGGAGACGAGTGGCGGAGAGACGCACTTCGGGCTGAAGAGCCGGAGTTACGTTACTGATTATTTTTACTTTTTTATTTATAAAGGAAAAATATTGTGATGCTAAAAAAATGAATTTAAAGACTTTCGGAGAAATTACGTTTCCAGCATCTCTCATACCGAAAAAAGAAAGAAAAAAGTTTCAGGCAAACCACCTGTCTGTCTGTCCGTCTGAATGCAACTATTTTTCCTATGCAAATAATGACATCACATTGATTAAAAATTGGTTTGATTCCAACGCACTTGTCTTAAATCATTCTATACCTCAGTTGTACCATTTTAATTAACATCATCTTATTTTTCTTAGTTTAACCTCTCCCTTTAAGGTTCTTATTACACGACCCACGCCACCCGGGCCTCACAGGGCCGCGACCTGTCGGAGAGGAATTAATCTATGGATCACATACATACTTTTTTGACTACACAAGGACATGGAGGGCCTCCCCGGATGAGGGATCAGCTCAACGCCAGGGCCAATTCCGATACAACACAAACATTTAAGACATTACATATCATTCACTCACACATATGAAAGGATTAAGGGAAGGATCGCCGTCCATGGCCGGACTTTCAAGAGGTACAATCCCGGCATTTACCTGGAAATAACTGAGGAAACCATGGAAAACCTCAGTTAGGATTGCCAGCCCTTGGGATCGAACCCCGGATCTCCCGAATGCAAGGCCAGCCCTCTACCACGCCGCTAGTTAATTAACATCTGTTGGTATGAAATCTCCTGATTCGCTCTTGTATTTAAACATTTATACACTTAATTGTTCTTCTAATAGTTGTAACTGTTCTATTCTGAATGAATCTCATGTTAAGTATCTCGGAATAATAATCGAATAACTTTTACGTTGGGATAAACACGTTATTTTTCTGTGCAATAGATTAAGAAAAATGATTCACTATTTTGTCATCCTACGAAATTACTTGACTGTCCATACTTTACGACTGATTTACCTCGCATTAGTACAAGCTAGCCTCTATTACAATATGGCATTATAGGATGAGGTAGTGCTTATAGTACCTCCCTCATGCCAATAACGCTGCTACAGAAAAAAAAAAATTGTCTTAATAAACCTCTTGATTATCCTTCAGAACTGTTGTATTCAGAATTTAAAGTATCTGACTTCCACCAAATTTATAACAAAGTCTTACTGAATTTCGTACATAAAAACCGAAATATATTTAATTTATATACACAAACAAATATAAAACCAAAAGATCAGACAACATATGATTGACAGAACCTAAATGTACTACAACTGTAGGATATAATCGCAGTAGCAACTTCGGTTCAAGGCTTTATAACATGATAATAGCTAAATTTCCAAACATACAATTTGCTAAAGTTCCTTATTTAAAAAAAAATCAATTAAAAAGTTGCTGTTTAGAGAGAAAATATAAAGCTCAATTATTCTGATATCTGTGTTTATTATATTTGACGAATTTAGTTCATATTCAGTATCTACGAGCCACTGATGCGAATGATGTGCGTGAAATATATTTCGAATAAAAAACTTGCATTGCAGCTACCTCCAATACAAGAATCGACAGTTGAATGTAGTTTTGTTACAGAAAATATAGTAAAAACTGAGAAAATGAGGTGATTATCGACTGAAAATTTTATAAGACAATTTGAAGAGCTTGCAGAAAAAAAAGTTTACCTAAATGTTTGGGGGAGGGGGGTGGGAAATAAAATTTTCTATAAAATTTGAATTCAAAAAATTTTGTCCACTTATTATCCATGTATTAACGTGTTTCAACCAATCATGGCTGCTTATCCCACAATTTTTATCACCTTCATACCGTTTGTTTTTTATCATCTCCCTAGTATTTCATTGTTTTTATCACCTCTCTAGCATTTGTTTCTTTGTTTGCCAACATTGTGTTTTCAATAATTGTACATTCTCAAATGATTCATGTTTATTTCATCATCCTTCATTAAAACTATATGAAATTATGGATAGTCACGTATTAGAGATTGTCTAATATTGATAATTGAAGTGGAATGCAACTGTTTTAATAAAAATGAATTAACAAAGCTTTCTCGACTTGTAATCGTCCAAAGTTCAATGAAGAGTGTATAGTTGGCACAACTGATAACAAGAGAACAGCTATCATAAAACACTACTGTCATCTAGTGGAATATTTGTAATGATGAAATGGTACAATAATACATTTCCAAGACAATTTAGTACATATTTTAGTATGTCAATTAATATTTTACTGTATTAGAGTACTTTATTTCTTCTAATTTCTATATACTTCTAATCGTGTAATAGTCATTATATCCTACTCGAATTTTAATTTTCTCTAGATAAATCAAAATCTCTAGTTAGATTATTATAGATAATTTTACTAAAATGCAAAAATATGTAAAGGTGGACAAAAAATAACCTCCCCTTGTTTAAGTACTGTAATTCTTCGAAAATATACAATGGCATTACAATTTCTCTCTTTTATTATAGTACATACCATTTTCTGATTATAAATATTTAAAAACTGTTCAAAATTAAACATTTTTGTAATAAAACTATGGTCTCTTCGACATGTGAAGAAAGTGATGATAACATTTTCCAGACTGTTATGTTGAATAATTGTTCGAAAATATACAATGACATTTTAATGCGTCTCTTTTGTTTTAGTGCATACTATTTGCTGATTACAAAATGTTAAAAAATTGTTTAAAATTAAACGTTTCTGTAGTGGTCACAAAATACCCCCCATTGTACTGCATGTTATTTAAAATAAGTTGGCATTGCTAGGCTTAAGAATGGGAAACAAGTCTGTTAATAGAATGGCAGATTCGTCCTGTGCTTTGATTCGTTTCGCGATCTTCCATTACCGCACATATCCTGTCTGGTGATTAGCTGAATTATTCGCTTTCACGCAAACTTGGACTTGAAGCTACCAAGCTTAAAATTTTACGTCCTTACGGTTGTTTGTTGTGAATGGTCTCATTTAATGAAATTGTTCCTAGCTTCCATGGCAACGTTACGTTCACGTCTGGTTGGGGATGAGGTCTTGGAGTGATCCTTCTGGTTATTTTCAGATGGCTTAACGTATTCAGTGTGAGGGGTGAATCTTGTTTAGGATGCAACCCTCCAATGGCACTTTAGTGGATAGCGAGGGGTAAAACGTAGTTTTGGGTAGAGGGAATGGGAATAGTCCATCTCTAGACTATAACATTACTTTTTGGTTCTCAAACTCGAATTCTGCAGAAGAGAGAAGAGGCAAAAAGAGCGTAAGAAAAGAGGAGAGAAAGAGTAGAAGAAAACTAAATATATTATTTACATTATAGGGTTTCCGAAGAAGAGACAAAACTACAGATAAATGTATCCTTAAAATTACAAATAAATAATATTGCTGAAGATACAGCACCACATAGAATCCAATGAATTAAACGTAACATAACAACATCAAGATTTTGTAAGGGTTACTACGAAACATAGAGAGAACAATGTTTGAGCCTTTTTTTTTTTGTATAATGAAGAAAAGTGAACATTAAAAATGCATTAAAAGTAGATTCACAGAAACAGAAATGTGTTGTTATATAAGAAGTCAACGAGTATATAGGTTGCATAAAGTATGCAATGAAGAAACAGCAACTAGGGAACTGTAAAAAGAAGTCTTAAATGATTTGGACATTATTACTTATGGAGAATAGAAGATGGCCGAAGCGATTATACGAGTGGACACCACCTAGACGAATGCCCTTCGGTAGACAGAGGAAATCGTGGAAGGATGACAGTAGAGATATTTCGGCAATCCGTGGACTATGAAAGAAGGATACGCAAAATCGAGTTGTGTGGCGATTAGTAGAAACCGCATTTTTTGGTAATAGCGATAAGCGCGAAATTTTCCACAATATATTACTTTCTTTGTTACATTTACACTTATAGATACATAAACTACCATTTTTAAGCAAGGTAAATTCGAGAAAAAAGTGAAATTTGGATCATGTCAATGGCCACAAAATATAGTCCTACCTCCTCTATCGCAAAAACTGCTAAATATGCACTAAATTTTATTCAGTATTGTTACAAACATGTTTGTGACTACAGTTTCTGTTAATTTATTAGTCGCTTGGTAACGATAATATTTCTGTACTTTCTCTAAACATTGAAGAAGGTGTATGTTACGTATAAGATTCTTTAATCTTTGCTGTAGTAAGTTATGGAACGGAGGCTATACTTTGATGCGAAGAGGTTTTGTGGGGGACTAGAAAAGGACCACAGTGAATTTGGTGTGAACTGTTTGCACGCAGAGTGGTTCCTTACATCTAATGTGGACAGTGAGAGGGTTTTCTTCGTACATGGAAGTACTCACTGACTGTCGCATAAGTAGTATGAGCACATCATATATTTACTGTAGGAATAGATGTTGATACACGAGCAATATGGAAATTGAGGACAAAATTATTCCAGCTGGAATAATTTTATTATTATGAAATTGAATATTTCATTTTAGTTCAATGTATAAAATTATAAAGCTTGCATGAGGACAATGCAGAAACCATACTTAGTTTATTATATTAGCGATGTTGATATGTGTAAAAAAAAAGGGGGGAAAAAGTATCAAAAAGTTTTATATTAAACATAACAAAATAGATTTAATTTGTCTTCTTCTTCTGCTTCAAGCTGTAGGCTTTAAGCCCGTTGCGGCTCCTTTATTTCTTGTATCCATCTTTTTGCTGGTCGGCCGATACTTCTTTTTCCAATGGGTACATAGTCAGCGATTATTTTCGGGGTTCTATCTTGGCTCATGCGTTGTACGTGTTCCCACCATTTCTGTTTATACTCATCTACAGTTTATAACAGACTGTTAACTTTTAGATTGTATCTTATTTCCTCATTCCTGATGTGATCCAGTCGAGTTACTCCTACTACACTTCGAAGAAATCGCATTTCAGCTGCCTGTAGTCGACTTCTGTCTTTCTCTTTTAACGTCCAAGTTTCACTCGCATATAAGCCCGTTGGTATTGCCATAACTTTACATAGTTTAATCTGTGTATCTTTCCTAGTTTTATTACGGAGTGTTCTTCTAATGGTCCCACATATATTGTTAAATTTGGCAATTTTATAATCAATATCTTTTTCATGAGTATATGATAGATGGCAGCCAAGGAAGTTAAAAGTATTAACTTGTTCTATGATATAGTCTTCCACTACTACCTTTGATCTCACCATCCTTTTGCCCATAAATGCCATTACTTTTGCTTTTCTTTCGAAATAGTTAGATTCATATCTTTCGTAATTTTATGTAATTCAAATAGCCCCCTTTGTAACGTATCCTCGTCACTAGCTAATATAACTTGATCATCAGCAAAGAGGAGGTTTTTTAAGAATTTTTTGTTTTTAACGTTTTCTGATATGTTGAACTTCTGCATTTGCAACTTAAATTTCCTCATTGCTTTAATTTGTGACTTATTTAATAGTGGCAGGTTTTACACCGAAATATCCCTTTTATTTCATAAAAAAAAACAGTCTCTAGCGATTAGAAACGAAAAGGCGGAAGTTGCTGTAAAATTGCAGATATAAGACTGAGAATTAATTTATGGTAGAAGGCTATTAAAAGCTCAACGGAAGAACGAAGTAAACAGATTTAAGTTTTTATCTTTTGAGTCTCGAAACGAGCCGTTAGGTTCAAATCTAAATTGTGTGTATATAAATGTGTATATAATGGTAGTAATGACAAAGTATATTTTGTTTGTAATTACGATGCCTAGTATCGTTGGGAAAGGTGGAAAATTAAAATATCTTGGACCAACAGTAACAAATATAAATGATACTCGTGAGGAAATTAAATGCAGAATAAATCTGGAAAATGGATGCTACGAGTATCATTCGATTTTGTCATCCAGTGACTTGGACTCTCGCTTTGAGAGAGAAACAGAAGTAAAGAGTGTTCGAGAATAAGGTGCTTAGAAAAATATTTGGGACTAAGAGGGTTGGAGTTACAGGAGAATGGAGAAAGTTACACAACGCAGAACTAACATAATTAGAAACATTAAATCCACACGTTTGAGATGGACAGAGCATGTAGCACGTATGGATAAATCCAGAAATGCGTATAGAGTGTTCGTTGGAAGACCTGAGAAAAAAGATCTTAGGAGAGGGCGAGACGTAGATGGGAGGATAATATTAAAATGGATTTGCGGGAGATGGGATTTGATGCTAGGAATGGATTAATCTTGCTCAGGATAAGGACCAATGACGGGCTTATATGAGGGCCGCAATGAACCTCCGGGTTTTCTAAAACCATTTGTAAACAAGTATAAAATATATTTTTACAATATCAGAAAAAGATTCATGTGTAATGTGATTTCAGCTAAGGACAATAGCTTTCATTTAGCACCTAACGGTATAAAAGTATAACCTAGAGGTGTTTATAGGAAGTAACATGGAGCTGTATAGCCTACACTGCAACCTAAAAAAGCTTTTTGTACATCCGTGATGGAATGAGTTCCGTGCAGAGTTTGCTGTCCTGCTAAGCCAGCCTCAATATCAGCCATACTACACATTCCTTTCCAGGATTCATATCAGTATACCTTACCTCTAGTGATAGTCCGCCGTTCCTCGTAAATCTATATAAATGAATCGTCATATTCCCGTCAGTCGATGAGGTCCTGTGAGGAATTCGATGCCTCCGTATACAAATCCACGAGTAGTCCAGAACTTTCCATTATTGCCATCTTTGGACAAAGCGGGAGGAACCTCCAATGAAACGGACATCTGATTCGACGTCAAGCAACACAGGAGATACCCTATTTTTCGAAGCGGAAAATATAACGAAAGGGTAATTGTGGAGAGTTGGTGGAATGACGAAAGAAAATCGTGAGAACCCCGAGGAAAACCTTCATAATTTTGGCTTTGTCCACCACAATACTTCACTATAATCGAGATTTGAACTCCGGTTCGCGGTCATCGTAAGACAACACTACGTCGACTGAGCTACAAAAGCGGCATGTAATATTTAAGTTGCGTATGGCACGGCTGGAAAAGTAGGCTTCCTTCCTTGTGTCTGGAAGTTACCTGAGTAAGAGCTCATTGATAAGATATCTGAACTGGACAAACCGGTACAGAAATACGAACCTCAGACTACGAGACTGAGAGGCAATCGTCAAGTTGATTGACCCACTAAACAACAGAGAGTTTCGCTCCAGTTGCAGCTGCTTTTGAAAAGCCCGAAAGATCACGAAGACGTGCCTCGCTGCCCGTTTCCTTTCTATTGACCTACACGAACCCAATGCAGCTCCTAGCTTTCTTTGTAAGGCCGGCCAGCGAGGTGTGGTCGGTTACCTCAGAACCACGCCCTACATGCAAATCCTAACATCAAAACCACCAGGAACTTTTCTTTCTTCTATAAAGCCCCGCTTTCACAGACTATATTGCAGACGAGGATGGAAATACAGGCGGCCCTCAGAATACTTACACTTCTATTCTGCTGTTCTGTACTCGATAGCTGTAAATATTCTACAGAAAGAAGTTTCTTGATACTCGTATAGAATGAATGATTTCTGTTTTTACTTCGGAAATCAGCTTTTAAATGTAGTGAACCCAAGTGAAATTTCTGAGTCAGTAACAGTTCATTTCAGCCACTCCAATTTTAACTTTTATCGTTCTCCAATTTCTTCACCGTTATGATCCAGAAAGTTATTCTAGCTAAGTAGTTAAATAGTCCCTGATTCTCAGGTTCGAAATTTATTTTCATTTTTATTTCAAGTGTCACGAAATGTGAAAATTTTACAGGAGATACAAATGAGACTAGGACTTCGAAAAATTCTTAATCCAGAAGTTGAAATTTACTGCAAAAATCCTCATAATGTTTATTTACTTATCAAAGAGAATAAACTGTTGATTGTGTCTTTACACGCTTACTTTAATTGAAGAGAGTTCACACCATTAAAATCTCTAGTTAGTGGTGTTGTTACAGTTAAGTATCAAAGAATATCGTCGTTCTTCCTGCAATAACTCTTATGTGACATATTTATCGATTTTCAGATTTTTGCTCTATTAAATAACTTAAATAGTGATACAGCAAATAATAAAATCTCCTATATGTCATTCTATTTCTTTGTTTCGAAAATGTAAGAATTCACAATCTCCTATGTACGGCTGTCATAGGATGAATGTGTTTTTTCTTCCTACTGAAAAATTTTATATTTTGCACATAGGAGTTTTGCAGGAACAACGACGATATAATATAGTCTAATTATACTCGTGCATATATTTGTTTACTTGGTTATTTAAAGATGCTTTATCAACTACGACGTTATTTAGCGTCGATGGAATTGGTGCTAGCGAGATGATGTCTGGCGAGATGAGGCCGAGGATTCTCCACAGATCACCTGACATTAGCCTTATGGCTGGGGAAAACCTCGGAAAAACCAAGCCAGGTAATTAGCCCAAGCAGAAATCGAACCTGCGTCCGAATGCAACTCCTGATCAGCAGGCAAGAGCCTTAGCCGACTGAGCTACGCCGGTGGCAGTGAAGATATATTTAACTTAAGTCGAGCTATGTTTAATAATATTAAAGATTATTAGTTAGAAGGTTGTCGTGAATATTATAATGTACTGAATATCGTGTTATCAGACTGCGTGGAAGAGTATTGAGATGTATCAGAACGTTGTAATTGCATTATGAAAAGTATGCAATGGTTATTTTGAAAATGTGGCATACTAAGAATGTATTTTAGTTTTAAAGATATGCTGTAAATTTTCACTTTCTTTTAAAAATCCTAGAAAACATTTTAAAAGCTACAGAAATCTGAAGCTGTACTTAGAACAATCTAGTTAAAATGTATTAACTTCTAAAAATCAGGGGTTTAGTCATTAAGCTGATATATTCTCAGAGAAGGCACTGGGTTTCGAATCCCGACAGATCCCGTGAGATACACACTGTGGCTGTGATGCAGGTTTCTTAAGATAATTTCGATTTCTTCTGGTATCTCTCAGGCAATGACTGTCATTTAAGGACAAATCAAAATGTTAACACAATAGTCTACATAAAAACATTAAATAAAAACTACATTGAAACTATACAGATACACTGTATACGATGATCATCCGTTATTTTTTGTCCTTTCAAGTCCGTAAGGAATTCCACTGAAATGGTTCTGTGAAACAAAGAGAGAAAAAGAATAACTAAAAAAGAAAAGAATAGACAAAAAAAAATAATGGAGAGAAAATACCGGCAAAATGCGAGAGAAAGAGAAAAAGAAAGTAGACCACAAGAGAGTAAGAAAGAGTGGCAGAAACAAGAAAAAGGGGGAAAAGAAGAAAAGGAAGATAAAAAGCAAAACAAAAGAAAAAAGAATGTAACCAGAAGTGGAAGAGTTGTTACAAGCGAGAACTGCATGTAGGTTCATAATCCAGTATCGACGTGGGGACAAATAAACAAAGCGCCACAGAGCTGGAATTGCTATTAGTTCTGGAATTACGCCAGTTGCAAGACGTTTACTGCACAAACAAGGAAGGACTGGTAGATCCTGGATGACCATGAGAGAGAACTGGCTACTGTGAGCAAGATCTAAAGGCGAGAGTGAGAACAGGTTTATATATTCTGTAACAGAATATATCATCGACAATTTTTATTTTGACTTAGACTGGGTCTTTCCATATTATTTTTGGCGGACTCTACGTCTTTTGTTATTAAAACATATAACATAATATGCTACAGAATGAATGATTAATTTTATGGATAACTTATTTATCCTGCGAAGGCAAAGGTGTGATCTAGGGGTAGCAGTCGAACTCTGATATTGCGCTTGTACATGGGTTTGAATTACACTTGGGCCTGATTTTTTAAGATTTTCCCAATTGTCGAATGACATACCCTATATGGAAAAGTATGCACCAAACTTCAAAATAAAAATATTAAGAATATAAACAGAACGGGTGTGTTGCAGAGGAAGAACTGAAACTTCTGAAGCTGTTAACGTGTCATAGGCCTAAATATTATTTATATCGATTTCCGGATATGTTGTGTGAAGTTTTTGTTTATGCTGGGGTAAGAGAATTTTGAAATAATTTTAAAATCACAGCCGATCGCAAAAATGAAGCACACAAAACGAACTTCACATTTTAAAATTGCTTTTCATACAATATTAAAAAATTGATTTCATCTGATTTAAAATCCTTATAGCCTATTGAACAATAATTTAATTCTAAATCACTGATACTAGTCGGACTAGGCATTGCACTAGTGCTAGTCGAATGTTCATTGATCGTTATCGGTGTAGGAACATTCACTAAATCGTTTGAAATTTGAAACTGGACCGCAGAAGGGAAGTTAGAATTTTTTTTTCCTTATCCTACAATCTCGCACTCGTTCCAGTGTACTTTATTTTTTATTTTAACTCTATTTTCGGCCGTTAATTTGCATATTTTCTTCGACACCAATCACTGGTTCGTTCATTTCCTGGTTTCGGCATATTTTTCTAGCAAAACAACTTCTCAACAAAGTAATTTCATTCACTGGTTTTGACTTGCAACGTCACAACACTACACAGAAGACGCACTGCCCAATAGCAACCTCACTCCAAATTTATGCATTAATTTTGTAAATTGATGGAAAACATAAAATATCAACAACCTTTATTTACACGATAATATAGCAACGTATACAATCTCGTAGCAACAACGTCCGTTACAGAATTTTGTTTCACAGTGTTCAGTTCGTATCCTGTCTAGAGAAGTTTCAGTTCAAAAATGCGTTAAAATGGTATACTTTTATGTATATGTCATAGATGTAACATTAGCAAAACTTAGAGCAGAAAAATGTAAGAAATAGACTGAACATGTAATCTCTTAAAATAAAAGTATAATCCTTAGAGCAGTGTTTTCCAAACTATGGTCCGCGGACCACCTGTGGTCCTCGAGGTCTGCCTTTGTGGTCATTCAAAAAGACAGAAGAAAAAATAAAATTCAACGAATTGCGTATTAAATTATAGCTGAAAATCTCAGAGTTTGGAAATTACACATGGCAATCGCTTTCACTTTTTCTCCCAGTACTGACATTTTATGAAATTTGTTACCCTACCCGTCTGTGGACTTCCCACTCTACTCTAGGCAACAAAAGAGGGATTTAAAACACTATGAACGTGGTGTTTCTCGCCATCTTTTCCCTGCATTTCTGGTGCTGCACCTGTAACCCAGCCAGGGACCACCCGAATTCTTTACAGAGGACCAAATTACCGAACCTTTTCATGTATTTATGACTTTAAATCTTCTTATGTGGTACACGCTAGTAGTTGCCTTTATCTCTGTTAAATAGTGCCAATTATACGTAATGAAAAACTGGCTTCGATCCGGATCTTTGAAAAGAAAGGAACGTGATGATACGCTTCATTTAGACATTGGTAATAGTTCAGAAGCTGCATGTGAAAATATTAATATCACTGATTCTAGTGTCATTAAAGAAATATCTAGTCATTCAAATATGGGCCTAGAACAACTGTGTAAGAATCGACAGGTTCATTCATCTTATCAATGTGAGTACCAACATTATTTTTAACAAGTTAAAGATTATCCAAATTCTAATAGCCTTGAATTATTAAAAAAACGAAAATGAATTTTCTTCTATTAATATTAACTTAATTAGCTAATACTAATATAAAATTAATTCTAATTTAAAGTAAGTATACTGGTATTAAAATTTGCTGCAAAAATTATAAATTTACTTTCGAAGGGAATAAGAGTAAGGTGGTCCGCGGCACTGTTCTGACTTAAAAAGTGGTTCCCACTTCAAAAAAGTTTGAGAAACGCCGCCTTAGAGGTATAAACACATAAAAGAGTACACAAACAATTGGATAATACATTTAAACAAAAGCAATATTTGAAGACTAACAAAACTAGCATTTTCAACCAAAAGGAAAAAGGGATCTGGGAAGAGGGGGGAAGGGACCAGGAAATGAAGACGGGATGTGACAATGAAGAGCTTAAACGATGAAGTAGAGAAGGTGAAGAAGAGCAAAAATATAAATTTAACACTATTGCAATGTCATGAAGACAGGCCATCTCTTAAAAGCGGCTAAGCACAAGGCGTAAACATGCAGTTCCTATAAAAGGAAAGTAAATCTCTTATTTCCTACAAGGAAAAGATCCCCGGTCCTCTGAATTAGCAGCCAGACAGAACAGACCACTATACTCAAGGGAAGTTCTTGTTGGCGTTCCAGGGTTCCACAGCTACAACCGACAGTCTGCTCTGACAAACGCTTCTGGAATTGGAACTTTTGTAATCCGTTGTTGCGTAAAGTGACCCTGGGCAAAGATCGATTGTGTACATAAGGAAGGGAAAGCAAATAGCAATCGGCTATAGTTTCCACTGTGTACATGCATTTCGACCTTCATGCAACGATTAGTCATTTAGCGAAATAAAAAAGCAGTATTTACATCTTCCATACGGTCCAAAATGCCTAACAAATAAAATCACCATTCGACCTAACTGGAAAAAGGCAGATATAGGAGCATTTTATGTGCCCTACCGATTTGTGTACGGTTTACAACCTTTGTAAAACCCACAATATAAAAGAATGAACGTTATCAAAGGATCGACACAATAAAAAAATACTACCACAAAAGCATTGCGTTATGTTGTCACTGCTGTACCGCCTGTTCCATCATTTTGATCAGTCGCAGTTTGCTGATGTAGACTACCCCTTTCTAACTTTTTTAATTAGTCATATTTGCGAAAGCTTACAATGTAGCAAGGTTACTTTACCTCCCAGTGAACGTACACGAAAGCAGGCTACAAACTCATTATGATAACATTCACAGTAGTAAGACTTTTTTTGCTGGCGTTTTCCACATTACACAGATTTGCCGTCGTACACAGCTTTGCCATGTACGCTGCGCTACCCGTCGGACAAATGACAGGCGTATCTCGGAGACATAATAGTTTATTTAACAACGCTGTATAAACTGAGTGAATATCTATTGCTAATGAAACTGGTGATAGCGAGGCGGTATTTTGGAGATGAGTCAAGGATTCGCAACGAGGTTATCCGACATTCTACTTACAATTAGGGAAATTGAAAAAAAAAAAAAAGAGGTGATCAGCTCAAGCAGAGGCTAAAGAATTTCGTGGTCTCGATCGGCTCAAAAACCCTGATAGAATTGTTATTTAACCCTTGGGGTGAATTTCGGTTAAGTCTGGAGGACCTAATCAGTCAAATCGACTATCCTCATCTTCACGCTGGGCCCCCGGGGATCTTATAAATTGCGAAAGAGAGAGTGTGTCGGAATATGGTAGTTTTTTTGACTTAATGTCGTAAATCGTGTTTAGTGTGATTACAGTGTGTTCATGGGACCTCGGAAATAGAGATCAGTTCGGAAGTTAAAAAAAGTGGATAGTTAATAAATATAGTTACCAATTTAAGTTTATTGTAAAGAAGTCAATCTTAGAAAGTGATGCAGTGAAGTTTATGAAAGTTGATATTAGTGAGAGTAATTTATTACATTTTTCTATAGTTTCTTGCTGGCGGTTAATTGAGGTTAATGAATGGATGTTTTCAAACTATAGTGAGCAAGATACTCATGTCAAGATTTTTTTTTTAAGATTATAATAATGATGTGTATCAGGTAAAATGAATAAAACCGTGTGAAAATGTTAAGTGTTTTAAGTACGAATATTAGTGTAAGGATTTTAATAAGAATAGGCAGTTAAAATTTAAAAACTGATATTTTTATAAAGTAATAAAGATCAACAGAATAATATATAAATATATGTTAGCAAGATTAGAATGCTTGAAGGAACGTAAATGAGAAACGAACAGACGGTGAATGTTTAAGATCAATAAGGAGAAATTAACTGTGTGGAGTTAAGTTAATAAGGATAGGAGATGAGGTATTAATTTAATAGGCTGTCGGGATTTCATAATAATTGTAATTAAATGTAATAGTAAGTTATGGTGAAACCCGTATACATAAGTTGTGGTACACCATAACTAATATATAAATGTTGATGACAATAAATCAATCCATCTAAAAGAGGGAGTGGTGTGCGGGAAGCTACTGCCATTTTGAACATGATTCTTGCAACTTCTTGAAAACACACAGCCATCATTGCGTTCTAGAAACACTCTGGTTCTCTCCGTCCACAGAATTTTGCATTAAAAAATAAACAGAAAATGTCATCGCATCAATTTTTAGAACAAAGACGGAATAATTATGACAGATTACTTATGACATGGCAAAACTATAACAGGAGCGTATTAATCTTCATTATTAATCAAACTTCGGGAAAGAAAAATTGTGTGGAGAAACGTCGTGATAAAGTTTTTAAAAATGTGCAGTTCTTGAACGGCAATGCACCTCCTCACAAGTCCCGATTCCGTTACAAAGAATCTTTGAAGCTGGCTTTGAATTGATTGACCATCCCTCATATTCGCCAGACTTAGCCCCCTGAGGCAATCACCTATTTCCAAAATACAAAATATAAACATTGAAAGGAAAAATATTTTCAACGAATGAAGAAATGATGTTTTGTATAAGAGAGGTTTGTTAAAGAGACAGAGGGTAAAATCAAGCCAAGTATTATCTTTAACTTCCATTTTCTGTTTTACAACTTCATTTCAAATCTTCTCTCTTCTCGTAACTCGAGCAAAACGTCGCCAATAATCCATTTCCATGACCGTAATAATAATGTCGATAATGTCACGTGATTGTTCTTATTTATCCCAGAATCCTGCAATATACCCTGCATTTTCCTCGATAACAATTGAATGGCCCAAACGTTAAAGTTACTGTCAGTTCAAAACTAAATGTTGCGGGAAAATATTTACATGGTGGTTTTAGTTTTTGGAACTTTCAAAGAAGCTGCAAACATCGCGCTCACAGTTTGCAAATTCGCTCTGTTTATAATTCCTATCCTGGCAGCTGAAATCTCAACGGTCAACAGGCCGGTACTGTATTAATAATGAAACCACTTTTCACAGCTTCACTTAAGAGACAAGCTTACATATTTCCGGAAACAAAAGCCACCCCTCCCCTGCATCGTTAGTCTCGCAGTTCTACCTTTACTTGTTTACGTGAGAAGGGGGAAGTCCCGCCATCCCTCATTTTGTATAAAATATTCATTTCGAAAGCTGTTATAGAATACAAAGGCAGAGGAAAGACGAGTCTCTGGGGAGCTAACAGCCCCGTTTTATATTCAGGGATGTCTCTGCTACCCTTAGGTTATCCGATATCGTCTGGATATGCAGGTAGGAGGATGGGAATTCGATAGTCGATATATTTCCCTTCCCGCTGTCCTCTTTAACACAGCGACACCCGAGAGTGGATCACAAGGACAGGTCCTTCCTCCTCTCTTAGTTTTAAACAAAGAACGGATCCGATTGTTCAAAAGCTGGGGATCATAGCCAGGAATGTTAGAGTTCAGGGAAAATACACCGCGAATCCCTGTAACTCAAAGTAGCCCTAATGCTATTTAAGCAGTTTCTTTTAGATACACAATACTTGCTGTGCGGTCAAGTTTAATTGACAGTAATGTTCGTGATTGCGATCTGCAGTCCTGGCAGTTAGAGAAAGTAAAGGTCTGAATCAGCTATTATTGCATTATACTATATTTATTTTCATTCTTGAAGGATGTACATACATTATTAATTATAATATTAATGAGCCCAGAATAAAATATCTTTAAATAGCCATTTTCTAACACTATAACATGCAACATTTTTAAGAAATGGAATCATGAATTCAAATCGACGCCTATATAGTGTTAAGGTCGAAGTGGAGTTTGGAATAATGCCTGTGGTAAAAATTGTCTATTGAACTGTGGCTTGCCACATCGGTTTCATTTTTTCACTATGCTTGACCAATTTATTAATTCTGACGTCAAACGTCTTCTAAGTATAAGAGAGAAAACCTGTAACGTTTTGACATGGAAGGCTTACTCTGACATCACTCATGACACCATGAAAACCATACGCGAATAACACTCAAACTCAATGTATACTTCCAAGAGGCTATTGAAGCGAAGTCAAAGCCAAGCCAATGGTGGCAAAAATCCGAACTACATCTCATGTTACATAGCCCGATCGGTATTACAGGTATCCATTATACGAATTATTACCAGTATATTTCATATTACTCTGGAATGGCGGCAAAATTTTCTCATGAAATCTCAACCAGTAAATGGGACCGGTGCCCACTCGGCATCTTTATGAATTTGGGACCTACAGTGAGGAGCGAAATACGGTTTGTTAAGCTAGATATAACGGCACACCTTATTCCCTTATTGGCCTGATTATCACCTCTGATGAGGCATGTAGACGTGGGACAACAGTAGGCTGGTCGGCCTTGGCCCTCAATGGGCTGTCGCGTCACAGATTTGTTTTTTTTTTTTTTTCGAATGCCAAGTATTTAATAAGAAGTCTGTCCAATTAAATTCTTAATTTCTTGAAACTGCTTCAGGACGTAGATTGGAACACTACCACGAACTTCTGTTTACCGATTGAAGCTGATGTCGCAACAGGTATATAAACCTCGTCAGTCGTAGTTGGGGAGAATGTGAGCTGTGCAGTACGAGAAGATATTTTTACAGTAAGTGGTGGATCGAAGTGAAGGCAGAGGAGTAAAAGAAAATAAAGGATAGCAAAGACCTGCGTTCCTTCCATTAACAATCATATCTGGATTGTTCTATAGTTTCCAGACCGATTAATGGAAAATTCTGTTCCTGTGTTATTTTGCTTCAGAGATAATATCGTATCTTCTTCACATTTTATGGTTATTGCCATTATGATAGCGCTTCGGTCCCATGTATCTTGATTACAAAGGAACTGGGTAGTGTCTGTGATATGGTCCTATGGTATGTTTTCCTGTATCTGAAAGAGATAACCTTACTCGCTTAATCCATACCACTCACATTACTCAAGAGTCTAGTTATAAGTGAATGTATGGTGTTGGTGCAAACAGAAAAATGGCGGTGCAGGTCAAATTCAGTGCTTCAAGTAAATTATAACGTGATTAATTACTGTCCTTATCATTATCATCATCACCATCAGCATCACCATCGTCATCATCGTCATCATCATCATCATCATCATCATCATCATCATCATCATCATCATCAAAAACAACATTAGAGCAACCACCAAAGATGTACCTGTACCAAGATATGAGACTTCAAATTTCAGATTGTAACAACTTTCCTTAGTACGCGTGAAGTTAGCGTTATAATAAGGAGTCCGGATTTTTTCTTTAGTATGTTTCTGTCTGTAAATTAAAAATGTTGTCGAATTAGGCTGGTAAGATCATTATATTTAATTCTAATACTACATGTTTTTACATATTTGGCACAATACTACATATTTTAAGATAATTACATATTTTTACGTAAAATTAACATCCATGTCAAATGTTTAATCAAATGCCCTATAAGAAAAATTAATCAATATTTCAGCATAAACTAAAACGAAATTAGTCCTTGAAAGAAGTAGGGGTTACGCCAGTTTATTTACTGTTCTCCAGATCTTAGCGGAATCCTACAGAGGACATTGATGTCAGCCACATCCATTTGTTTAAATATGCACCAGTAACGTCATCCGACATTGAGAGATCATTTTCAGTGCATAAAACATACTAGCCAATCACCAACGGAACTTCAACTCTAAAAAATATGGAAGAATATCTTGTAGCAAATTGAGATTCACGCCTTGATTAACTTTAAAATCGCATCAAAAACTATATCATGACACATATAAATGTGCAATTTGTATGAAATGAATCTTATTTAGTTAAAATAAAACCATTTATTTTTAATTCCCCGTGCAATTTTGATATTACACTACATATTTCGTACATATTTCAGGGTCAATATTACATAAAAATCCGGATTCTAGTTATAATTATTTCCTGTTGAATTATTTTGACTAAGTTTCCACTGTCATTTTAAATGTTATTTAGAGTCGATGGATTTGGTGATAGGCTAATGAGATGGTACTTGGCTATATGAGACCGAGTTCGCCGTGGGATTACCTGACATTTGCCTTCCAGTTGGAAAAACCCACCCAAGCGGGAATCGAACACTCCCAAGCGCACCCCCAGATCAGCAGGTTATAGCGCTATCGCCTGAACTACGCCGGTGGCTCTTATTAATTGTTACATTTCACATAAATACTTTATCACCACTGTCATCATAATCAGCATCAACTACACCCTGTGGTTTAGACCTATTGTATCTATGAGCTATCAGTGTCAGGCATTTGGTTTCCACACTCTGGAGATTAGGGATCGAGAAACAAATGCTCACCACTTAAAATCAGATGAAGAGACTGTTTTGATTTACATCTGACAAGATGCAGGAACTGTTCAAGTTTATGCACCAATGGTTTAAAAACAGCTGCATGTTCATGTGCATGCGCACTAACCTTTATAGTGGAAACAAGTCTCGCGCCATTCAGTAGAACATTCCGTCATTGGACCATTCTCCTTCATTGAGGCGACAATCAAAGGGAATGTGATCTGGACATGTTAAGAACTTTTGTTGTCGATTAACTCCCCAGGATCGGTTTTTCAGCAACAACGAGAGCCCTTGCCTGGCCACCTAGATCACCCGACTTGACGCCCATTGACCTCTTTCTAAGGCACTGTGACGAATGTTGTGTACCAACGTGGTACAGTTGACACTTTGGAAAAACTGAGACAACGCATTATAAATGCAGCTGCGCTAATCACACCACACATGTTATGGAACACTTGGCAGAATATTGAGTACCTTTTGGATGTATTCAGGGTAGCTCGAGACGCACACATCGAGTTGCACTGACCATTCTCCGAAATTCGGAGTTTTTTTTTACATCAAGTTGTACAAAAAGTTATAAAACCATTATTTATACTTTAAATTAGCATTTGTTTCTCGATCCCTCTAAGCGGGACAGGGTGTATTTATTTCAAGCCCACACACAGTCTTGTTTGTTCCGTGTTCTCTTATCCTTGTTTTCCAACTCTGACGACTAAATAAGAATGCTGGTGCTCGTGAAAAACTAGTGTTTGTATATTACTTTTTTACTGATAAAGAAATACAGCTTTGTCAATCATTATAATTCGACAATTTCTCTATTGGTACCATATCATCATCTGACTGTAAGTTAGCAGTGACATCTGCATCTTTTGTTACACCCTGTATATTCGTGAAGTTATGTGACAAGTTGGACTACAGGTGGCCAACTTTATACAGAGTAATGAACCTTTGGCGACGCTGAGCGTCCGAGATGGTCGAGAAGTAGCTGCCATCAGACCGCAGTGGCGGCAGGTTCAACAAGTGGTCCTGCAGCAGCAGGTGGGATAGGTATCCGGCAACATGGCGCACTTTTATTTACCCGTGAGGATGCACAGATGTTCATCAATTGCTTAGACTGATTTCATGAAATGTGTTATGTATATCATGACAGATACGTTACAAGCGTATTTTTACACCCTTCTTTCTAACTCTGTTTTGTAGTTCCATCTTTGGTTCCTGATTGTTTTACAGAATAATCCTTCAACATATTGACCCTTGTATGGCTTCGTACCTCATAATCATCATTTTTAACGTGGAATACTCGTTCACTGTTGTTCTAGATGTACACCAGCCTACTGATTTGTACCAGTCCTCATATTTTCTACCTCGTTTCAATCTTAAAATTTTATCAGGGAGAAGGTTATTTTATGTCCTGGGAACGACATGGGAATCCCAACGTTACTTTCCTTATGAAGAAAACCATGGTAAGAATTTTTACCGCCCTTTACGGGCATTGAACTCACAAATCTTGGATCCAATACAGACATGGTAATCATTAGATTACCGAGGACTTTTGAGGTAGTATTAAACGCTTCTACGCAGGCACATCTGTATTCTCAATCGAAACGTTCTTTACTCACAGTTGAGAACCGAAAGAGGCGAGAAACAACTCTCCGCTAAATTTCTATAGTCCTCTCAACATTATTTATAAAGTGTCGTAATTCCAGGAAACAGGACCTGTCTTTAGTTTCTTTTAGAAGGATACCAAAATAAGAACGCTACTTAGAACATCATCGACGTCGGATGGTTTTTAATTTGTAGTCTCTGGACCCAATGGCAAGCATGCTAACCATCACAACACCTAAGGTAAGCTGCATCTATATAGGCCTATTTGTAATTAAAAAAGTATCTTTAAACAAAGGGCTGCCAACTTAAGTGAGAGTATCTGCATAATATGAGACATTCAATTTCCTTACTTGTCCTCTCGTACAAGGTTTGTCCTGCCGCAATAGGAAGAAAACATCCACTTACCTGCAAACAAACAGAGACCAGCGTTAAGTCAACATCATTAAAATTTTCAATACAGAACAGGAGCAAGAAATATTCAAGGCAATGTGAAAATAATGTTCAATGTGCAGAATATGATACTCGTGGATTTAAGGCTCACTCATAGCTAAGTCAGTAAAGTGACTTTTTTAAATTTACAGAACGAGTTTCATGGTGTCACAAACATAATTAAAATCACATAAGTAATTCATTTTGCCACTTCTTCGTAATAGTAAAATACGTAAAAAAAAATCAAAATCAAATTATTTTATTAACTTGTTCCACAACACTATCTTTATCTTTTTTTTTTTTTTTTAATTTCCATTTTGTTGAACACCAATAGCTATTATATTCTGCGATTACAAAGACACACAAACACAGAAGGATGAGAGGAAGGGAGGGAGGGGAAGGAGAAGAGAGAAGGGAGGAGAGAGGGAGAGCGAGAGAGAGATATTTGAAAAAAAAAAAATATATATATATATATATATATATATATATACACTTTTTATTTTATGAGTGTTATTAATTCCTTATTTACTATTTTGCCAGGTAAGTGCAATGGATTTAGGATCTTTGAATATAGATTTTTCTATAAATAGTATTACGTTTAAGGAGATTTTTAATTTACTCGCCTTGGCCTGTTTGGCTGTTGTACCGACAGACACTTCTAATATTCTTCTTCTGTGTCATCTGTTGATTGCTACGTTTCATAACAATATAGAAGTAATGATTGGCCATTTAAGTTCTTTGTTTTCTGTTTTTGTTTTTTCGTTTTTTAGTATAATATTGAAAATCATGCAGTCAATATTAATTTTTAAAATAATTTTACAAATTATAAAATATGTAATAATCCAATAGAATCATGATACACTTTTCATTTTTGTTTTGTTTTTATTTTTAATATCTTTATAATCTTTAGTAGAAGATAATTTATTTCAATTTGCTGCTAGATAGCACTTGTTGTTCTTTCGCCATTCTCCACTTTCGTTGCTTAAGATAACTTAAGGACTCTTATAATAATGAAGTTTATTACTTTCACCTCATCATCTACATTCTGCAATATGTATCATGTTCATCGCTTCTGTCCTTTTCAAATTTTCTGTCTCTAAAATGCATCATGTTATTTATGGTCCACAATGTGTTTACAAGGCAGATTTTCTCCGAATACTTCAATTGCCTATCGGTGTGAAAGATTAAGTCAGTCTCATGTAGTACAGATAACTCTTCGAGACTTAGTAATTTAGCTTGAGTATGCTTACAGGATTGTAGTAAATTTGTGAACAGAAAGGGTTTTATATTAAGGCAGCTGAGGTCAATTCATTCAACACAGCGATTTATAAATGATCGACTTTTATTGGTTACTGCGTAAAATTCATAATGGAAAAGTGTGGGCAATTTAACGTCTCTTTGTATTTACGATAGTCTGTAGTTTCCGGTGTTATTAGTTTTTTAACGACCTTAGACACTGAGAGTTCTATCATATCTAACTCCACTGCTATTTGAAATGTCCATAAAGTCAGAAAACCGATATAGGAGAAAAAACCCCTGTCTAAAAGTGTATTCAAACTTTTCCTCTCTACTTGTCTCCACCCCTCAACCCCTTCACTCCAGATTTACTACCACATTCCTGGCTGAATAACTTCTAAAGTTGATGCCTCTGTGCTTCATTGTACCTATAAAATCCAGTCCTGCCAACTCTATCTATCGACCTTAGTCTGAGCTGCTGGTTATCTGAAGTATATTGCCCACACTTATCATTCCAAAGACGGTGTAACGCCATGTCAATTTCAAATTGATCGTCTTTCATTTCATGTTCCCTTAAAACCTACCGATACGATGAAATTGCCATAGGTGATGATGGATCAATGACGAAATGGCAATTGTCAGACACTGAAATACTCTGATAAAACATGTCCCACAGAAACATTCATTACAAAACATTTTCCCGAATTCGAACTCTGGTCCCCTTTGATGAAATACTCTCAGTTGAGAATGATCAGTATTGAAATAAGAATGACAGAAAACCACGTAGGCTACTCCAAGAAAACCTACTACAAAACTGTCTCATTGCAGACGAAAGCAATCTAACTAATTGATGAGTAATGACTATGGTTAAATTTCTGTAGAATAATAGAAAGACTAGGAAACTAACAGACAAATGTGCGACTTAACCGTTATTTGCACTGGCTGAGTATTTGAACAACAAAATCGGCCGAACAAAAGTAACTAAATGAAGTAAATAATAAGTTAAATAAATCGTAATAAATAAGCAGAAAAGTATATGATAAATAAAAGCTAATGAATAATAAATATCACTCAATAAGTAAATAAGTATACTCTGAAGAAAAAAAGTCAAGAAGCGAAAAGAAGACGAGAGAAGAAAGAAAAAAGACTCTGCAGAATAAGAGGGAAAAGAAACGAGACTAAGAATAGAAAAAGAGGTGAGATAAGATAATAAAGAGGAAAATAGACGAGAGAAGAGAAAGGGAAAAGACAGGAGATAAATAAGAGAAAGGAAAAAAGACAGGAGACGAGAGAAGAAAAAGGGAAAGAGATGAAATAGGAAAAGAGACGACAGAAAAGAAAAAAAAAGGCGAGAGACGAAAGTGAAGTGAAAAGATATGAAACGAGAAAAGAAAGAGAAGAGAAGATTAGAAAAGAATAGAGACAAAGGAAGAAGGAATAAACACACGACAAGATAAGGGAAGGAAAAAGACATGAGAGAAGAAAAAAGGGAAAGAGGTGACAGAACAGAAAGGAAAAGAGACGAAAAAAGAGAACAGAAAAGAGACTAGAGAAGAGAAGGAAAAAACACGTGACGAGAGAAGAAAAAGGAATAGAGATGAGAAAAAATAAAGGAAGAGACGAAGAAAATAAAAAAAAAAAGAACAAAGGGAAATCCTGAAGATAGAAGAGGATATATTTGTTGAAACTATACTCAAAGAGCAAAAAAAAAAAAAAAACATGTGTCCATAAAACGATTTTCATCACTTGGTTTCTGAGGTCATCGGTTAACATTTTTATGAGCTCTCCAACAACTCCGAGGGCACTGACATGTAATACATACAAGTACGGTACACAAGTAGCTCCAGCAGCTCTAAGAACATGCTCCTACATACAATTCCTCCATCACATTTAAAAATTTCTGTAATTAATTTCGAAAGAAGCTTGTAATTCTTTTATACGAGAGTTATCTTCCGTGCTGTATCTTCTACAACGGTACAGGTTCTACACACAACATGAAGTTTCTTTGCAACTGAATAGAGATTGTAATTTTCTTCCTTCCCATTATAACCCTAGAGGATTCAACGGCATTAAAAATGAAGGAAGAACTTTGTTTTCGTATTCTTACAGACAGCGGTTTACAATTACGGGTTCACGACCGTTACTGACCTACAGAAAGGAAGAAAGCTTGGATTAAATTCTTGGTTTATTCTTCGTCCTTATATCATTACTGCATTTATTACAATGAAAAATTGATCGTTAATTCAGTCATAGAATTTGTACTATAGTGCCGACTATACAGTGTTCCAGGTGGAACGCAAAATATTTCAGCATAATGTAGTTTAGGTTAACCTATACCGATTTATCCTGATGCAGTATACTTATGTCCGAAATTGGGAGAAATACTGGAACCGTTTGGCATGTTATGCCAGATCTTTTGCACACGGGAGAATCTGAACACCGCAACGCCAGCGCACCACACATAGCTGAATACACGTTCACATGAAATTTGAAGACCTCGGGGGTAAATAGTGATAACCCTCAAAATTGAGACTGACAGTTTTCTGGTTGTTCTCAGTCTATAAGCCACATTGTCTTTGATTTGGTTAAATAATTATGTAAATATGTTACAAACGATTGGATTATGTTGCTTGAAAAATATGGCAATTCTCTTATGTTTGCAGTAAAAATTAAAATGTATGCAATCTGTATGTTGGTTACCATTATTTACCTCTGAAGTTTTCATTTAATTAGTGCATTCGCATAGTGAATTTACATACATGATTTTGTTTATGGATTTTATTATGACAATGCATTGGCTACTGTAGAGGAATACTGACGACGTTTTCCCAATCGAATGGTTCCATCTCCAGCTGTGTATTTTACCAGATGTTATCTGAAACTGGCAAGTTGGTAGTGTTTCAATGAAATCCGGTACCGGTACCTGATATAAATGTACAATTCATGGAATCCATAAGGAGGGCAACCTTAGTAATTTGTCTCGTGTAATTTAATATTTTATTTTATTACCGAGTTTGTACTTAAATTATTATGAAATAAACTTATTGGAAGAACACAAGATGCAACATTTTCAATAATTCATAACATCAAACATAGAAATTCGTCTATAATGGCTCTCTCCATTTAAAACTTTGCCCACAAATAACTCCGCAACAATTACATTTCGGACATAGGTATATCAGGTTAAATCGATCGCAAACCACATCATCCTGAAGTATTTTACATTCCTCCTTAAACATCCTGTATATACGTTATAAATAATGAAAATGTCAAAGTATCAGACATAAAATTATTTACCAAACTTCAACAGTGTTATGACAATATTATGGAGATGAGATAATGAGGATGCGGTAGATAATGAGGATTGTGGTGGGTAATGTGATGTTGACAAGGATGATTGAGTGGATGCTGAGAAGACAGGTGGTGAGAAAGAATATGATAGTGAAGATGATGAGAATGAGGAATGTACAACAAAACTGAGGATCGAGAGAATGACGAAGTTGAGGATAAAGATGACGAGAAGGATGAGGAGGATAAGAATGAGAAAGATCAGGATAACTGATTAGGATAATGATCACGATAAGGGTGACGGCCATTATAAGGAGTGTGAGAGACGTTGAGAAGGATGAGAATAACGACGATGGCAAGGATGAGAAGGATGAGGAACGATAAGAATGTGGATGACGATGACTGAAAATGATGATGTGTAAGAGGATGATGACGAGGAAGATGAGGGTAAGGATGATTATGATGATGATGACGAGATGGATGAGGATGATAACGAGGAAGATGAAGGTGATAACGATGAGGATAAGGAGAATAAGGTGGTGGATGAGGATGACGATGATGAGGACGATGACTAGGATGAGGAGGAGAATGGGGATTATGATGAGAAGCATGAGGACGAAGATGAAGATGAGGAGGGTGGGGATTATGGTGACGAGAATGAGGATGACGAGGAGTATGATGAGAATGAAGATATTTATGAGGACGATGATATTAATGTACAAAGAATGAGAAGGGCGATGATTATTATGATGGGGAAGGAGATTATCAGGTTTTTGAGGACGATATTGATGAGGGAAAGATGAGGATGAGGTGGACGACGAGCAGGATGATGAGGATTTCGATGAGGACGGTAACGATGAAGATACGAAGATGATGATGAGAAGAAAGCCGATGATAAGTAAGGGTGGTACGAGGGTGATTGTGATGAGAATGAAGATTATTATGAGAGAGACGATGATGATAATGCTGAAGAAGCATAGTTAAGCGTTCTAACCATTAAAAATAAATAAGACATGTAACATAGCAATGCCAGATTTACAGTATATAAATTTCAAAGCAAAGCCACCATCTACGTCTTTGTAAGTCGACATGCCTTTGTTCTGTGACGTAGTCAATCCTCTTGGAGGCGGAAATACGGCAAAGCCTCTGAAAATGGAATGCAATTTGTGAAGCCTTGTTCTCCTCTAGTTACTTCTGCCAAAACTGCCTTTGCTTGTGTGTTCAACCATCCGAATATATACAATATTAATAGACGTTTTGAGTAGTCCTAGAACAGAATATGCGCTTGTGTGAAATTTGTTTTCTCTCCGCAGTAGAGTCATTTATGAAATTACAATTCAGCCGCGAGTAAGATCATTTTAATTATCTCTATTTGAGAAGTCAAGATTTTAATAGACCGTATAAGCGGCTGTCTAATCTGTGCAATTTGGCCGGCTTTTAATTTGTTCATGGAAGAAAGTAATTCTGAACGTAATTACGGAAACTAGGAAGGGGAAATGTGGCCATCACATGAAAAACGTCAAAATCGTAAAGACAGACTGTCGCAAATTACGAGATCGGAAATAAATTTAAAACACCATCGTAATTCCCTATCCAGAAATCATTCATAATTGTAAACACAGGAATGTCCAGAAAGTAAGAAAGAAAGAAAGAAAGAAAGAAAGAAAGAAAGAGAAAGAGAGAAAGAAAGAGAAAGAGAGAAAGAAAGAGAGAAAAATCCCATTACGAAGGGGGGACATACTGAATATCTTTTTTAGTTCCTCTTTCCATTAGTACTATTTTTCATGCACCTCGGATTCATAGAACGTAAATTACATGTGTTCGAAACTGGAAAGGTCTTTTGTAAGAGCTCTGTATATGCCATAAAATACGTAAATAACTTATTTTAGTTATATTACAAGAGGGTCCATGTCCACTAAGAGGATGCTTATATAGGCGTACCAATGGTATTTTATAAACTCCGAACGATCTATAGCGGTCAGTGGGGCACCCAAGGGATGGTGGTGAAGGGGGCTCACAAATCCCCCAAATCAGAAAAAAGAAAGAAAGAAAGAAAGAATGGAGAAAAGAAAGCAAGAAACAAGGATTTTTTAATGCCTTGACGTGTCTGCATCCATTATTGTTGAAAGTGTATGATCTTTGAAACAGTTACTTTTAAATACGCCTGCGTGTTAATTGACATTTTACAACATACTGTACTTTTGTAAAAGATTTGGAAAAGACAAATATAAAGATATCATTACCTTCAAACTTTTGATGTGCTTATTGTTTCATATACTGCTACAATCCGTGAGAATACAGCTTCAAAAGTTGGTCTACGTAATTGATTACAAACAGCTCCCCCCCCCCCACACCCCCAAAAAAAACATATTCTGGGATGCTCCGCTATCGTATCTCTACAAAAGAGAGATCTCCACTTCCCTGGGAGTTTCTACTTTAAAATCCAAAGGATCCGCAGAGGACTACCAACAAATAACAAAATAAACATAACAAGACTTCATCTCGCAAAACATTTGATGCGCCATGAAAGGAAGAAATTATAGAACATCTGTATACAATCGACGATGAACTCTGGACTTCGGAAATAAAAATCCAAGGTTCCTTTCAGAATGGCTACTGCAGCCTTCGTTAAATCGAGCAGGCCTCTCTATTCTTGTCGAATTCTGAATAAAACATTTACAAGTACAGGCTGATCGGTACACTCATCTTAGCAACAAGTCTAAATATTTCAACCGTGGAACGGCCAGGTGTTAGTGAATGAACAGAACGTTGCCTGATCACTGGCTTTCAGGGGCAGTTAAATCACCGCTGTTACCAGAGACTGATGAAGCCTAAATCCTGTCTATGTCCTATCTATCAAGGCGTAATCGATGTTGTTTATACCTTGTGGTTCATGTACCAATACTGCCCCCTCCCTTCTGCCAACAATTAAACAAATCGTAAACACAGCATATCCGCAACTGGTATGGGTGTTACGGGCCTGCACGATTGACTCATAATAAATAACAAGTTCAGGGGTGGGAAAATTTTTATCCCTGTTTTAATAAATCAACTTCCAATTCCGACTAGTCGTTCGTTTCATTCTTTGTTGCGGCAAAAGTTATTTAGACACGAACTCTTGCGTATAATAGAATATCCATTTAACACACATTCGAGAAAATTTACCACCCTAAGCGCTGTTTTATACTATTTTGTTTTTCCAGATTTCACCAGAATGGCACATGATCAGATAGACCTGCTATTTATAGAAGCTTTCACTTGGTTCAAGATTTAAGCAATTATTTTCAGGAACGCAAGGCCAGTTACTACAACAACAATATACTTATAACTTTTATGAACCCAGAAGTTCATTGCTGACCTCACATAAGCCCGCCATTGGTCTCTATCCTGAGCAAGATTAATTCAGTCCCTATTATCATATCGCACCTCCCTCAAATCCATTTTAATATCCACCCATCTACGTCTCGGCCTCCCCAAAGGTACTTTTCCCTCTGGCATCCAAAATAACACTCTATATGTATTTCTTGATTCGCCCATACGTGCTACATGCCCTGCCCATCTCAAACGTCTGGATTTATGTTTCTAATTATGTCAGCTGAAGAATATAATGCGTGCAGTTCTGCGTTGTGTAACTTTCTGCAATAATAATAATAATAATAATAATAATAATAATAATAATAATAATAATAATAACAACAACAACAACAATAATAATAATAATAAAAATTATTTTATAGTCATTAGTCTCCTCTGAAACTCAAGTGGTTGCGTGTCCGATTACAAATCCAGCACTCCAGGGATCGATTCCCGTAGTGGAGCGATGTTTCACTACTATTCATAAAAAAATATATTAGTTCAAGCACGCACGCTTAGCGTTGGTTTCGGAAGAGCGATAAATAGAAAGTGGGCTTTGTAAATTATTCTTAGAATTTTAACAATCTATGTTTCTTGAAATGCGAGCAGTGTCAGTACTGTTCTACGCATGCGCAGTCTTCCATCCCTGTATTTAATACTCCTTCTCTCTTACACAATAACGGTTTCGGAACGCACAGATGAAATGTCAGAACTCTACCTTTCACAGAGACAGACCGTTTGTCCCCTGCTTTCTGTTTATTCTGTGTTGCTTTAGATGACATTTGTCATAGTGCCAAAATGAACATAGGACCGCTACATAGTCTCGCAATAGAGAGGAACTCTGGCGTGATTCGAATATAGCTTGGGCCTTTTTCCCGAAATTTTCCCCAACTATAAAAAGATAGATAATTCCATGCCGAATCCTCGAGCTAATCTCTTCAAAATACCGTCTCGCCAACATCAAGCTCACCAACGCCAGAGTAGCCTGCTGTGCAGTTAATACAGAGTCACTGAATGACAGATTAAACACAGAGTCCCGCTAAATGTAAATGTCTATCAGTTTTCTACAAAATCTCGAAGCAATAAAGAGGGAGAGGACCAAAGATACAGTTCTCGAAGATGATTATGATTTTATAGACAGGTGAGCATTGAAAAATTTGTGACTCATAGTGGACTCCGGATAAAATTTGTCAGTTATTTTCCCCCCACGCTGAAATTTGCATGTGAGTGATTCAGATGCGCCTGATCTTGTTCCCTCTCCGCTCTTAATTCATACCATACGATCAGTCATTACATCCCCCTTCCCAAAAAAAATCGAGATTATGGCTGTCAGGGATAAGGCCGTGGATTTTACGTGAATGCGTTTGCTTAAATTGACACATCTAGACGAGATCTTTCGTTTGGCATCAAATTCAGCGCGCTAGCACATCAGAGTCGCGACATATAGTGCCCGGAAATTTTCGCCCACGCCCAAAATGATCGTCAGTCGCCGCAGGCCCCCAACCGAGCCTAGCGCATCCGCGGCGCTAACTCAAGGTCATGTTCGCATCGTAGTCGTATACCCAATCGAAGAGACCACATTTATTTTAATCGTATTATCACAGTCTAGTATATACAGTCACGAAGCTTGGGTTGTTGAGGGTACTAGGAACAATAGACTGTGCCGGTACTATTTCGCATTGTCTGTGATGAGGCGATAGTAGCGATCCTAGTGGTTAGCAACTATCTATGGATGCATATTCCCAACATATTGAGCTTCGTGACTGTATATATTATACTGTGGTATTATTAAGAAGTTACAATGTCGGAATGGATCACCCTGCAAAGGTTATATCACTGTTTCCGTCCTGGTACTCCACGTATCGGTCTGATTTTAAAGACGTATTCACGTCAAAATCCTATTAAGACAGTGTCACTTATATTATCCCTTGATTACGTATCAGTTGCATCTTATACTATACCCGCAGACCAAACAAGTAGACAGCGTTACAGATTAATGTGTGTAATGCCCTTTGATTAAACCTCCCTTATTATCAATTTAAGTTGTCTTTCATTTTAATTAGTTTTTTTACTGCTCTGTAATTTTATATTACAGTTATTTTATATTCTGTCAATGATTCGCACATATTTAAACACTTGTCTGGCATATGTCAAACTTGTTACAGTAAAAAGACAGTCATAGTTTGATGTACAGTAGATAGAACATCGATAATCCGAACGTCAATCATCGGAAATGTCAATTATTCGAACGAATTTTTTTTAGAGTATTTTCACAATACCATATGAGACATGATTACATAAAATATAAATTGTAGTAGTTATTTTATAGATTGCACAATAATCAATACTGTACAGTATGTCATTAATTATTTACTACAATACGCGCTTAATCTACTTCAAAATCGCATTATCACTTTCCTCTTTATAATAACGAAATGTACTCTCTAATTGTTTCTAAAAACACTTGCACGTGTTGGGGTTCGGCACTGTTTCAAAGTTTTCAACAAGAAAATAGAACAAAGAGTGTGTAACATAGCCTATAGCCTCGAGGTTATCCCAGAGATTTTATATGTGCTACGAAGTGATGTATCATTCTAGCTTAACTTCCACCAGAATTCCATTATGTGCCGTAAATATACACTTGTATGATGCAGACTTTCTACATTACTTTCGTTACGAAGAAAACCATGCTAAGATTTTCATACGTCTTAAAATTCCACCTCGAGAACTAGCGGGTCTTGGATAAAATGGAAAAAACAGTAACCACAATACCACCGGGAAATTGATATCGATTTCATGAAATACCCTGCTTTCTCTTTGATATCTATCTTTGTTAGTAGTTTTGACTGCATGTTACGAGAGTTACATCGAATTTCCATATAGTGTAGACAAAAAATAAAAACTCAAAAATATGTACGGTACCTACTTAAGATAAACATCTTTATTAGATGCTATGAAAAATGTGAAATAGGGAGAGGAGTACGACAAGGATGCTCTTTATCATCTACCCTGTTCAATATCTACTTGGAGGATTTGGTGAAGAACTGTTTTCAGAACATAGGAGAGTAAGCTTTTAATAGAAAAAGGAACATCTTCTGCGCGGACCTCTGAACTAAGGAACTAAGGAAGAGACTAGTGAAGTGCTTTGTGTGGAATGTGGCATTGTATCGAGCGGAAACATGAACATTACGACGAAGAGAAGAGAAACAATCAGAAGCATTTGAAATGTGGATATGGAGAAGAATGAAACGTGTTAAATGGACAGACAGAATAAGAAATGAAGTTGTGTTGGAAAGAGTGGGTGAAGAAAGAATGATGCTGAAACTGATCACAAACAGAAAAAGGAATTGGTTTGGTCGCTGGCTGAGAAGAAACTGTCTACTGAAGGATGCACTTAAAGGAATGATGAACAGGAGAAGAGTTAGGGGCAGAAAAAGATATCAGATGATACATGACATTAAGATATATGGATCATATGCGAGATAAAGAAGAAGGCAGAAAACAGGAAAGATTTGAGAATGCTGGGTTTGCAGTGAAAGACCTGCCACGGGCAGAACATGTATGTATGTATGTATGTATGTATGTATGTATGTATGTATGTATGTATGTATGTATGTATGTATGTATGTATAAGTGCACACAATTAAGATTCTTCGCTAAACTGTATTCTAATCAAAATAGAATTCATTTACCATAAAAGTCCATATCGTGATCAGTGAATTTTGCTGACTGTAAAAGAGAATAAAAATCAATGGCACGACAGCCCATGGAGCGCCAACGCCCAATATCTCACTGCTGGTCTCACGTCTACATGACTCAGGAGAGATGAACGATCATCCAACAAATGTAACATTTAGTCAGCAAGATTATTCCTATAGCTGGCTTAAGAAGTCGGATTTCGCTATTCATTATAGCTCCTCAAATTCATCGCGATTCTGGGTGGGCACTGGAACCATACAATTGTCAAAATTTCATGAGATTCTGCCATGACACGAACAAGCTCTTATTCTGTATTGCTAATTCCAGGCTTGACGCCTTATACCACGCAACTACGACGCTGGATAACTGTAAATATATAGTTTTCGTTGTTCTCGAAATTCTAGTTCCGTTTTAAGTCGTTTTACTGTTATACTGGTGGAAAGCTTCACGAAGAGTAAATCACTTTCTTGAATTTCACTTATCTTTTCCTTGGATTTGAACTCGTGCCTGTACGAGTAGGCTGAAGAGAACCAATTTAACTAAGGACAATTTCATTTTGTTTATTTATAAATGGAACACGGTGAACGCAAACAAACATATTATATAATATTTTGTAAAGTATGAACAACTTTGTATGTGAAAATTAATCTGTAATTTTCTATAAAAGTTAAGAAGCTTATTTCCATAGTAACTCGTTACAGAAATGTTATACAATTATCACTTATTGGAGTGAGATGGTAGCGACTAAAGTTCCTTGCAGTTCGCTGAACCATCATTGAAATTAATTGAAAGGAAGGCATCATACGGGAGACATGCCGTAATAGACAAGATACTAATTTGCGACGAAAGACGTCAGCACTGTACCTCGACAAGCAATTAACTTTGTTATACACCCTCACATTAGATAATTAATAGCCTTTTAATTTCTACGTAAAAGATAATTTTATCTGCTCTGAAAGCGAGTGCAGTAGCCTATATGTTTAATGCTGAAGGAATATTAACGAAGAGTAGCTCATATAGCTTATATTTTTGTGCGAATTGTCACTGAAGAGCACAGTTCCCGCAACAATTTTGGACATTTCTGTTCACTGCAGTATTGACGTTTTCAGGCGACAGTGACTGATTGCTGTCACTCGGTACACTTTTTTTCGCAACTTATGTATGTATGTATGTATGTATGTATGTATGTATGTATGTATGTATGTATGTATGTATGTATGTATGTATGTATGTATGTGTGTATGTATGTACAGTGTGTATGTACAGTATGTATGAATGAATGTATGTATGTACAGTAGGTACGAATGAATGAATATATGTATGTACAGTAGGTACGAATGAATGAATATATGTATGTACAGTAGGAATGTATGTATGTATGTATGTATGTATGTATGTATGTATGTATGTATGTATGTATGTATGTATGTATGTCACGAATCTATCGCTGTCTTCATGCGGGAGGGTTGGGGGGGGAGAGTAAAAGAAAAGTGGCAATCAAATAATATACTATATTCCGCCATTTGTAACGACCCCAACGTATAAACTATCTTCTTTTCATTCTTAGTATTGGACGTAGTGATAAAAGTGGTATTTGTGAAGTAGGTGTTAGGCCGGGAGAGGAAGAATTAAGTATGACTGGAGAAAATTCTCTAATAGAGCGTTTGTGTTGTCTGTTAGGCTATGTTCAACTGACTTTAAGAAATTTAAGTCAAACAGAATAGATGCAAAAACATCCATTTTCTATGAAAGGGAAATTGATATGCACCATTACTCTGCTGGGAATTGAACTCGGGCGCCATTGGTTCGTAATCCTAAACGTTATGGCATAAGCCATAGCGGAAGAGTGTAGGCCTATTATTATTTTTTTTTAAATTTGAATGTTTAAGTTAAAAAATTTGCATTATTATTTTGCAGTGAAAATACATGGTTCTGAAAGATTGTGCCTGTAAAAGACTTTTAATACGTACAAATCCCATTTAGCCACTTTTCGACCCTTAATTTTACAGAGAGTAGGTGTGTACAATATACACTGCACGAAGACAAAAGCTTTTTGCCGAAATGAACCGTTTAAAATTATGTCATTTACGCGCTTGTTATGTCAAGTCAACTTGAAATCCTTTTAGAAGTAGAGAAAAATATAAATATACGTATATAGATTCAGTTCAATACTACTCGTATGTTCTCTGGCACATAGTAAGTACTTCATATGCCAAATAACACTTGAGATAAAAGAGAAATGTAAATATAATTACGTCAGTACGACATTATTGGGGAACAAAACGCGGGAGCAAATATCGACTATTTGTATGTACTTCTCTGAGCTTTAACCATAATATTAACAATGACTTGACAAACCAATAACGTATATTTCAGATTACCACAGCAAACAAATGAATCCTTTATTTCAAAACGAAAATTATCGTTTATACAGAAGAGTTTCCATGGTAACTCTAAAAAAAAATAATGAATTGTGGGTATCTTTGGACAGAATTCCTCAACTCTTTTCAGAGGCAACCCCTGCTTTTGTCTTCGAATATGGCAGTGTAGCGTGTGTCTCTGTCACAAACCGCGAACGTAGCAGACAAGACAACTGATGAATAGGTTCTCTCATCGTAGCGGACAGACCAAACTACTCTCCTGGGCCATAAGAAGCTCTGTACGTCTCAAGACTGCCAACTGTGCAAATTGAAACTGACGTATCAAATGTACACTACGTCCAATTGCAAACAGGAGAAAAGCATTGAAATAGTGACGAAAGAAGAAGAAATAGATTTTCGGTGTCACGAGGATGGCGCATATTTTCGCATTACGCGTTTCTCAACAATTCATTCATCATGTTGCTAATAACGTAGAGCCCGGATGTTAGGCAAAATGCCTTTTTAAACTGAGTGTATGTATGAAAGACCTATTAGAGATAAACACGTTTCCACACATTTGGGGACGATAGGCCCAATTTTTATTTTGCCTTTTTTGGCTATTTTAGCTCCCGTTGCCTATTTTAAGGTTAAATGCCTTTTTTTTTTAGCCTTTTTACGTCGTTATTGTACATTTTTCTATATATTTAATGAATTTAAAATAAACCGCACATAAATTATATAAAAAAACAAAAAAGAACAGTTGTACAAATTAAAAATATATATTCACCTCACACAAATATTTGCTGAGAATCTCATTCTCCAGCAATATTATGTTTTTCCAAGAAGTCGTAAACTTTTCTCCCCTACCGATTCCATCTTTTATGTCACTTAACAAAGATGTTTGAACAGTATAACCCTCAGTGCTCAGGTCACTTCGGGGTTTACCAGCGAAAGAAAGGGGATGAGGGAAGTATTAAAAGCAAGTCTCCAGGTCCCGTTACTGTTGTCGCTTACACGCACAAGTCACGCGTACTTTGAAGTCTCTAATCCCTTCTCACACCCCTCTTTTTGAGACAATACACAGTCGGTTTTTTCCAATCTCTGAAAGAAAGTAGAGACAGTCCTTCTGAAATAAGTTGTTTTAAGTTTGCTCCAATCACTTCAGTAGAAATAGAAGAATCTTTTTCCACCACGAAAAACGTTCTCTTTAACAGGCGGCTCACTATGGCAATTCGATTACAATAGTGGCCAGTTTTCTGTTTCGACCGCTGTAGTTTTGCAGTTGCAGTTTCAGTACTGAGTTTATATATGAAGGTTGCGTGTTTAGTTTGATAAAGAAAAAAAATCAGTTTTCTGTGGTCTGTAAAAAGTGTAAACTCCATTATGTCATACGAGTAAGAGAATTTGAGAGGTAAACTCGGTGAAACGTTTGGATTTAAATTGAACGATCATGGAGAAGTGCTTGACAGAAAAAAAGTTTTTTCGTGTTTAGTGATGCAGGAATCAATGTTACTAAACGTACAGTGGCACTGAATTCGAAGCATGTGAATGCACTCACATGTTTAAAATCATGGATGAAGCAGTATTAACTAGATGAGTCTTCATACTTTTTGTTATTTATGTTTGTCTAAAAAATTCCCGGAGAAATTGACACAAATTATAAGCCTCATAATAAATATGTTAGTAAATAATTAAAATACTGTAGTTGTTTTGTAATATAATGATACAATATACCTATACAGATGTACAACATTTAATACGTCTTAAGCTTATCACGGAACACAAGTTTAATTTAACAATAATTGTGTAATACAGTATATTAAATTTTTTTCAAAGAGATCAAATCTCGATTAATCGATTAAATATTTTGATCGATCAACAGCACTAATATATATATATATACATACATACATACATACATACAGTCCACACCTGTGGAGTAACGGTCAGCGCGTCTGGCTGTGAAACTAGGTGGCCCGGGTTCGAATCCCGGTCGGGGCAAGTTACCTGGTTGAGGTTTTTTTCCGGGGTTTTCCGTCAACCCAATACGAGCAAATGCTGGGTAACTTTCGGTGTTGGACCCCGGACTCATTTCACCGGCATTATCATCTTCATATCATTCAGACGCTAAATAACCTAGATGTTGATACAGCGTCGTAAAATAACCCAATAAAAATACATACATACATACATACTGCACTTGACACAGCCGGGATTCGAACCCAAATTATCTACATAGAAGTTGGCCACTAAACGTGTATATAGGCCCAATACAGATTTTAAAGAAAATATGATTTTATATTTAGTATTACTTTAATTTATATTAAAGTATATTACAATCGCTATTCTCATTTATTTTAATTGCAGCATCTTTGTGAACAAAGTGCAAAGTACACAGAACTGTAGCACTGGAGTACCTATGGCTGAAATGTTGAATAATAATAATAATAATAATAATAATAATAATAATAACAATAATAATAATAATAATAATGATAATAATAATAGCAAGAGCAACAGATTTAGTTGTGGGAAGACTTGTTCCCTCTCTCTCTCTTTCACTGCATCCGAGCTATGCCATGCTTCATGAGCAACGAGCTTTTCACGTGCGATGAGAACGACATTCCAAGCTGCTAAATTACGTTTTTGTGGCGCCATATTGGAACATGTGAAGAACGATGATGTCACATTATCACAGCGCCACTAAATTGCGTAACGTCACTGACAACCAACCAACGGCTGTTCCTGACGGATAGCCCATAAGTGTGGTGTGCGCTTCTGCTTTTTTTCCCCTCGCCGAAGCACCACTTTTATGGTATTTTTTAAGGTTCACGTAAACTTCCTGGTTTATTATAAACGTCCACGTATATGCAGTGCCAAAAATTAATTAAGAAATAAAAATTGGGGAAAAGGGAAGAGGCATTGCCATCAAAGCGCGAATGTAGAATGGAAAATCGATACATGTTACTTTAGAGTTCTGCCTCGTCGTCATCATCATCATCATCATCATCAATGCTAAAATTTCACAAGCAAATGGTGATTTTCCCCTCTTAATAAACGTACTTACACTGATTGTTAAACAACAGGATTCATGAGAAGAGGGATTTCTTTTACGTGGTCAGCATGGCAGAAATTGGATACCATAAATGTTACATTTTAATATTCCTTTTCAGAACCAAAAGTTACATTTGTTCGGATCAAATTTCTGCACATTTAAAGGACAGAACTAAAATTCTTTCAATAATTTATCATAATACACTGCTCTCTTGAATTGACGAGCATATTGGGAATTCAATCAATGGCTTTCCACAAAACATTGTATTAAACATTTTTGTTTCGAAATATCTCAAAGTATAACCCCCCGAAATTAATGACATTACTTACGGTTTACCTTGTGATGAAGTTTGTTGAAGTAACTTCTATTGGAGTGCGTTGTAGGTGGGTTAGTAAAAGACCTAAGTCCTTTAAACAACCAAGAACTGCCAATACTTAAGTTTATTAATCAATCTTGAAATACAAGGCGTAGTACAAGTGATGAGATGAGGATGATTATGATTACTCGTAGCCACGTGGGACACTCGTCGCCCTCCTCCGCGCTTCTGCTTACTGCAGAGCTACTTATAATAATGATAAGTAAGTGAATGAGCGCCTCCACTGATTACCGAGCCTTTTTATGGCCTGCCCATACTGACGCTACAGTGACCTTCGAAGTCCGCGTGATCGCCTCTACTCGGTTTGGCGTCCCCACGTTATAACCAGTACAATGACCTGATTCTGAACTATGAAAGATAAGTCCTTAGTCATTAATCCCAGTACTTACATGACTCAATTAGTAATTATCGGTCATGTCTGCTCGAGTTATGAGGATGGAATACATTTTAGATTTACAGTATTAACAATGTTACTCAACATTAATTACAATCATACCAATTATAATCATCAATCACAAGCATACCAATTATAATCATATCAATTACAAGCATACCAATTATAATCATATCAATCACAAGCATTCCAATTATAATCATATCAAGCACAAGTATACCAATTATAATCATATCAGTCACAAGCATACCAATTATAATCATATCAGTCACAAGCATACCAATTATAATCATATCAAGCACAAGTATACCAATTATAATCATATCAGTCACAAGCATACCAATTATAATCATATCAAGCACAAGTATACCAATTATAATCATATCAGTCACAAGCATACCAATTATAATCATATCAGTCACAAGCATACCAATTATAATCATATCAAGCACAAGTATGCCAATTATAATCATATCAGTCACAAGAATACCAATTATAATCGTATCAATCACAAGCATACCAATTATAATCATATCAAGCACAAGTATACCAATTATAATCATATCAGTCACAAGAATACCAATTATAATCGTATCAATCACAAGCATACCAATTATAATCATATCAAGCACAAGTATACCAATTATAATCATATCAGTCACAAGCATATCAATTATAATCATATCAAGAACAAGTATACCAATTATAATCATATCAGTCACAAGCATACCAATTATAATCATATCAATTACAAGCATACCAATTATAATCATATCAGTCACAAGCATACCAATTATAATCATATCAATTACAAGCATACCAATTATAATCATATCAACCATATGCATACCAATTATAATTATATCAATTACAATCATACGAATTGAAGAGTCCACTGCAAGAATGATGTCATTTGGAATACATTTTGCAGGAGAAGCAATTGAAAGTTTGAAATGCTTAGCGCTCAAAGCTTAACTGTGATTTTCCGATCATTATTGGACAATGACTATCAGTGTTAATGCCATATAACTCTCTGTCCCTACAATAAGTGGCGCTTGTACATTGTATACACTGCACCATTTATTAAATTCGCATCTCTGATATTACAATAATTGTATTATGGTTAATTTTGTTTTTATGATTTCATAAAAGTAAGTAATATTAAATCAGCAGTCGTAAGACAATGGGATTTAACGTTCAATACTTAGAGAAAGAAAAAAAAAACAAACATGGAAAACCAAATAATTTTAATACCACGCAGACCAACGAACCAACCATAAAACATTTATTATGCTTCCAAGAGAACACAAGGGAACTTTAAACAAAGACCTACAGTAGTCAAGATCTCAGTAATAGTTTCCATAGCGAGTTTGGGTGCTGTAAATGACTCATACACAGCAGAAAATATGAGCAGACGAGATTGAACTCATTTATAACCTGTGTTGGCTTTATGCATGAAAGACATTAAGAGTTCCCAGATAAACAAGTTTTCAAAGAATGATTTCCGCGATATTAAAGTTTGCTCTGATCTATATTAAGAACAGAAACCAGCAGTGGGGGGAACGAACTATGGCTTCTGTATAATTTCATCGTTTTCCTGTATATATCATAACTTCTGTTTTAACTGAAAATGAAAACTCAAAGACCAGATTTCATTTCCAACAGATTTCGCAAAAATAAAATGTTTGACCGCAACGTAAACATTTAATGTTTAACATGTTTGGGTCGAACGATGTTTATGTTACGTGAAGTTGATGTGAACACATGTACACATCTCTCTCACTCGCACAGTCTATCCGGCAGTAGTGTACGAAGCGGCAAAACGCGCTTCTGTACCGCGGGAAGTCATGGTCATGGGCTCGACTCTTGCCTACGTCATTCAGACTCCGGGTCACGGAACTCCTGGCACGTTGAATATATAATAGGTATGTATAATGTTGAAATTGACTAAAAAAAAAAGCGCAAAAAGAAAGCCAGAACCTGACAAGATAAAATTTATCAAAAGAAGTAAATAAAGAACCAGACGGAAAAGAATGGTGAGGTAGAGAGAAAAAAAATATATATGTATAGTATCAGATTTAATACAGGATGTTTCTTTACGGGTTTTCTGGAAATTTTTAAGGTACAGTACCTATATACTGTGTCCCGCTTAGAGGAATCGAGAAATAAATGCTCACCATTTAAAATCAGATGAAGATATCGTTTTGATTTACATCTGACAAGATGCAGAAACTGTTCAAGTTTATGCACCAATGGTTTAAAAACAGTTAGGATTTAGTGTGATGTAATGTTACTCTGGATAAATTATTATACTAAAAATAAATTATGCGATTTGCATAGCTGCCACGTGGTGGAACAAAACACGGATGTGTTGTAAATCTTGGTTGCAGACTTAGAATATAGATTTCGTATTTCTTAATTGTTTGTGCTGAAACATTATTAACATGTTTGTAGTAGAAATAATATAATGTAGGCCATGGAATGTTGAAATGTTTAGCTCTTGAACAAGAGAATTACAAATAAAACTGGGAGTACTGCCGGTATCTAATAAGCGCAGATGTTTTGGAACCACTTAGAATAGCAGGTATTTATTTATTTATTTATTCATTCTGGTGTAGTTAAGGCCATCAGGCCTTCTCTTCCACAACACCAGGAATACAAATACAATAATAGAAATAAACAGAAAAAAATACACTATATACAAAGTAAAGCTACACAAGAAGTAAAGAGAGAGAGAGAGAGAGAGAGAAAACACTATAAACAAAGTAAAGCCACACAAAAATATACACAGGTTGCAGTCACACAAACTTTAAATGATTAATTAATTGTATCCTAACTAATTAACTAACATAAACAAGAAACTTGCAATTTTAATCTAGATTAAAAAAGAAAAGAAAAAGACACAAATCAATACTTCTAGCAATATACCTAAAAACATTAACTAAGACAAAATTTTCCAATTTAATTTTGAATTGTGGTAAAGTCCGGCAGTCCCTGACGTCATTAGGTAACGAATTCCAGAGGCGAGGTATTTCTACAGTATAGGAAGATGAGTATAAAGACGTTCTATGATGACGGATAGAAAGAAGTGCTTGATGTCGGTTTCGAAGAGTTGTAAGAAATTGAAAGCGCGATAACAGATAATTCGGAGTAGAAATATGCATGATTCTAAACAGAATCTTAGTATAGTCTTAGATAGACAATGAGGAACAATAGCACAAACCCAATCAGAAAGCCACTAATAATACAATGTAGGCCATAGAATGTTGTCACGTGAACTAAGCAGTTCATTGTTAATTAAGAATTAATGTAGATTATGTGTAGAATTGTGCTTTTAATAAAACCTTTTTATATGTAAAAACTTAATCACTGTTATTTATTGAAAACAATAAAGCGCTATCACATTCCTGCAAACATATTTAGTTCTTGTTCTAATTGTCGGAGTCCGAGAAGCACTTTCGCCCGAACCCGGACCACGGGCTTGCCGCTGCAGCCCCGGCTTGGCCCATGCCCGTGCGGTCTTCTACAAGTCAGTCCTGGCAGAACCAAGTCCCAGTAACTTCGTGACAATACATAACGTTCCGGAAGGAAAGTCATAAATACTCACGCTTGCATTATTTTTGTAAGCGTTTCCACTGTGGGCGACACTCCTTATACTGTATGTCGAGGTAAACTGTGAGTGAAATCATCATGAGGATGTAATGGAATGGTATGAGGGATCTCTGGAAAAAGAACTAAGGAAGAGACTAGTGAAGTGTTTTCTGTGGCATTGTATAAGGCAGAAACCTGCGCATTACGACGAAATATTTGAAATGTGAATATGGAGAAGAATGGAGCGTGTGAAATGGGCAGACAGAATAAGAAATGAATGTATGTTGGAAAGAGTGGGTGAAGAAAGAATGATGCTGAAACTGATCAGGAAGAGAAAAAGGAATTGGTTGGGTCACTGACTGAGAAGAGACTGCCTACTGAAAGATGTATTAGAAGGAATGGTGAACGGGAGAAGAGTTCGGGGCAGAAGAAGATATCAGATGAAAGACAACATTAAGATATATTGATCATATGCAGAGACTAAGAAGAAGGCAGAAAATAGGAAAGATTGGCGAATGCTGGGTTTGCAGTGAAAGACCTGCCCTGGGGTACAACATGTATATGTGTATATATATATATATATATATATGTATATATATATATATATATATATATATATATATATATTGCACATTTGCTCCGAAATGAAAGAGGGAAACGGGAGTGTATCTAAAAAAATTCTTTGCAATGTCCACTTTATCCATTATAAATGTCATCACGACCAGGCCGAGAATCGAACCCAGGTCGTCTGGATGGGAGACCAGCGCGCTAAGTCACAGACGCGGCATTATTATTATTATTATTATTATTATTATTATTGTAAAAAGCTTTCTTTATTTAAATGCTCTCAGGACTAACAAAGTGTACCACATATTCATAAATATATATAGATATACATAAATAGGAAATATGTAAGGATAAAAGAAATAGGAAAGAAAGAAACTTGTGTCATAAAATGAGCTACATTTAACAAGTTCATTACAGCAAAAAAAAAAAAAAAAAAAAAATCATTTCAAACGTTGTTACTCCATCCGAATGGATCTCTTTAAGACATTAATGACTACTTTTCTTCATTGTTTGGTACACTCTTTTAACACTTGCATAATCGCTGACTAACGATAACTTCTTTACTGTGTTGATATTATTAAAATACAACTTTTCTAATAACGGAGTTATTGAGGCCTAATTTTTTGCATGTTTCCGCAAAGAATGCAGTTACTAATTTACAAGCGTGATTTTGTTGAATGTGACACTGTTTTTATTGTGTTTTATATGTCCTTAGATAGGTATTAAAGTAGGTAGCCTATCTAATTCTGGTAGCGACTCTGTGTATGAAAAGATCTGAACTAACGTGACAATAAACAGTGACTAAAAGAAAGAAATTTTCTCATGAAATTTCGGCTAGTGTATGGGACCGGTACCCACCCAGCATCGTGATGCACTTGTGAAGCTACGATAGGTAACGAAATCCGGTTGCAAAAACCAGCTATAACGACTGGGGGGATCATGGTGCTAACCACACGATATCTCCATTCTGGTTGGATGATCGTTCACCTCTGCTTCGGCATGTGAACTTGAGGCCAGCAGCCGGCTGGTCGGTCTGGGTCCTTCAAGGGCTGTAGCGCCACAGATGAAAAAAAAAATACTATGTGCAGTTATTACTGCTGCCTAATACAGTAGGAAGAAAGGTATGTGTCATTTAATGAAGCCATTCTGAAAACTATAAGATATATTTGGAATCAGATGATAACATGGTGGTAACTGTGGAACAGTGAAATTATGAGTATAATGAGAGGAGAAAGGGAAGTACTTAGTTGCAGAAAAACTGCCTGAAGCGGTTTTATCAAACAAAGATTTACATTATCTGACGGAAATATCAATCCGGGGCTGTATAGCGGTGAAGTACATTGTAATGTCAGTCTCTTTCTCTCTCACTCACTCACACTCACACACACACACACACACACACACACAGACACACACACACTTATACAGACGTTGACTTTTTGTTTTTAAATATTTCTTCTCCATGTTTCACTAAAGCTTGCTCTGTGTTCTTTGGGAGTCTAATTTTACAGGCTTCTGTTATATGTTAGATTTGCCTCATACTTGCCGAGGTTAATGACTTTAGTACAAATAGACTCTTACAGTTGTTCACCACATGGCCTTCTCTAACCAAGTCTTGGGAGATTTTTCCAACCAGAGTGTAATAACATCCTGTTCGTTACACGCATCAAGTTGGTCTTGCGATGAGAAATAATAATAAAAAGCACAGGAAGGAACAAAAGAAAAGGAGGGGGGAAGTAAGTGAATTCCTAGATGTTAGAAGGGCAGAAGTAACATTCTATTCAGTACTGAGCCAATGATACTAATAAAATTCTTTTTTTACTTTTGTGATCGGTTTTTGTGTTAAAACTGTGTCCGAAATATTCTCAGCAGACCTATAATATATAGTATAAAGCCGTGCACCATAATACAATGAAATACATTACGATATTATAAATAATCCAAAACAATTTTTTCTTCTTCGTCTTCTTCTACCAAGCACTCCTTACCTTCCCCTCCTCCTCTGCTGTACTTAGTCGGTGGGACTTGACGTGCCCTGCGTTGAAAGATTTATTTTAACGATTTTTGCAATTATTCAATTTAAATTCTTGGCTAAACGATTTAATTTGCAAAAAAAGAGTCAAGACATTAACTTTCAGATTAATTTTAGCTATCTGCTTGTATAGTAATCAGCCATTTCTGTAGGCCCATTACCACAATAGAGCGCTGCAAACATTGGGGGGGAAAAAAACTATTTTTTTCCTGCTTAACAATGCGTCATTGAAGGAAACTTATAACAAAACTTTTGTTATATTTAATATTTAGAATCACCTCTTAAAATATGGTGCATTTTGTGGCTCATTCGGCGGACTGTAATTGCCTTCGGAATATGCAGATCATTGTGAAGAGCAGTGTTTGTAATATACCAAGGAGCCCCAGTAATAAGCAGGAGATATTTTGAATAGTCTGCATCCTATTTATCTGTGAAGAAGAAGCTAATAATCTGATGAAAGAGGAATGGGTTTGACAAAGGTATAGTTTCACGTCTAAAATACTGTTGACTACTTAAGATTTACATTGTATTTACGTTATAAATGTTGTTTCACTTCGAACTATTACTGTTGTGTTGCTAATAATAAGATTCCTAGATATAAACTCTTATGCTTTGGAGTTGTGCCACTTTTAAGAAAAACAAGAAGAGGGAAGGCCGTAGAAAAAGCCAAGTGCCTCATTCCCTCGTCATTTCTCGAATGTGGCAAAGTACTTAGTGCCTTTGTTCAATAAGGTTTTCATTATAGTTAAGTTTTAGTGGCGTAATGAACTTTAGAGAGCGCTGCAATTTGACGCAAGCGCCGCACACGCTATCAACCATGGTAACAGCCCGCCTTGCCTTGCTTCACTTTTATAATTACTATCGCTGATGTCATAGAGGAATTACGTTATAATTGGGCAAGGTGTGACACTGTCATCGCTACATTTATGACGTCACTTTCTACGGAAACAGAATGATGATGGACGATGTTTCGTTGTCACTCCAAGAGACAGCGTCTTTACAGCAGCTATGTTGATAAGGCGTTCCATTCAATGTCACTCTCACAATACAGGACATATTAGGGTTTTTTTAAGTTCCATCATTTTAAATGCCTCCAATATACAGGAAAGCTCTAAATTGCTCATACAATGGAGAAACTTTAAAAGATAGTCATAAACATAAAAAAATTTCACATTTGCGTATTAGCGTTTCATTCTTTCATATAGGGTATGTATGTATGTATGTATGTATGTATGTATGTATGTATGTATGTATGTATGTATGTATGTATGTATGTATGTATGTATGTATGCAGAGATAGATAGATAGATAGATAGATAGATAGATAGATAGATAGATAGATAGATAGATAGATAGATAGATAGATAGATAGATAGATAGATAGATAGATAGATAGATAGATAGATAGATAGATAGATAGATAGATAGATAGATAGATAGATAGATAGATAGATAGATAGATAGATAGATAGATAGATAGATAGATAGATAGATAGATAGATAGATAGATAGATAGATAGATAGATAGATAGATAGATAGATAGATAGATAGATAGATAGATAGATAGATAGATAGATAGATAGATTAGACTATTTATTTATTTATCAATATTATACATACAGATGTACTATATTATCAGAATTTTCTCTTAAATCCAACGCCGTATGTATGTATGTATGTATGTATGTATGTATGTATGTATGTACAATGTGTATGTATGTACATTCTTCTGATTCCTTTCAGTTATAAGCCCTGTTCTCTGCGATAGTTTTGTAAAAATATATAAATATCTTTTTTTCTTCCTTTCACCTTTTTGTTCTCTTAATCACCAGATGAATTTATTATCATACCGTGAATTTTATTTAATTTTCGTATTTCTTTTCTTTTTTTATTATCTTATTACATTCCATTTTGTTATATTCTTCCTTACGTTCTTCATATTAACTATTTGTACTAAATGAGTTGCTTTTACTATATTTCAATGCATTTTACTTTCTTTTTTTTTTTTTCTATTATGGTATTCTTTTCATGTTGTTTAGTGTCGATTTATTATGCTATTATCATTATTTTTTTGTAATATGTTAGTATTCTGTTCTTTAACTTTTTGTTAAATTTTTCACTGATTGTATACTTTGTGACCTGGTAGAGTGTAAGAGTAGGCCCTATGACCTTAACTCTGCCAGTATAAATAAAGAATTATTATTATTATTACTATTATTATTATTATTATTATTATTATTATTATTATTATTATTATTATTATTATTTATGTATGTATGTACAGTATGTATGTACTTTATTTACATATCTTTCAGATACGTGAAATGTAGAAAATATTTATTTTTTTTTTCAACATTTGCATGCAAAGACAGTGTTTTTCATTATCATCAATTGATTGACTTATGGTCTCCTGTAGGTACAACGAGCCGAAATATGTAAAAATCGTTGTTTTGATTGAAGTTTTAATTTGTTTATTTACGACGTTTTATCAATTGCGATGGTTATCTAGCGTCTGAGGTGGCAATGCCAGCTAAATGAGTATAGGGTCCAGCGCCAAAAGTTACCCAGCATTTGCTCTTATTGGAATGAGAGAAGACCCTGGAAGAATCTCAACCAGGTTCCAACCAGGATTTGAACCCGGGCCCGTTCATTTCACGGTCATACATGCTATCCGTTACTCCACAGCGGTGGACTCAGACATTTCCAATGATACAATATGGGAGGTGGACCTAAGCTATGCTAGAGTGTTGGTGATAAGTTCAAATTCGAAATTATCTTCAAATACTAGGCCGTCCCAAAAGTCATTTTCTATAAATGTTCTACTAATTTCTATTTGAGTTGCTAGACAACGAACGATTTGTTTATTTATGTTGATATTACTTTCAAATACTTTTAAAAACATTTAATTGTGTATCTATTTGCAGTACTGATATAGTCCATATTATTCTCAGTTTGCCATTATATATGACACAATCGCATTTCGAATGATTCTACGTTTCTTTTATAAACAAAGCATGACTGTAAAACCAGCAGCTGAAGAAATATGCGAAGTGGAAGGTGAAGGGGTGGTCAATAGTAGAGCAGCAGCTAACGGGTTTAAGTTATTCGATATGGAGACCTAAGATCTGTAGATAAACCTCGTTCCGGAAGAGAGCTTATTACCGAATGAGGCTAAATCCATAGATATAGAACTCACCAAAAGCAGTCAACTGATAGTCTTTGCGTTTCTAATGCCACAGTGTATTCCCACCTCCATCAATTTGGAATTGTCCAAACGGCGATGATTAGATTCATATGAGTTGACCGAAAAACTTAGACGAGCTGATAGTTCTAGATTTAAGTTATGTTGTTGTTGTTATTGGGTTATTTTACGACGCTGTATCAACATCTAGGTTATTTAACGTCTGAATGAAATGAAGGTGATAATGCCGGAGAAATGAGCCCGGGGTCCAGCACCGAAAGTTACCCAGCATTTGCTCGTATTGGGTTGAGGGAAAACCTCAACCAGGTAACTTGCCCCGACCGGGATTCGAACCTGGGCCATCTGGTTTCGCGGCCAGACGCGCTGACCGTTACTCCACAGGTGTGGACGATTTAAGTTATGTCATAGGCCTATATTGTAAACATAAATTAATGAAGCCAATTAGTTTAAATCTAAACTCCGTTCAATGATCCAAAGAAAAAGTGTTATTTACACTGCAGCGTTTACGTGGCGTTTTATTTCACTCTTTTCGATTCTGCTCTTTTACAGCTACTGAAATTCGTATTTAAATAACGGCCATAAGACAACAGACAATCGCTAAATTAAGCATTGTTTGACGTCTCTATACGTGCAAGGTTTTAAATGGGGTTTTAATTGCCAGTTTACAGTTTACGGATTCATATAAATAACGTAACGTTTTACGGCAATACTAAGGAAATTCAGAGGGGAAAAAAATGGCATTATCTTTGCACTGCTACGATAATATCAACACGTAACTCTCCAGTATAGTTCTTTCCAAGTTTAAGATATAGCGCAGTAAGGGTAATATACATCACAAAGACAGAGAATTTACGTGTCATAAAATGTTTTATCTTTTCGCTTCCCCCACCTCCGGGTCATACTAAGTTTATATTACTATTGTTGTAGACGTATTTGTTCCTCATTTAAGAGCTTGGAATGACTTCTGGGTGCGGATATATAAAGAAGCAGTAGCTATAACCGAGGCAGCTAGTGTGACTAGCCTCCATGTTTAATAGCTCTGAACATAAAGATGGACGCCAAATGGATTCCAGATGTGGCTCTGAGACTCAGATACTTGGAAATATTAAACCACTCGCATCTGTTCTATAGATCACAGCACTTGAAACTCAAAGAATTTCACGAAACTGTCTGGTTTCAATTCATCTACTTACCTATATGTCTATGCTATAAAACCTGATGTAATAAAATCTTACCCGATCTTCCACCCACCCGTCCACCCATCCTTTCACACCTCCATCCAATCCAATCCATTACCCGTCCACCCCTCCATTCAATCCAATCCCGTCCAACCATCTACCAAATCCAATCCCGTCCACCCAATATCCACCCAAATACAATCCCGTCTATCGATCACCCACCCAAATACAATCTCCTCCAACCATCACCCATCAACCCATATTCAATCCAATCCACCCACAATCCATCCATCCACCCACCCACCTATCCACCTATATCCTTCCATAAATGTTTTTTTAGTTGGTTATTTAACTACGCTGTATCAACTACGAGGTTATTTAGCGTCGATGAGATTGGTGATAGCGAGACGGTATTTGGCGAGATGAGGCCGAGGATTCGCTATAGATTACCTGGCATTCACCTTACGGTTGGGGAAAACCTCGGAAAAAACCCAACCAGGTAATCAGCCCAAGCGGGGATCGAACCCGTGCCCGAGCGCAACTTCAGACCGGCAGGCAAGTGCCTTAACCGACTGAGCCATAGATGTTCCTCTGTACATAAACATGTTCAGCCTATATGCATTACATATAAGGCGGTTGCACAAGAGAGAGAGAGAGAGAGAGAGAGAGAGAGAGAGAGAGAGAGAAGGGAGAAGAGAGTAATTTAAAGGAGCAAAACCAAAAGCTTCGTCTTACCATCCTTACACGACTATATGCTCTACATGGCATCCGTCATTGTTCACTAAATAACTGCATGCGGCCAATGATCAGTGCAACCATGTAAACGTAAGGTATAGTCTTAAAAAAGGTTTTGTCACACAAATACTTAGTAAATCCCAGTGCGCATGATCAGGCATACAATGAAACGAAACTAATTTTATTACAACTAGTCGTTTTCTTGTGAACCAGGTCCCTCGTCCTCTGATCATGTTCACTGCCTCCTTTCTGGGACTTACAATGTATCTGTGCGACAAAACTTTTTTCTAAAAGACTGTACATAGGCTACACATACAATGTTCAGTTCCGTTTCTTTATATTTTGCAACATCTTGTATGTATATGTATATATACACCGTAGGACAGTAGTACTCAATCTTTCTTGCTAGCATACCCCGAAAATACATTTTTTTTTACCTTCGCACCCAAACTGCACTGTAATTATATAAGGTGTTTCACGAAGATTGTGCAATACTCTAGGATGTGATTTCTGGCATCACTTTGATGAAAAAAGTTAATATAAACATATGTTACATTTTGAAAATTAAGTGAGTTACGCCCTCCTGAATGTTAAACATAAACGTAGATATTATGAAGGTTTAAACATTTAAATTATTTACAACAATGGTACTGGATGTATTATAAATTCATTAAAGAACATTCACCTAAAAAATCTGTATTAAAGCCAGTTTTCAAAGACCCCACCTTCTGCAGTAATGCACGTAGCCGCCCGAGTGTGAACTGCGCGCGTCGCATTCCCTAACTTCCGTTGTTCGGATGCTAGGTAGATACGTTGTACCAGTGTTGAGTTATCTCTAACCGTGACCCTGATGTCACGACATTTTGTGTCACTGCTATCAGCTGTACTGTAACACATACAGGTCCAGACGTCCAGAGAGAGAGAGAGAGAGAAAGAGAGTTCACAAGAAGGCGTGTTATGGAAGAAAGAAACGTGATTTTATCCGAAATTATTCAAAATTGGACACATATATAGGAACTTTTTTCATCAGAATGATGTAAGAAATCACATCCTAGAGCAGCGGTCATCAGCACACTGCGCCCTCGGGCTAGCGTCTCTTACCCGCGAAGAGACTGCACTACGGTGCATCCGTGGCTGCTGGCGGGTATGCTCTCTACCTCTTCCTGCTGCACGACGGGGCATATCACGTTGCTCCGCTTACCCTTTACCCATTTCAACGAGTGCTGACGACCACTGTCCTAGAGTATTGCACAATCTTCGTGAAACACTCTGTATAATAAATAACAAAAAACAATGAAAATATGTGAACTGTAATAATTATCAACAAATATAATAAAATCTGTCAACATTTTTACTTACGTAGTCGGTGGGTCAGTGGGATGCGTATCTCTTGAGACAACCCCGCGTACCCCAGATTGAATACCACTGCTGTAGGCTATATATCATATTATGTGTAGGCCTATACATATTTGCATCCTTGTAAGTCTCTGTGGTTCAGATTGTCTTACAGTTCTTTTATTATATCTCTGCCGATGAGTGACCGGTAAATTTCAAATGGTTTATCTTGGTTGTGGGCGTCAGAGCATTAAAAAGCATGGCAAACTTCTGTAATTTCTCTTCCCCCCTTCCGCAAACTGTGACATTGCACAGAGGCAGAGATATAATACAAAATCTGTACCTATTCTCATTCTCCCCCATACTAGCCATACAGTGATGATTCTCAATTATATGATGTCTTCTCGCCTACGTAGCAAATCCGCTATGATGTGTGGTGGTCAAAGCAAGTTTACAGAGTCCTCTGACTAATTGAATTTGCCCTTTTCATCCCATTATTACTCCACTTTCACCGTATCAACATCTCGTCCCTGAGTGCCTCTGTACATGAAATGAACGTTAAATAATTACAAATTACCTATTTGAATATAGTGCCTCATGAAATATTCAAAACAGCGATATTACATACAATTATTTGAATGTATGAGCGAATGTCAACAAAGGAAGTTCACACGTAAATGAATAATTAATGAAATAAACAAAGTAAAAAGTATTTAAATAGATAATGAACGTTCTCAACATAATCACCGGTATAACAAGTTACAAAAAACTGCCGAGGATCGTTTTTAATTATTCAATTTTTAACGCCCGATAGTTAATTATAAACGAATTATCCGATTGATTAGCCTGCAAATCGGCTGTATAAGCAGGTTTCAACCTCGAGGCGGGATTGCTGTAGTGCCCTGAAACCCACATTAAAGGAGAGTACTTTAAACACGATTACAGCTTAACCTGCCTTTAGCTTACACTACTGCTACATTAAAGCTATCTCTGCTGCCATGCTGACCTGTACAAGCAGTGTAAAAGCTACACAGTAAGAATCAAGGCAATCTACAGTACTACAACTTGTACGAAAGCATACTCGTTAGATGTGTAGTAAAATAATTGTACTTTACATACGTATTCTGTAGTACTGTAGTTTATACATGTTTTGTATAATTCTATAAGACGAATGCCAGTCTTCACTCACATAGCGATATAAGAGCGTATTCTGAGTCAGAATCGACGAATTTTAAGGCACCGATTATAGGGCAGTTGTCTTAGAACATGAGCCACAAACCTCTTCTCTGAAATAAGTAAAAAAAAAAAAGTGTTATAACTGGGGACCGATGTATATACATAGGTTTTTTAGTTGGTTATTTTACGACACTTTATTAACTGCTAAGGTTATCTTGTGTCTGAGTGAGATGAAGGTGATAATGCTAGCGAAATGAGTCCAAAGTTCAGCGCCGAAAGTTACTCAGCATTTGCTTTTATTGGGTTAAGGGAAAACTCTGAAAAAAACCTCTACCAGGTAACGTATCCCAATCAGGATTTGAACCCGAGCCCGCTAGTTTCACGCGACGTGCTAACCGTTACTCCACAGCGGTGGACTATAGGCAGTGTCAACATACTAATGGTGACCAATTTCAATACTGTAGGTACTCGAAGGTATACGCGTCTTAAGAATATCTGTAGGGTAAAGTTGCCTAATGCCGTGATACCCCTAATTCCGTGATACGTTTTATTCACTATCACGGGATTGGGTATTTTGCTTGAAAGTTCACCGATGTCTCGAAAGTAGCTGAAAGATGCACTCTTTCGAGTAATATGTCTGGCGCTATGATCGAACGGCAAAGCTTTGACCGACATCCAGTTTTAAAAAAAAGTATCACGGGATTAGGGGTATCAAGGCAACTTTACCCTACCATAATCCAAGAGTTCTTAAAGATTTTCACGAAGATTTATTTATTTAAACAAACTACCCCTAAAATATGGGTTGCCCTTAAGGAAAAAGTATACCAAATATACAAGTATTAGTAAATGCTTACAATGTTATGAAAATGTTTTCGTGAGAAATATTATTATTATTATTATTATTATTATTATTATTATTATTATTATTATTGTGTTATTAATTTACTTTATTATGTGATTTCTCAGAAGATAAATTGAATATTTTAGAGCTATCAAAGAAACAGTCTTAGCCAAAGAGGATTCAAGATTGAACTTCTTGCAGAAATTAATATATATATTTTTTTGTAATCGTACCTCTAGCACCCACCAATAATCCAATAATTTCAATGTATTTTGTAAGCCTGAAACGCAGTTTTATAGATTTTGCAATCAAGACGTATTTGCCATGATAGCACTACATAGGCCTATATCACCTATGAAACTGCAATAGAAACATAGGCATTATTATACGTGAAAGGACTATAATAAGCTATCGGTGGAATAGGAGATCCATGTCTTATATTAAACACTTGAATCTCCCGAATAGCAAGGCAGCATAGATAAGTTATTCGTTCGCTGCCTTGGCTCTGTGGATAGTGTAAAGTATGAGCATTCCATACAAGCAGTCTATGGTTCGATCCTGGCGAGGACAATGGGAAAACATTTATCTTCCGTCCATAGGACTGAGACTCCCTTGTCATGTGCTGTCCTGTGTTGTCTCAGTGGTGACTGTGCCATGCTGATCACACGACTAGAGAAGCCAGCAATTTATGTATGTCTAGTGTTATAGGATATAGGATACTCCCCTCTATTTCGCAAGACTGTAAGTCGGTATGAAAAAAAGAAAGAAAGAAAGAGAGAGAAAGAAAGAAAGAAAAGAGAGAAAGAAAGCGAAGAGAGAAAGAGAAAAGAAAGAAAAAGGAAAGAAAGAAAGAAAGAAAGAAAGAAAGAAAGAAAAGGGAAAAGAAAGAAAAGAGAAAAGAAAGAAAGAAAAGAGAAAATAAAGAAAGACAGGAGAAAGAAAGATAAGAGAAAAGAAAGACAGAAAAGAGAAAAGAAAGACAGAAAAGAGAAAAGAAAGAAAGAAAGAAAAGAGGAGAGAAAGAAAGAAAGGAAAGAAAGAAAAGAAAAGAAAGAAAAGAGAAAGAAAGAGAAAGAAATAAAAGAGAGAAAGAAAGAGAAAGAAAATAAAATAGAGAAAGAAAGAAAATAAAAGAGAGAAAGAAAGAAAATAAAAGAGAGAAAGAAAGGAAAGAAAGAGAAAGAAAAGAGAAAGAAAGAAAATAAAATAGAGAAAGAGAAAGAAAGAAAATAAAATAGAGAAAGAAAGAGAAAGAAAGAAAATAAAAGAGAAAGGAAGGAAAGAAAGAGAAAGAAAGAGAAAGAAAATAAAAGAGAGAAAGAAAAGGGAAAGAAAGAAAATAAAAAAGAGAAAGAAAGAAAAGGGAAAGAAAGAAAAGAGAAAGAAAGAAAGAAATGTTATTCTAAAGAATTAAATAAAGATAAATTTGGAATTACTATTGGAACTCAACTGGAATACAGATCGCATTGTATGTATGCATGTTCGTATGTGAATTGATTTGTTATACCACGTATGGAAAAATGCACATCTTCGTCACACCGGTTGTCTTTTTGTTCACGTATGTGTGTATGCGTTTCTGTGCACACTTTCATATTCATGTTGACCATCATTTGAATGAGCGTGGCAAGGAAGCGAGTTGTTGTCATGACATAATCGAATTTCGTGATAAGCAGGTAGACAAAATAAACAGAATACACTCATGAGGATCAATAATTCAGCTGTTGCTGAGCTAACCCTGTCAGTGACTTCACATATTGAGGTGTTTCTATTGTGTAACTATACCAGTTAGTCCTCCTCGCGTCTCTGTTCGTCTCAAGACAGTGAACGTAAACTAACATAAGCTCCAATGCGATCAGAGACTACCTATAAAATGACTGACGACTCAACATTTTCATGACAGAGTTAAACAGAGATCTTTCTCTGAATAATTTAGACTAGCTCTGTAGATTTGTAATGTTAACAGAGTATAAGAGATAGCCTACGTTTATGTGATCAGAGCATGTCATTAGAAAAGCATCGTTTTCTTTGCAGATGTGTGTGAAGCCAGAGTAGCTTTCACCCACCGAAACGAGTGCTCAGAGCTGAGGGCTTCACGACTGAGTAACAGGTGGGGGATGAAGAAGAAGTGTGGTGCTTGTGAGAACACGGGGGCTATACATTACCTCACATTTATTATGTATCTCCACTTGAAAGCATCAAATTCACAAACGCAGCCGAAAAAGGAGTTAATAAATTATACAACCCTTCTGCTTTATCCTTGCAATTCGTTCAAAATTCAATGAAATGTGCTTCCTTCTGAATCCAACAAATTAGAAAACGAATCACGGCTAGCGCGTTACGACGTACAAAGAGTCAGGTTTTCTAGAATACAATTTAATATAGGTATGCATGTGTGTCAATGGGTATGTGGATGGGTGGGTTTCTAAGTATCAGGGTTTGTGAAGTTGGAATCGAAGTCAACAAAAATGTACAGACTCCGGCGTCATCTTTACAAGGGAACATAGTACAGAGCGATCCAAAAGTCGCGCACATCTTAATAATACGTTCACATATATTTATAAAGATGAATTTTTACGTTTACTTACATCAGTTTTCACATGAGTTACATCATTTCTCACAACATATGCTGAAAATGGCAGCCCCGTTCAGTAATGCATGTACGAACTCTTTTTACCATGTTTGAGGGCACTTTTTTGAGCAGGCGTACACTGATATTGTTAATCTCCGTTGTTATGTTCCTCTTTAGTTCCTCCAGAGTGTGCGGCCTGTTTTTGTATACCCTTTCTTTAAGATAACTCCACAGGAAGAAATCTGGGGACGTCAAATCGGGGAAACGTGGTGGCCATAATCCTTGACAAATGATATGCTTACCAAAAAGCTCACGCAAAAACTGTATGGTTTCATTAGATGTGTGATATGTGGCACTGTCCTGCTGGAACCAACAATCACGTTCATCATTTCCAAGAAGCGCTGATCCACATTTCTTAAAACGGGCGATTAATCTCGTTATGGTCGAATTGTTAGCCACTGCCACATATGGATAATTTCTACGAAATCCGTCTACAACACGTGCGTAAGAACGCAATCAATAAGATTTAAGTCCCCTCTTACCTTTTTTTAATAATGCGAGATACAGGAAACAAAAAGGATGTTTTTGAAGCAGTGGCTTCAGTAGCCTATCACAGTTACATTAAAACGGAACAAATCATTTAAAGAAAAAACTTACGGTAATTAATTAGTGATTTCTTAATGTTATTTTTAACTACATAAGATAGGCCTACGATACGATGATACGACGATGATGAATAAGTTATGTAATTGGAATGGGAAGTACTCTGAGAAAAATCTATTCAACAGCAGCTTTGTCCATCAAAAATCTAACAATATACCGGAAAATAATACTCGGAATGATAGTGGTCATAATAATGAATTTCTAGACAAGTTGCATAAAAAGTCTGTAACAAAAGATAGGAAGCAGATTTTCCCCTTTCATTCATTTCTGAGCGATGTAATGTAGGCTACAGAGATAAGAGTGAGGAGAGGGAGAAACCTTTTCGCTCTGTCGGCAGAATGGATTTCGCATTACCTAACTTCATAATCACTATACCATACTCGCTCACGTAACATCAGGTGCGCACATGTCGCTGTACAATGTTGCCACACCGATTGCGAGATTACGGCATTTTCAAGTTTGAACATAGGCCTATGCGCCGTGTAGCTCTACTGTCAACATGAACTGAGTCTAATTACAAAAGTGTGACGGGAACCTAACCTGATCAAATTTCCCAGATAACGACAGCAGCAAGCATATCGCCGGGGTTTCCATTCGATGGTTGGCAGAACTGCAAACTAGGGCTCTGATACAAACAACCACAGATTTAAAACCTACATTAGATCTCTAAATGGCTATCTCGCAAAGCTTTAGAGACTGAGGCCATGAATTGGCTGTTCCGCCATTTGCAAAGCGGACAAGAAAGTAAGTATTATTGACGTGATAACTGTTTGTGCACCCAAAGGCGGCATATTTCATCGGAATTTTGTAATAACGTCACACTCATTATATATAGTGTGAAGGGAACCGATGTACCAAAATTTACATGTTAAATATAACAAAACTTTTATTACACTTTTCCTTCGATGAAGAATCGTCAAGGTACTCATCTACCCTTAAATTTTAATTTTCTTTCAAAAATTTGATTTTTTTTTATTTCATCTGAAAGCTTGAACTTCCTCGTTTTAAAAAATATATCAGTTTTGTTTCTATGATGTTTGCTTAATTAAGTAGCTGAGTTTTTATTGGCCGGAAATACCAGTTTTTAAACTTCCACGGAAGTGTTCCCTCTCAAGGCTAAAATTTTTCACGCTTAAAAAAAAAAAAAAACAATGGGTAAGCAGATCTCGCTTTAAACAGTCTAAGATATGCTGTTCAAATGTTAAAATTTCAGCAATACCGGTCATTCTCATTCATTCATTCAGTGTCTTTCATTGCAAACCCAGCTTTCTCCTACTTTCTGCCTTCCTTTGTCTCCTCGTATGATCCATGTATCATGTATGGTAAATGATTTGTTGTTCGAACGATATGTCCGTAAAATGACATCTTACATACTGCAAGCTGCCTCGATAGTTCAGTTGGCAAAGCGCTGATTTACGAAGTTCACGGACCTGAGTTCAAATCTCGGTGATGGAGGAGTTGTATTTATTGTGCACAAAGCTGAGATTGTGGGGGATTTTATCAGAGTTCTCCATTTTACCCTCTTCATTCTACAATCAATATCCACAAGTTCTTTTTTGCCATAATTTTCGTTTCGAAAAACAGGGCACCATTTGTCTTTACGTGACGTCGAATCGATCGCCCGTCATAGCGGGTGTGTCTCGCGGTTTATCAAAGACTGGTACAGACAGTGTCGACGGATTCTAGATGACTAATAGATCTTGTAAGAGTTACCGGAGCTCCCTCAGGTTCTTCCTTGCCTGATAGAGACATGTGTAGAATATGAGGTATGGCAGACTACCACCAGAGGTATGGTATACAGATTTTAAGCCTGGAGAGGAATGATGGAGCCGGCTTAGCCTAAAAGCAAAATCGGCACGCAACTCAATCCATCACGGGTGCACAAAAAGCCTATTAGAGCTTACGTACTTAGGGATGGTACATGCTCATGATAAGCACCTCTCTGCCTTTATTATAGGACATACTTCAAGAATGCAATATTAGAATACTGATATGGTGTCGTTTATTTTATAATGTAAACAAAGTTACTGTATCTATTCCCTAGCTCAAATAGGAGAGACTCACTCACCACATTTTAAGAACCGAAAATATAGAATTGATAGCCTTCATGAAGATATATTCTGCGGTGTATCGGTAAATGTATTTTAAATCTCATTACACGTAATCTACACGTGTTTTCCATACATCGTAAAGTAACGTGAGAAAGTAATGGACATTGTCCATGTATTTGCGAGCAATTTGCAGGCCCGGATGTTGTAACGACACTCGAATAACACGCCCCTTCAATGTTAGCACCCATATTTGAGCTGTATTAATAAGGGAGGTGCCGGGATTAAATCCATAAACCTGTAGCTGAAAATAATAGTAAATCTCACAACATTAATCTTGCAATACCATCGAACATGAGCTACACAGCTTGGCGGGGAAATGAAGTCCCATAAAGTACAGCCAGCGACAATACCACAGCAGACGGAAACAGAGTTACACAACCTGGGTCTGTGCACAATGCCTTGGCTGCCTGCTGCAAGATTGATTAGCTAACTCGAAGTTCTGAATATCTAGATGAACTTCAAACGACCAAATTATCATCAACATCATCAGTGAATAATTTGAGAAAGTGTTCCTATGAAAGTCACAATCATTATTATCATCAATCACGTCATCATCGTTTTGCTTCCTTTATTTGGCACATAATTTCACATGGATATACTATACAGGATGAACAGATTATAGAGAAACCGCAGCGTGGCGACCAGGCTCTCGGTTCAGTCGCTCGTAGTCTCCGCTTATGCGTACAGCTTGCTTACGCAGCGTAGTATCGGTAATTCGACACACTGCAAACTATTAATATAGTGAAAACTTCATTTACACACTCTAATTAAGACAGAAGATTTTAAAATTGTCTGTTCCAAACTTTGTTACACCAGTTTAAGAAGTGACACATGCAGGCGTTGTTTTCCCATATGCTAGTTTTTAGCTCCTCCAGGTTATTTGGATTATTTTTTTATACTTTGTCTCTTAGAGATGAAAGTGAAGGAAAAAAGTAAAATCACGTTCCCTTTCCAACAGGATTCTGCGATAGCACACGTAACCAACTATTTTATGGACGAATTTAATTCGAGGATAGAATTATTAGGAATGTGTGAGCCCCTCCGTCCGACCTAATCACTTGTGCCTTTTATCTCTAGGGAACTCTTAAGAGACAAAGTGAACAAAAATAATCCGCATAATCTAAAAGTACTGAAAAAATAGCATCCGGGAAAACATCGTCTGCATTTATCAACAGCAGACCTAACTGCAGTCAGTGATGCGTGAAGTGCCACTTGTTAAATAGGTAGGATAAATGTTTGAAAAATGAACGCAGATATTTGAAGTTATCCTTTCTTAAATTGGGGCGAACAAATTATATTTAAACTGCTTATACTAGTAATAGACTATTTTATAGTAGTTTGCGGGCGACTGTGTTTTCCCAAATTCTGTTCTCACATTCTTACAATCTTTTTTTTTTCTCTCGCTAACGTTTAAAATATATTTTGAAAAGTCCTATTTTATGTCCTTCTATAGATTGAGAATATTTATATTTTCTTGTTAAAAAAGGTTTTGTTATAAATCGCGGGCTCAGAATGACAAGGTTCTATCTGACATTTTTAAAAAAATTGAGATTTTTGTTGCATTGAATTCTGCTATTTCACAGCTATCTACCATATAATTTATATGTTGATATCTCAGTTATTGTTCGTGATAAAGTTAGTTTGAAAAGGTTCTTATCTGCATTGATTTTATTAACAACCAAACTTTTAAAATGCTCTCATGTAAAATTTACTAAACACTAGATAGAACTTTGTCATTCTGAACCCTCGAAATGTAGAAAACATCTCTTGCTTATAAGTATGCTTGTCACAAAATTATATCTTTCAGTATATTTATATTTACTTCACTTTACTGAAACGAAGTAAGCCGTAATATGATTTTATGTGTACACAGTCAAAATTTCCATTTCATGATGACTTGTACAACGAATATTTGAAGGTGTAAATAGAAACTTAATTCCAATTTGCAACATGCGTTCTCACAGAGAACGAAGATGTACGCCTACGGAAAATGAAGTTATGAGGAGGCACAATGTCTGCGCAGTAGGTACATATATACATACCAAGGAACGAGATGCAAAAGATGAGAAAGAAAATCATGGGAAGTATGCCTTCACCCGCGACTCTCGCAATGTTTTCGTAGTCCTGCTCTATTTCAACCCTCTCCCCATACCAAACGGGCTTAACAGCATCATCACAGACTATTTCCCTAAGGTCCATTTTTACCTCTATTTTCTCTCTTGATCTTCTAAGTGACCTCGTTTCCTGCCCTACCTTGCTAGCAATTTCTACACGTGTTAAAATTAAGTTCTGGAGCACAAAGCTAGCTAGAAAACGCGCGGAAAATTGTTATATTATTTCGTATGCCAAACACACATGACTAAGCGTAATTTAATTTTGAAAAGAACTTAATCTACAGAGAACTTCATAGAGTGGAAATAGAAGAGAAAATCTGCAAAATAGAAGAGCAAATTAGTATTTTCCTTTTACATTTCTCACCTCTAAATTGCTACTGTAGCATAATGCCAACCCCAATAGTACACGTTTTCAAAATTACGCAACGCAAAAACACTTGCAGCTCAAAGTCGAACATAAAAGTGGTCTCCGCCGCTAACTACGGTAGCAGAGACATTTAAACACAAAGCACCTCTGGCGTTAACAACCCATTCTTGTAAGCAATTTAAAAACATGTAGGGCTAATCTGAAATACTAATGAACGCACGTGAGTTCGAATTCTGTCTCGTGTGATGTTGAGCTGCTGAATATGTCAGTTTAGATAAATGCCTTGTAGTATTATCAGGATTAACAATCGGCAATAAAAATGCATTCCAGAGGACTACCTTATCTGTAATTTGAATGTCGGAAGCCACCTTTGTACAAAGAAAAACAAAACAGGAAACACGAAAGACAATTTCCACTTCTCTGCCGAATTCCAACCCGGTTTAGTATTTCTGTAACCCCAAATGTTACTATTGAGGCACGACGAAGAATTAATTCTAAAGTAACAACAAACTATATTAAAAATAGTGAGATGATGATGAGTAGTGCACGGATGTTTAGCAAAATGTATTTTTTACTGGGTGGAAGTAAATCATTATTTTCATAGATATAAATGTGATTTGGGGTAAATCAAAGTGTTTGGGCGATTTTTATTTTTCCTTTTTAAGGTGTTTCTTACTAATTCGTTAATAAATGCCTTTTTTGTCATTTTAAAGCAATATTTGTTTATTTGCAACTTTCTAATTAATTGTAATGTAATGTGTATGAAATTTTAAAATATGAAACAATGATTCACTTTACTAACAACAGTAAATAAAAGTAATTCATTTCGGTGATTAATCTGCTAGTAATCGTGCTTTAATACTATTGATGTAATTAGAGATGGGAACGATATATCGTATAATATATCCGGTTTCTCATAAATTTATCGTTTTTCTTTGTGGAATTATTATCATTATCAAGAACAACAAAATCCACACTAAACAACTCCGATAATTCTCTCAGAGATGGCGCTAATGAAGTTGCATAATTGTGCAACCTTGAAATATCCAATACAATCCTTGCTCTGATTGGCTGAACTGGAATTCGAATTCAAACTGTTTAATAATAATTAAGATGTGGCACCAAATTGAAAATGTAACGTGTGCGAACGTGAGACTGACACGAGAAAGTTTATCTACTACTGTTTTAGTATTAATGTTCTCCAAAGCAGGAGCAACTGCCACTCTGAAAAGGAACCATAAGACCTCAAAATTTTCATCTTTATGTTCTGAAATGGAAAGAGAAACAAGGATTTAATACCGGTATGACATTTGTTTACGGCTAGAATTTCTGTGCACAATCTAGTACTGACATACTGTTTTCTTATTATATCTTTTAATGCATAAACATTCTATCCCTATCATCACCACCATTGATGATTGGAATGATGGTTTATAACAATAACTTGCAATGGTAATTTACTATATAAGGATTGTATCAAATCAATTGTGAAGTTGTTAAAACTTGTAACATTCAAAGTTTCATACTGTTAAAACTTGTAACATTGCAAGTACAGTTGCTTACATTTAAACATGATTACGTTGTTAGGCAGAAAATAGCATTATATTTGTGTCTTCGACTGAATGTGAGTTATGTTGATACAATTTAAATTTATTGCTAAAATATATGACTTAAAATTTATAATGCCTTTTTTGCCGCCTATTTTAACTGTTATAAATGCCTAAACATCCGGGCTCTAATGATGAGTGATAATAATAATAATAATAATAATAATAATAATAATAATAATAATAATAATAAATTACTATCATAATACTGATTCTCACGATTTTCGAGAAGAGATATAGAACAAAATGTTCACTTATGTTATTTAAGAATTTTGCCGTTTGTACTCGTATCTTTTAACGCTTTTCCTCCCGCAAGGAAGCAGCAAAGCATTGCTGTCAATTGCACACACTTTGAAAGGAATGAGACAATTAAGACAACCTTGAGAAGGGTTCTCCATCCATGAGATTTCACATCAAACGATGCAGACATCCTCTGAATAATAGAAACGAACAGAAAGTGGGAAAAGTGCGAGACATGAAGGCCACACAAGACAGGAAGGGTAGCGGTTGAATATTTTCAGACTTCGGTAGCACTACTGCTGTAGGCTATACACATTTTACGCGCTGCTAAGATAAAACAGCACTTGCAGCTTGTCCAATTTTGAGATCAGTGTTGCCAACAGTTGTTCGTATAATCCCGCTAGATAGCTTTCGAAAACCAGCGATTTTCTAACAAATATCTCTAGATTTTAATGTATACTTATTATTCAATAATAATAATAATAATAATAATAATAATAATAATAATAATAATAATAATAATAATAATAATAATAATAATAATAATAATAATAATGGTCAAGATAGAGCATCCACCCGCCAATGTAACGATATCCGTCCTCCAATGTAATGAATATTGAACACTTTCATCATTCCCAATGTGGTGCTGTAAAGCAATTTTAAACACTCTTATCACAGACACAACATATTTAAATTCTTATTGTATTATATATGTTACCGTTAAAACCCAAAATCCAACAAAACCAGTTTACCAAACAAAAACCTAAGCAAACCAAACCTAACTTGACATTAATTCTAGATCATAAGAAAACTCACTTTCTATCTATCTTTATTTGCTTAAACTAGTTTTTACTAGTTGAAACTGGTTTTGAGGATTTCGGGTTTTAACGGTAACATATATAATATGGAATTATCACTACATTGACACATCCATTATTTCACAAAACATACACTGAACGAATTAAATGTAATTATGAAGGCCGCTTTTAATGCTAATATGAATTTCATTTCAGAAACTTTAAAGATTAAAAACCGCTAATATTCCCGCTAAGCGGGATAATATAATTTTACCCGCGAGACGGTTATCCAAAAAAGCTAAATTTAGCGGGAAAACCGCTGAATTGGCAACACTGTTTGAGATGACTACTCTTCCGTTAAGATATAAATGCGCTACTATGGGGACGATGCATGGTTATGAAATTATTCATTGGCCCAACATCAAGCTATCTGTCTGTTGTCATTAATCCCAATCTTGCGCCCAAGATGAAGATATATATTTTAACCCACATCAGCGGACTACGCTAAGGTTAAACGAGTAACCAGTTTTCAAGCAGGCAAACCCGCTCGTGGTATAAAAATTGGACAGAATGATGTTGATGATCAACACGGGGAAACAGGAGAAGAGTGGAAAAACCCTAACTACTATCTTATCCACCACAAGTGTAGCTATGGATTTTTCACTGGACAATGCCAGGCCTGACCAGAATTCGAACCCGGATCTTTGAGTAACAAGCTGATGGTCTAGACCAGCGTTTCTGAAACTATGGTCCGCGGACCACCTGTGGTCCCCGAGGACTACCCTTGTGGTCCTTCATAAAGGACAGAAGAAAAAATAAAATTCAAATTCACTTTTTCTCCCAGTACTGACATTTTATGAAATTTATTACCCTACCTGTCTACAGACTTCCCACTCTACTCTCAGCAACAAAAGAGAGATTTAAAGCACTATGAACGTGATGTTTCCGCCATCTTTTCCCTGCACATCAGCTGATGATATGTGGCTAAGTACATTGGTATATCTTCCAGATGTATTCTCAAAACTAAACGAACTAAATCTCTCTCTACAAGGTAATTCTTTGACTGTTCTCAATGCGCATGAGAAAATAGTGTTCGAGAAGAAACTTGGTTTGTGCGTCAATTCCGTAAAACAGAGGATTTTTTCACTATTTCCAACCCTAGAGACTTTTTTGGTTGAAAATGATTTCGTTATTGGAAAAGAATTATGCAATGACATATGTTCGCATTTCGAAACTCTGAAGTCATAATTTGAAACTTATTTTCCAAGTAAATATGACGAATTTTCATGGGTTCGTGATCTCTTTCATTGCGATATTGAAAATAAAACAAACTTTCATTGAGTGAAAGAGAACAGTTAATTGAATTCTCGAATGAGACCGGATTTAAAATGAAATTCCAAGCGGAAGGTATGGTTAATTTCTGGACCTTAAGAGAAAAGGGAATATAGTGAACTGTACAATGGTGCTTTACAGATTATATTCAATATCTGTGTGAGAAAGGCAGGCTTATCCATCTCATTAATGTGAATATATACCAACATTTATTTTGTTTAGTTAATAAGTTAAATATTATCCAAACTCTAATACCCTTTATTTATTAGAAAACCAAAATGAATTTTTTCTATTAATATTAACTTAATTAGTTAATATTAATATAAAATTAAATTAATTCTGTTTTAAAATATAAATATAATTACTGGCATTACAATATGCTACAAAAATGATAAATTTGCTTTCGAAGGGAACAAGAGTAAGGTGGTCCGCGGAACTGTTCTGACTTAAAAAAAGTAGTCCCCACTTCAAAAAAGTTTGAGAAACGCTGATCTAGACCATTCATTCACCGCAGGGTTGCCATTAACCTACTAGTTACATTAAGTGTAATTGTACAGTAATAGCGAATATTTGAGTAAATCTGTGTATTTACATGTGTGTTCAACTATTTGTTTTTAATTACATGTCCGGACTGGTATAAATGCGTATGTGTAACGTTAATTCATTGGCACGATCTTCCCCGCAAGGTAGAAGAGGACGCAAAAACAATTATGTTTATGTTATTGTAATGTAATGTAAATTGTAATTATTATAATTTTATTGCGTTAACTCTAACTGTATATTAATCCTTTAGTGTTTATAATTAGTATGCATATTTCAACGCACACATATTCCGATACCGTATTTCATTTTTCTTCCTATGCAGACTCGAAAAATATCTAGCCATATGGTTTCCCGTCACTGAAAGGGGTATTAAATAAACAAAGAAATGAAAGGCACGTAGAGTAAACACGGCGATTGCGTAAGGTTCCATTTTGTTGGTAACACAATGGGAGAGGCACGGACTGGAGACTAATGGAGATATTGTGGAACGAGAGGGGGCAGACAGGCAGGCCACCCGCGGTGGTGAGGTCAGCAAACCCGGTGATAATCCAACCGGTCCCAACATGGACCAGAGTTTCTCGGCTACTGCATCTCACGTAGATATCCGATAGCTGCGCGGCAATCTTGACCATTAGCCGAGAGAAAATGTTGTTGGCATAGCAACACGAACGCTTCCAACAGCACATTTACAGAAACGCGCTTCTACACTGTCACATACATATTTTAATTGCACTAACCTATATCAATTGTAATTGTAGTACAGTCTGATCCGTTTGGGTTTGGATAATATTAATTTATTAGTCTATTATAAAACTATTATGATAGTAGGAAAAATTTCTTGCTGGTTATATTATGATTAAAAGATGGAAGTGTCCATATGACAATCAACAATGCATAATCTGAAAGGACAATTAATGAAAATCGTAGACGATTAAAATGGCTACTACAAATCAACAGCGGGCACAATGTGTTCTTTGGTATGCTAAATTTGAGAGTGTTAAAAGACTTCAAAGGAAATTTCAACGTGAGTATGGTCTACGTAATGTACCTAAATACGACCCCATAAAGTTGTGGTATCGAACAATTGTAGAAACAGGTTCTGTGTTAAATAAACATGCAGGAGATCGCAGGCGTAACCCAGTACGAGAAGCAGCTGTCTCTTGGCTTGGTCCCAAAACTCCCCAGGTCGCACCCCTCCTGACTTCTTCGTGTAGGGTTTTGTTAAAGACATTGTCTATTCACAGAAACCCAGGAACATTGATGATTTGAGAGTAAAAATTACTCAAGCTTTTCAACAATCACTCCTCTTATGTTACAGCGGACATGGACTGAATTGCATCACCGTTATGAGTTGTACAGGATGCTCAATGGCGGTCATGTTGAGCTCTGAGGAATCGCCCATCTTTCAGTGTTGTATGCACAAAGTTTCAACAAATAAAGTTCAGTAGTAAATGTTTTACGGTGTTTTTATTTTATCCATATCCAAACGGATCACCCTGTATAATATTCAAATATTAAGGTACCTGACCACTGTGTACTAATGTGCGCTGGTTTGAAGAGGGTGGAAGCTATGACCGTGAGTTCGAATTCCGTATAGTTCTCAATATAAGATCCGTGTTGTCTTAGGTGTAGGCCCGGCGGCGTCGTGCCGACACTAAGTCACGGAAGTAAAGTCATGTGTCCAATATCAGGTTAAGGGATCACAAAAAAATGGAATTAAATATGAAAACGCATGTCCCTCACACTCTCAGACACACATATACACGCACATGCAGTAACAAAATACCGGCCAAAATCTAAAAGTAGATCTTTATTTTATATTTTATGAAGCAGAGTTATCTATAATAATATTATTCATAATAGTAATAGTTAACTGTGGTTTTCGTTCACTTTCCGACATGTGGTCTTTTCTGAATTCCTGTACCAGATCCATTGACTACCACGGACTTCTTTCTCAATGCGAAAAAGGACACATACAACACAAGAGAAACGTATGAAGAAGAATAAATTGAAATAGCGTATTTTATTCTTAACATGGTCATTTTTAAGGATTTTCCTGTGGAAAAATTGTCTTTCTCTCTCAAATTTAGTCAGACGTTTCGAACCAAATGCATAAACGATTTTACTAAATATGGTTAGCTTCAATATCTAAGAACGATAGTTACAAAGCAGACACGTGATTCTACTCGTACCTTAAACGTTCTCTACTCGATATACAACGATCGATGTGTAAATGGTGCAGAAGACTTGGTTTAAATACAGTTTGCGGATTGGAATACAAAATGGTCTACGTGAATTTTATTCGCTTGTGGCGAGAACATATAAGAAATTTATGAAGTAGAAGACTTCGAGTGCTACGAGATTGAAGTAATCCGCTAGCAGGATATGGGTAGCGAAATTTAAGACTGGGTTTCGCTTCTCCAAAAAGGCAGTGGGAGAATCTTAATACATACCAGAGGATAATAGTGAAGACAAAACAGGCATAATCTAAGAGTAGCCAGTGGTACTTCTAATCCGAGGTTCGAATCCTATTTGGGTCGATTAGCTAATTTTATTTTTCGAATTTCTCTCGTATTGTAAGACAAATATTAGGTAACCCCAGGACTAATAAAATTATCTCTCTACAATATCATTTTGTTATCACAAATTCCAACCATAGAGAACCGAGTAGATGATACAGTATTGTTAAATGACCGATTTAAAAAATAACCGGGACATTGTTATTCTTTTGAGGTGATACTGGAGACAATAGGAGTACTGTCAACAAAAACTCCTACATAGCCTACTTTACTTAAATTTGTTAAAAAACAATAAGCCTGTAATTAATCACGTAAAACATTATCGGAGCAACTGGATAAATCATCTGCATTGCAAGCGTAGAGATAAAATCCCAAAAGTCATGCTCCACTATCGTCCAAACGGGAAAAGAAGCGTTGGATTGAAAATTCAACTATGAGATCGTAACAGGCCATATGGCCTAATACTTGAAGGGAAGAAGAAGAAGAAGAAGAAGAAGAAGACGACGAAGAAGAAGAAGAAAAGCAATAAGAATCTTCAGTCTACTGTTTCGGAATTAAGGTATGAATTTCAAAATTACGAAAATCACATAGGGTAAAGGTTGGTAAACTATAATACTAATAATATTATGATAGTTCTTTTTTAGAATTTTTTACAATTTTACTGAGCGACAGGAAGATCAGTTTTTTGCGTCACGTATTAAGGGAATATTCGTGGACAAGTTTCTGCACAAAACCGGTCCTTCTCTCGCTCAGTAAAATTGTAAAAAATTCTCAAAAATTACTATCATAATATTATTAGCAGGGAAAGGATTTATATGTAAATACATATTAACTTATAAAGCTAATATAATTTATATTTTGCATTATCTTTATGTTTCACAATGTGTAGGGTTGAAAAATCCTACTTTTATTTTCCATATTTTAGAGTTTAGTACATATTTTCGTTAATTTCCATATATTTTCCATATTTCATATAAAACAGTCCATATTATATTAGGTTTAACAATAAAACAAAACAAAATTCCATTAACTTTTAAAAATACATTTCAACAATAGAGATTTAAACACATGTTCAGTAATCCCTTTAACATCAGAGTTATTTGAAAATTAGCAGTCCTATCAACAATGGGAAAGTAAGTTACAAAACTGTATTAATTTAATTTAAAATTTTTAACAGACTTCAGTTGTGCAGCTCAACAGTTAAATGCCAGTCAGAGTACACATAGGTTCAGTTTTGTAAATCATACTATAAAGACGGTAAATATGCCAAAAGTACGTCATTCAGTCAATTTAAAATCAAAACTAACAAGTTACATTTAAGAATTTAAAGAAGATGGTTTATCAACTGACAATAAAATATTATTTTGTAATTTGTGTCAGTGTGCAGTATCATCTACACAAAAGTTCCTGGTGCAACAACACATTACAACTAGTAAACATCAGGCCAACAAACAACTAAATTCCAAGCAGAGACAATTGTTTTTAACACAACCAACAACATCGAATGTAAGATCTGAGTTTAACATCGACCTGTGCCGTTCTCTCATCTCTGCTGATATTCCTCTCTACAAACTAAAGAATAAGGTCTTCAGGGAATTCCTTGAAAAATATACTCAACATACAATCCCGGATGAGTCAACACTTAGGAAGACGTATGCTCCATCCATCTACGATGAGACAATACAGAAGATAAGAGATGAAATTAAAGATAGTTCAATTTGGGTTTCCATTGATGAGACTCCCGACAAAGAAGGTAGACTTGTTGGTAATGTAGTTATCGGTTTGTTAAGTGAACAATATTCTGAACGAATTCTTTTACATTGTGATGTTCTAGAAAAGTGCAATAACAAAACTATAGTTAAACTGTTCAACGAAGCTATGGGTATCCTGTGGCCAAAGGGTATTATGTACGATAATGTGTTATTCTTTATTAGCGATGCTGCCCCTTATATGGTCAAAGCTGGACAAGCATTATCTGTTGTATATCCTAAATTGACTCATTTTACTTGTGTGGCGCATGCATTTCATCGTGTGGCAGAAGTGGTCAGAGACAATTTCCCTAAAGTAGATTTGTTGATTTCATCAGTGAAAAAAGTATTTCTCAAAGCTCCCAGTAGAGTTAACGTGTTGAAAGAAATGTACCCTGAAATTCCATTGCCACCAAAGCCAATTTTAACTAGATGGGGTACATGGCTAGAAGCAGTTGAATATTATGCCGAACATATAGACTCTATTAACAATGTTCTCCTTGCATTGGACTCTGAAGATGCAGTCTCAATTGATACTGCGAAAACAGTTACCTGTGACATAAGTGTGAAGAATGACTTAGCTCACATTCAGCATACATTTTCATGTATCATAAAAACGCTCAAAAGTCTCCAAAATAGGCACCTTTCACTATCTGAAAGTTTTGAAATTATAAATAGTACTGTGGAACAACTGAATCGTGGTAGAGGTAAAGTTGCAGATGCAGTAAGAGCTAAGGTGGACACTGTACTTTCAAAAAACCCTGGATATGAAGAACTACAAAAGGTTGTTGCTGTGATGAGTGGTGAATCAACAGTGAAGATTAACTTGGACTTATCCCCAGCAGACATTGTGAAATTGAATTATGTACCAGTTACTTCTTGTGACGTCGAACGCTCTTTTAGTCAGTATAAATCTATCCTCAGAGACAATAGAAGAAGATTCACTTTTCAGCACTTGAAAGAAATGTATGTAACCTATTGTTATGGTAACAGACAATAAAAATTGTGTTTTGTTGAAACTACATTGGAAGATAAGGTACGTCCATTATATTTTTTGTTTAGTTTGATTAAAATGTACCAATATTTAACGTACATAGTCATTTTTTTATAATTTTAAGTCCATATTTAATTCCATATTTTGGTAAAAATCCATATTTAATTCCATATTTTGGTAAAAATAACTACATATATATTTACATATTTCATATATTTTTAGTCCATATAAATCCGTTCCCTGATTATTAGTATCACAATATTACCAACCTTTACCCTACATCTATCTTTGGTTATAGGAAGGTAGGTAAGGAACGAGAAGATTAAGTAAAGAAGCTGCTTCCGCAGATCTACCTTATTCATATTATACAAAGTGTCCCATCTCTTACATTAAATCAAAGAAAATATTACTTCTACATGGAACTGACACTGTACTGAAAGCGAACAAGGTTCAGTTAGCAAAAACTTATATCGTGGGCTTACAAGAAAACCCGCTAACTCCACTTTTCAAAAAAATAGTTTATAACAAATCTAAGTACAGAATTTTTGCTATATAAGCTGGGAGAACTCAACTAAGTTTTAAGGAGTCAGCGGGTTTTCTTGTAATCCATTATATTTTCCCCAAGTGTAGGTCCGAATGAAATGCAAAGTAGGCCTACACTCTCCAAGTGTTATCTTCTTCTTCTTCACTTCATGGAGTAGACATTACGCCTGCTCCGTCTCACAGTTGCTTTCTTCATCTCTTTTTTGGCCTTCCTATGTCCCTACTTCCTCGTGGTTTGTAGTGGAATGCTGGTTTAGGTATTCTCGTTTTATCTATTCTTTGCGTAGGCCTATGATGTAGCCACTGGATTTGGTATTCTTTTATTTTGTCACTTATAAAATAGGTATTTAATTCTGCTCTTATATTATATTTTTTATATGTCCTAATCTGGTACAACTTTTTGTTCTTCTTAAAAAAAATTCATTTCGAAACTGTGTATTCTATTTTCCAGTTTGTGAATGTCAGGTTTTCAGCTTGTCATGATTCGCTTCCGTAAAATAACGTAGGAATAGTCATTGTTTTGTAAGATTTAAGTCTTGTTTCTTTTCTTGTTCTATTTTTCAGAATATTGTGAATTGTATCGCACATCATTTGAAAGTTTTATTAGTGCGCAATGTAGGTGGACGGACGAAGGATGGATGTCCATTTATGGAACTTTAGCGCTAGAAAACTATTCTTACGGATATCTCTGTCACTTTCAGACATGTATTTAATTTTTACCTATCTAGTTAAACATGTAACAGAATAGAATAGCTAAAATTAATTGGCCTCTATTTGCCCAACAGACAATTATAATTTTGTTTTTGTCATTTTATAAATTTAGTAACGGACTTCAGTATATGGTCAAAGCAAACTGGGAGATTATTTTGAACGTTTAAAAATTAAGTGCTTGTGTAGGGATATCCAGTTTGTTAAATATATCCCGTTTGATTATTCTATATTGTATATCAAAAGGCAATACCTTACTGCGCATGCTGTAAATAAATAGCAACATCACCTATGCATAACCTAGGCTATAAGCCTATGTACTCTCTCGCAAAAAAACTATTGCTATAAACGTTTCTTTAAGTTCATTTACCTCATTTATTCAAGACTTTATGATATGATGATGTCAACATTTACATTCATGTAATGTGGACCTCACAATTTTGTATCCGGTGCCACAATTACATTCATTACACATATACCTTTTGTAGACGCTCTTATAATTTAACTTTCGACCCTATTTAGATCATTCAAAATTGACACTTTTACGACTCTGTTCTTGATTTTCAGTACACTTATATCGATCATATACTGTTTCTAATAATACCTGTTACTAAAACATACTATACCATTGTCCAATATGTTCGTTATTATGTCTGTTTCTTGTGTACATTTCATTTTCAGATCTCACTAATTGTATATTATACTTCGCTATCCTAGCTGGCCTCCTACAGCATACTCCTTACCTAATTTCATTACCTCCTATTACACTCCTCTAATTCATAAAATTACTGTATGTATATCAAGTGTTTTTTTCTGTTATGATTAGTCTGAAGTCTAAACTATAGTCCTATACAGGGTGGAAGGGGACCGATGCACCAGCATTTAAGAGGTGATTCTACATGTTAAATGTAACAAAACTTTTATTACACTTTTCCTTCGATGAAGAACCGTTAAGCAGGAAAAAAAATAGTCTTTACCCAATGTTTTCAGCGCTCTATTGCAGTAATGACCCGAGAGAAATAGTTGACCGTTATACAAGCAGCTACAGTAGGTAAAAATAATCTGAATAGTTAATGTATTGCATATTTTTCTGCGCCATAGCGTTTAGTCATGAATTTAAACTGAATAATAGTGAAAATCGTTAAAATAAATCTTGCAACGCAGGGCACTGTCGCATCCTACCGACTGAATACAGCAGCGGGAGAGGGGAAGGTAAGGAGTGCAGGCTTGCTGTAGCCGTGATGTTGCCAAATGCTTCATAGACACACAACGATTTCCTCTAAAACGGTGAATATTAGAGGAAAACTTATTTAGATTTTTCAAATCTCTCCTCATGATCTATTATCAGTTTCATTTTGGTGCAGATACAGAGGTTACCATCTATCACTGCATACTATTATTTACCTACTTACAAATGGCTTTTAAGGAACCCTTAGGTTCATTGCCGTCCTCACATAAGCCCGCCATCGGTCCCTGTCCTGTGCAAGATTAATCCAGTCTCTATCATCATATCCCACCTCCCTCAAATCCATTTCAATTCCCTGCATACTACTCGTATTACTGGAGACAATACTCATGTGAACAGTACGAATGTCTAAAGAACAGACCATGTAGCAATCGCAGTTTACCGAATGAGGTCAAGAAAGATAACATTTCCAAGCAAGTAAGTAAAGAACTGCCTTTCAACAAGAATAATGTTTCTTAAATTTCCAAGTACCAAGTGTAATTAAATGCCTTACATTAATGTAATTGATTACTAAGCAGGTTCGGCAATATGTTTGTGAGCTTCAATTTCAGGAAAATTTCCGTAATGTCATTACCGTTATTTTTAACAAGCTTGCAAGTGTACAAATGACACAGATGACTACACGAAACGGCTGACGCATACATGCGCACACACTCCATTGTTAGTGGTTCAGGAAGTCAGAGATCTTGATGAAACATGCTCCTTCGCTTGTTTGGCGGAACTTATGCAAGTGTTTAGTTGAACACCGTCAGAAGACAGCTTTTACAATCCGACAGTGGCTAGCTAGGCTACATACACCTAAAACACGTCGTCTCTGTAACTGACCCCTTAACGTCAATCACGCACCTAAGCTGAAAGCAGCATACCAGTAGTATATTAGTCGATGGGAAAAGAGTGTCATACTCTACATTTTACAAAACCATATAAAATATTTTGAATAGCTGAACAGACTTCATTTCTGGAAAAGGGAAATTGAAGTAATTTTCGTAGGTATCCAAACAACTTCAATATCGTAGAATGTTATCACCGAAAATAAGCTAAGTATCGAGTGTACCGAGGTATCAGAAATATTGAGAACCCTTCTTTAATAATGTTGATGTTTTTAAATACTTTTCCGTGAATTTTCAGTGGAGGGAAGCATTAACTAATCCACTATTACATCACATTTCATCTCACTTTGAATGCTGTGTACAAGGGTTTCTTTTCTCTGCAATCGACCTTTCAGTGTCTGTTCGAAAGGCTCCACATTTCAGTTTTCTGTATTTCAGATGATGATGATACGACCACAGAAATTTTATGTAACTTTTCGTTCTATAAAGGAATTTTAAAATAACTTACATTTGTTAGGATCAAATTTCTGCTCATTTAAAGGACAAAACTAAAATTCGTTCAATCATTTGTTATGATAATACACTGATCTTTTAAATAAGAGTGAGCATATTGGAAATTCAATCAATGGCTTTCCCAAACAGTCTATGAAGTGTTACATATAAAACAATTTTTATCTAGAAAAGGAAGCAAAAACGAGCAAATTTGTGTTGAACTTAAACTTTTTTGTTTGAAATATCTCAAAGAATAACATCCTGAAATTAATTACATTACTTACGGTTCACTCTGTATAGTATAGTATAGTATGGTATGGTATGGTATGGTATAGTATATAGTATAGTATGGTATGTTATGGTATGGTATGGTATAGTATATAGTATAGTATGGTATGTTATGGTATGGTATGGTATAGTATATAGTATAGTATAGTATATAGTATAGTATGGTATGGTATGGTATATAGTATAGTATAGTATATAGTATAATATATAGTATAGTATAGTATAGTATAGTATAGTATAGTATAGTATAGTATAGTATAGTATATAGTATAGTATAGTATAGTATAGTATAGTATAGTGTAGTATAGTAATAGTATAGTATAGTGTAGTATAGTTATAGTATAGTATAGTATAGTATAGAATAGTGTAGTATAGTAATAGTGTAGTATAGTGTAGTAATAGTATAGTATAGTGTAGTAATAGTATAGTATAGTGTAGTAATAGTATAGTATAGTGTAGTAATAGTATAGTATAGTGTAGTAATAGTATAGTATAGTATAGTATAGTATAGTGTAGTAATAGTATAGTGTAGTATAGTATAGTGTAGTATAGTAATAGTATAGTATAGTGTAGTATAGTATAGTATAGTGTAGTATAGTGTAGTAATAGTATAGTATAGTATAGTATAGTATAGTATAGTATAGTATAGTGTAGTAATAGTATAATATAGTATAGTGTAGTGTAGTATAGTATAGTATAGTATAGTATAGTGTAGTGTAGTATAGTATAATGTAGTATAGTGTAGTGTAGTGTAGTAGTGTAGTGTAGTATAGTATAGTGTAGTATAGTATAGTATAGGGTAGTGTAGTATAGTATAGTATAGTATATTTTAGTATAGTATAGTATAGTATAGTATAGTTAGTATAGTATAGTTAGTATAGTATAGTATAGCGATTCATTCATTCATAGTGTTCTGCCCAAGGGCAAGTCTTGAAAAAGGCGTGAAATCAAATAATTTAGAAATATCAGACATACAAGTTACAAAAAGGAGGACATATCTTGATTTTTTAAAAATCCGCCCGGACACCGGACAAAGGCCTAAAAAGGAGGACATGTTCGGACAAAAGAGGACATCTGGTCACCCTAGATTAGTGCAGCATGTAGCTAATCGGCGATGCATGCAATGGAGAGGGAGAGAAACTGGCCACCCTACCCCATTATCTCCTGGTCTCATGACTGATGCCTTTTTAATATCATTTATGAGGTTCAGACCTGTCTTCGAACAGTTGACTAAACAAACAAATAATAAGAGCCAGGAAGGACTAAAATACTAGAATAAACCATGCGGAATATCTTTGACATTTATTCTATAATTCTGCCTCTTTAACAGCATTGAACTTCAGTAATCGATACTATTGCACTAAATAATTCGTGGACGACTCACTCGAACTCTGTTAATCAGCTTAGGAGATCAGTAAAAAAAAAAAAACACCGGGAATTCTGTGATACGATCCCTGCCTGATGGGATGTAGGTAATGGCCGATATGATAACACGGTTGGGGCAGGACACTCATAAAGTCAGCATTTGTATCGGTGTTATCTTCATTTATCTTCGCTTTAAAAATACCTAGATACCACTCATACGTTATAAAGATATGACTATGATGGAGCAATGATGGAATCAAAAGTGACAGGTTACTTCTCTGACATTTTTAAGAAATACAGAAACCAACTGAAGCACGTAATTTCATAGATATCGAACTTGCATTATAATACAACACGTACTTTACAATTATCAGGCCCGTCTGGCAGTACAATTCTGCCTCTTCTTCTCAATAATAAAAATGCAAACTATTCAGTGTAACTTATACAGGCGTATCTTAGATTAACAAACGGCTCAATGTGATAGGCCTGCATTCGAAATACAATCTTGCATGCTGATTACGATTTCCATAAGTTAACATGAGCTACAGAAGATTGCATAATAATTTTGACCATCATGTCAATTACCTACTGTTAGATTTTGAAAGCCATCCTCAGATGTACTAACGAGAATACTTACTTACAAATAGCTTTTAAGGAACCCGCAAGTTCAATGCCGCCCTCACATAAGACCGACATCAGTCCCTATTCTGAACAAGATTAATTCAGTCTCTACAATCATATCCCACCTCCCTCAAATCCATTTTTATATTATCCTCCCATCTACATCTCGGCCTCCTCAAAAGTCTTTTTCCCTCCGGTCTCCCAACATACTATATGCATTTCTGGATTCGCATATACGTGCTACATATCCTGCCAGCTCAAACGTCTGAATTTAATGTTCCTAATTATGTCAGGTGAAGAATACTATGTATAATGCGTGCAGTTTTGCGTTGTGTAACTTTCTCCATTCTCCTGTAACTTCATCCCTCTTAGCCCCAAATATTTTCCTAAGCACCTTATTCTCAAACACCCTTAATCTCTGTTCCTCTCTCAAAGTGAGAGTTCAAGTTTCACAACCATACAGAACAACCGGTAATATAACTGTTCAAATCTCATAACCTTATTCCTTTGTTGTGGTAGTGCCAGAGAATCAGTCTCATTCCGAGGCTTATTGTATGGATTTGTAACAAGCTATTTTTACGGTAATGGGTTGTTAGCCCTTCGCGCAACCCCCAAGCTGGAGGACTACCCCTTATCGGCTGTCCACGAACTGCTTAGTCAATATATTTGCAGCTAGCCTCCATATCTGGAGGCCGTCTCCTGTATCCTCTAACGAGAATACTAACAAAAAAGAGATGCAAAGTCGGAATTATCATTAGATAGATTCCTAATTGTACCCTATGTTTCATTTCTGTTTTAATAACTTATCTTAACTATCAGATTATACTTACCTAAGAATAATAAAAAAAGTGAAGCCTAAATGCTGGAATATACAAAAATCGAACGGAGACCGAACCCCAAGCCTTGTGGTAAAACTTCATCAAGTCACTGAGTTACGAATGAGTCATTAAGTCTGGAATAAGAAATTCATCTCATTTATAGTCAACAGTCTATACGACCAGAGAGCCACCATCATCTATTGGTTCCCACTGAGGGGAGGGACACGGACTAGGGACTGCCTTCGCACATAGGCCGCTTGGGTGGGCCCATTTTTCTACACGAAATGAAATGAAGTGTGTAACCTAAGGCCTCCCGCGCTACAGATTCCCATACGGACCACCTCCGAACTCCCCTACAGCCTACAGAATTTATTTATCGCGTAGACAACACCGCAGTCCCTCAACCCTGGTCCCACGAGCACTATGACCTCCAGGGAAGAGCCCATGGTACACAGCACTACCATCAGCAACTAGTAACCACATACCATGGAGTCCAAGTTCGGTGGCGGCCCGAAATCGACTCTACATCGGAGCAAACTCAAAGTATGGGAAAGGAACGGAGATTATAATGTAATTATTATGGCGAAATGAGTCAGAGGTCCAACGCGGAAAGTTACCCAGTAATTCTGATTCAATTGGTTGGGAGGGGAAACGTCAGAAATAAACATCAACCAGGGAACTTGTCCCAACCAGGATTTGAACCCGGACCTGCTCGTTTCATGTCAGACATTCTAACCATAATTCCACAGCGGTTCACCACCCGTGAACCACAGTTTCTCAATTAAAGGTGTGATAGTATACAGCATAGATGTCTAATTGTAACTCGTACGAGGTAATGCCTAGCGTAAGCAACCCGCAGCACATATTCTTTAAGGTCGTTTTTCCTATTTTATATGGAAAGTTATTGACCTTAGCAGAGCATGCTTGACGTGCAATATCTCCTGGTTCTACAGGCGTTTGGACACCCATGATATTGAGTTAGCACGTTAGTGGGTTCAGTTGCCTAACTCATTTAACATTAGATATCTAACACTGATAACCTAGTTTGTTATTTTATACAAGTCTCAACGATCTTGTACAAATCATCAGAATTTTCGCGCAGACACTAAGACCCAGTACTTTTTTCCATTTCTCTAATTAGATTACATTAAGTACTGATGTAATCTCACAGGATCTACTAAGACATTCATCCGTAAAGAAGGAAATCTGGTAAGAAAATAGTCGATAAATTTGCCCGGCGTTCTTTCATTCTGGGACGGGGAAGTTTTTAGATGCCATCACATTTTTAGGACGCAGGACACCAAACAAAGGCTTTTTTTTTTACGAATTTTTATTGCCCATGAAAATCCTTCCTCTTCTACTGGACTTCCACCCGTGAACGACTCGAATCCAAGAACAAGAGTGGCAACTGCCGCTAATACTCTAGGTCTAAGTTTACGAAATGAATCAGTAGATAGTGCGACTTCCTTAAGATATGTCAGAAGCATACAGAAAGGAGAGAAGTATCTGACCCAAATTACCCGACCATTACGTGCTTGTGCTTTTCTCTCCTTCCCACTTTTTCAACGTCTTCTGTTTCATAATGCAAACAGAACAAACTTCGCCATTTTAAGTTAGAGAAAACTTTGTGGCAATTCAGCCGTAGCTCAGTCAGCTGAAGACTTCTCACTAAAACGGTCTGGTCTCAATACTTGGAAGATACCTTCGTGTGTTAAGCACGGGGGGATTCCTAACTAGCAGTAGGATGAAGAGAGAAATCTAAAATTGTTTAGCCGACAACCAGATCCGTTAATAACGAATTAACTTTTTAATTAGTTATTTAACGACGCTGTATCTACGCAAGAGCCTGGAAGCCCCGACGTAGCTCTGACAGTAGCGCGTTTGCTTGATGATCCGGAGTTGCGCTCGGCCGTGAGTTCGATTCCCCCTTGGACTGATTACTTGGTAGTTTTTCCGAGGTTTTCTCCAATCGTAAGCCGAATTTCAGGTAATCTATTGCAAATATTCGACCTCATCTCGCCAAATATCATCTCGCTATCACCAATTCCATCGACACTAAATAACTCAGTAATTGATAAAGTGTCGTTAAATAACCAAGTAAAAAAAAGTCTGGAGAAGGTAGGTGTGGAAAACCTCGAGTCAAATTGAATAGACAATGGAGAGAGACGGACCAAGTGGAAAAAAAAAAAAAAAAAAAAAAAAAAAAACACTTCCGTTTTCATGGTACCACCTTGCATGTCAAAATCTTACAATTTCTCTTTTATACGTCGAAAATAGACGCCTCACATCATGAAGAAGAAAGACTAATATGGAGCAGGACGAAGAGATGAAGACGCATACAGATACGGAGGAAGAAAACACGAAAACAGTGTTCAAGGTGCAAAGATGGAATAAAAAAGAAAGAGATGAAGATTGGTGTAAAGAATGGAGAATTGAAGATGGACGCGTAAGAGAAAAGTGGAATATTGATAAACAACGAAATATAGATGGAAATATACTTGAAGATGGAGAAGAAAGACAAGAAAATGGAGAATATAGAGAAGGATTAGACGAAAATAGAGACGATAGGGAGGACGGGGACAAAATGAGAAAAAATATGAAAGAGAAAATGACGGTGTGGATTCACAACCTGTCGAAAGAAACTGCCAGATCCTTCTCTCAAGTACTTAATCTTCCTTCACCTCTTCATTTCAGGTCTGTTTGCACACGTATCTTAAACACACTCAAGTGTGCTCGGTATCTTTCATGCAGTCTTTGGTTAAAAGTATATCCTTTACCGTTTTTCCTTTCACCCGTAAGTTCATCACTTCAACACTCTCTCTAACGCAACGTTTGCTTCTCTTCAAGTTGATGTTTAAGGGCAAATAAAATGAGAAAGAAAAGATATTTTCATTGAAACTGGCAACTTTCTTTCTCCCTCCCGCCCACTATTTCTTTTTTTGTGTGCGTTTGGAATTGCACGCTCTAGAAACTTGGAGGGGTAAAATGAGATTGCGTTCAGTAGAAAATGTATGACCTGTTTTGTCTGCTTCGTCCCCATTACTGTACTGATGCCTTAAAAATGAAGTTATTCCCCAGAGACGAATCAGAAAATTTTCTACTTAGTTATTGCAGTGGAGTAAAGGACTTTTCCTAAGGCTTGGACATGATTCCGTAAGAGTTGAGCCATGAATAACAATACATTTTAATTAATGTGCTCCATAGCAATACATGCCAGCTTGAGACCTAATTCGTAACCTAGCAACAACATAGTTACCAGACAGTGCTAAAGTGGTATAAGCGACCAGGTTCGCTGTAGAAATAAGAAACAAAACTGTTGTCATTGCATCATCATAACGCTCGAAATTGACGTCTAATGAACGTTTCCAATATTGTTGATAAGATGATAATAATAATAATAATAATAATAATAATAATAATAATACTTATGGCTTTTAAGGAACCCGCAAATTCATTGCCGCCCTCACATAAGCCCGCCATCGGTCCCTATTATGAGCGAGATTAATCCAGTCTCTATCATCATATCCACCTCCCTCAAATCCATTTTAATATTATTCTCCCATCTACGTCTTGGCCTCCCCAAAGGTCTTATTCCTTCCGGTCTCCCAACTAACACTATAAATGCATTTCTGGATTCGTCCATACGTGCTACATACCCTGACCATCTCAAATGTCTGGGTTTAATGTTCCTAATTATGTCAGATAAAGAATAAAATTCATGCAGTTCTTCGTTATGTAACTTTCACTATTCACCTGTAATTTAATCCCTCTTAGCCCCAAATATTATCCTAAGCAACTTATTCTCAAACACCCTTAATCTCTGTTCCTCGCTCAAAGTGAGAGTCCAAGTTTTACAACCATACAGAACAACCGGTAATATAATTGTTTTCTAAATTCTAACTTTCAACTTTTTTTGAGAGCAGACTAGATGATAAAAGTTTCTCATTTATTCTGAGTTTAATTTCCTCCCGAGTTCATTTACATTTGTTACCGTTGCTGCCATATTTTAATTTTTTCACCTCTTCAAAGGATAAATTTCCAATTTTTATATTTCCATTTTCTACAATATTCTGGTCACGAGACATAATCATATATTTTGTCTTTTCGGGATTTACTTTCAAACCTATCTTTTTACTTGCTTCAACTAAAATTCCCGTATTTTCCCTAATAGTTTATGGATTTTCTCCTAACATAGTCACGTCATAATAATAATAATAATAATAATAATAATAATAATAATAATAAACTATAGTATTATCACTAATACCTAAATATCTGCTAATCAACATATTACATATTATTATGCCTTCTCTGTTCTTATGCAAGAGTGATTTAAATTGCAAAATGCCAACACAAACCACAAATTGACTGAGCTGTAGAAATATGGAGAACAGATCAGTTTCAACTTCTCAACATGATATCAATTGTAACACTAAAATAACTTTAGAACAGACGTTCTATACATCACTGATATAATAATTTACTTATTCAATTGAATTAGTAAGATGCAAAAGGAAAACATTTCACTTTATGGTCGTTTCAAAATGAAATAGCCATTTTGTTAACACAAGCTTCATATACTGGTAAAAAGAAAAAAAATATATATTCCTTCATTTTGACTATGTTCAAATAGGCTGTGAAAGTTCCAATGATATGCAGAAGGAAAAGATTTTAGTAACGTTTTCCTTTCAGCACTCGTTAGACCTATATGATATCATCCGAAATGCAAAGAAAAAGAAAAGTGAGATCTGTGCAAACTCAGAGATAAACAGACAAGGAGTGGTAGCCTTCTATATTCAAGAAGCGCGTCTAAAGGAAAAATCGCAGAGGATTTGTTAGAGTATGTAGATTGATAGCTAAAGGGAATGACCACTGATTTTTTAATCTTTACGGTCGTGGGCACATGATGCTACCAATAGCACATGGCTATGATAATAAAGTTTCGATTAACCAGAAGAAACTTGAGGATATGGCCATGATACTTCAATATATTCCAGATAAAGCTACAAAAAATTTTGTGTTTTGTGAGTGAAAGGAAAGAGGAATGGACAGTTCAAAGTTTTTTTCGACTCAATACCTCCTCCCAAGTATGTAATTATTAAAATATTATTCTGACACTTTGTCTGAATGTTTGATTGTAACAGATTTGATATTCATTGAAAATATTTTATGTATTATTCTTACGGAAATCGGTCAGATGCAAACGGAAATCATTCCATGTATTTTGGGCTTTGTTTATGAGATAACAATAAACATTATGTTATAGGGAATAGGTAATAGTATATAGGGTGATTCAAAAGTCCGGCAACATAGATAAACTTCGTTATTAGTGTAGATAGTAAACAATGGAAAAAAGGTGAACAGAAATTGTCGGATATATTATCTTAAATTTACAATAATAAGTATTTAAAATCCGCTAGAAATAGGGGGAAAAGCCACTAATTTGGCAGTACTGGGATTAGTGGAATTAGTCATACTAATGTATAGCCTCAACGGTGGTGTATTTACATTGAAAATTTAAGCGCATTAGATTCAAAACTACTTATTTCCAAATTTCCTATTTTTACATTTTTCATTATCTACACTAATAACGAAGTTTGCCTATGACGCCGAACTTTTAAATCATCCTGTATTACGACACAATGTTGGGAAGTGCTTTTTACAACATCGAGGAAATGTTTGAAAAAAGAGCCGAGCGAGTACAAAATTTTTTGCAAAATCATTTTCTAAAATTGAAAATACAATATATTTTGCATTGAAAAATTAGAGCAATATTATTCCAAAACTTTCGCAAAAGTGTACTGTAATGGTAATTAAGTGTACTGTAATGGGTCTATTTTTAAGTAGGTTATTTTACGACGCTTTATCAACATCTTTGGTTATTTAGCGTCTGAATGAGATGAAGGAGATTGTGCCGGTGAAATGAGTCCGGGGTCCAACACCGAAAGTTACCCATCATTTGCTCATATTGGGTTGAGGGAAAACCCCGGAAAAAACCTCAATCAGGTAACGTAATGGGTCTATTTCAGTATAGGTTTATTATGGAGAATGGTTTCCCCAGCAACAAGTTTCTGTGTAGGAATTCTAACTTTGAAAGACTAACAACAATAGCTGTAAATACAACAAAAACACGATCGTGCAAAAAAAAAAAAAAAAAAAAAAAAACATATTAACCTCAACTCGTTGTACAAGCAAGCCACCATTCTCTAAAGTGTATCAGTTCTCTTCCAAATAGTTTTTTCTTTATCTTAAAATTGAGTTATATGGAATATTTTTCTTTTGCATCTCACCGATTGAATTCATTTTATCGGATTTACAATAATTTAAGATGTTATACATTATTTTTAGCCTATAACATGACAACAAATTCACCTTCTCGAAAAAAAAAAAGCTAACCCTTTACTTTAATTTGTAACCAAAAGCTGCAACATTTAAGTCGTAGTGGAGAAACTAAGTATACGTAGGCCTTTGTAAGTTTAACTACTACCAAATCTATACAATTAAAAAGTAGATGAAGTGTATTGCACAGATTATTTTCAGGGCAACCCATGTATTGCCAGATGACGCATCTATAGTTCATTTTGATGCACACAAATCAGGAATATATTTTTCATCGTACGCTAGAGATTTTCAAGGGAATACTATTAAGCCTCGCTGACAATCCGTTGAAAATAAAAAGCTGGTCTTAGTTCGTCCCCAGGGGAGGCTCCACAGGACAGGATTACGGCAATTCGGAAAGCGCAGTGAATCCTGTTGAAGTATTAACGGCAACGAGGAAGTATTCCGAGATCCCAAAATTCACAATTCTGACGTCAATATATGGAGTAACATATTCTCAACCAAATTAATCCTGAGACACAGGGAAATTTACGTACATAAATAATAACATATTTAACAATATTGTCCTAACTACTTAAAATATGCTATTGAAGAAGGTCGTAATATATTTAGGAAGGCAGGCAGATTGACACATACATACATACATACATACATACATACATACATACATACATACATACATATATACATACATACATACATACATACATACATACATACATACATACATTCTCTTCCCACTACTAATATTTATTTCAAATCATCCGTCCTCAAGTGAGGTTGACCACTGGGATCCGGAATTAACAAACATAAAAGATAAAGGGAAATGAAACGAGCAAAATAATGATTCGATTTGTACATTAAAACAAAAACATATAGATGATAGTATAGAATTTGAAGAGAGGCCTTCAGAATTTCCATTACAATCTTCTGAACAGTTTTATACTTTCCAACAAGATCCTCTTTAATACCTATTCCAATGACCCGCAGAGAATAGTATGTCAGTACTGGTATAACCAACATGGAATCAAATCGCCTTACTCGTTAGGCAACAAGATCGACACTACTTGGGTGGGGACAGCAAGAACTAAAAGTGGCCAAAAATAGTACGTACACAAAGTTAGGAACAAGAAAGGCATTTATCAAGCAGTAGTGTTAAACAAAGCATTTTAAGCTAGCACGGCTGTTAGAGGATATATACGTTTTTTAACGAAGAAAGAACTTCCAGAAGAATTTTTAAAATTGTTGTAGCTTCTACAAAGCCATGGCTTTTTATCTAGAAGGGGGGAAAAAGGTTCTGGTATTCAGATATGACAAAGAGCAGAGCTATATTTTGTAAAGTTTTTAAACTACTTTTTACAGAAGGACCATATTTTAAAGTGTTTTTACGACGTAGGACAGGATTTCTAGCTATCCATTTTTAGGACTCGCTTCAACATTGGATGTGACTTTAAAAAGGCGATATAATTGTACAACAGTACAACAGTACTACAGCAGTAGTAGTAATTCAGGTATTTTACTCAATACCTGCTCATTCGTGTGCTAAGTTTCAATTAATGTTACCATCATTCATCGTTAGAAAGATGCTGGATGTTGGTTGAAAAAGCGCTCGATAGCACTACAGTCCAGAAAAAAAAATCCATTATTCATTTTCGCTTGCTGCCGTATACATAGAAACAGAATTAGTGAAAAGTCGTTTACTGATTTGTTCTCGGGGGAGGGGGGGGGAGAACACTGTACTAGTGAAAACCTGGCGTCTCCATTCAAAATAAGTTTTTACAATGAGATTGAATTCATACTCTTATATTATAGAATACAAATAAAATATCTGTTATATCGAGTGATTTACATTTGCGGAAATATCAAGATAAAGAATAGGAAAACTTCAATAGACGCTACAAAAGATGTTATAGCGCTAGTTGTGTTCCACAACTTCTAACACCATGTTGCCATTATTCATTTCATTAAAACTATAATTATGTCCCCATTACCTGGTGTATATTAGATCTGAACTTTGAGGGATTAACACTGAATTTTTAAGAGGCAATAAAATTCTTTAGTATGATTTTCTGCGTAAAGAAAATAAAGCCGCGGCGGTGTATTTACTGTACAAAACGTAAGAGAAGCCTGTCTCTAATTGAGAGTATTCCGTGAAAAATTATCCATCAGTTGTTTGTCACTCCGGCAGATGTGTTTGCGAGCCAACGTCGTGACTGTGATTGCTAATGCTAATATCCCAGCATGACGTTCTGTGAGAGAGCAGAAGCCTCTGGCGAATAAAGCAGGAAACAAATCAGAAAATACATAGTAGCGGCACAAAAAAGTGTTAACAGAGTGCATTGTATTCAGGGTTGGACAAAGGATGAATCCTCCATACAATCAAAACACTAGATTTCCAAGAAACAGCAGAATCTGATGAACAAATGGCTAGCCAAGCATAAGGTGTGCTTAAAACAAAACAATACAAATAGAAGACGAGGAACACATCCTCAATTTCATTTTCCTATCGGGAATCGAGTTCAGTCCCCGGCATTTGTAGTCAAAAGTGTTGCCCCGTGAGTCACAGAAAATATGCAATAATAATAATAATAATAATAATAATAATAATAATAATAATAATAATAATAATAATAATAATAATTGTTGATCGATCAAAATGTTTAATCAATCAACTATTTGAATTTAATCGATTAATCGACAGATTAATCGAGTTTTGATCGAGTTGAAAAAATATTTTAATATACTGTAATACACAATTATTATTGTTAAATTTAACTTGTGTTCGGTGAAAAGCATAAGTATTAAATGTTGTATAATATATGTATATATTGTATCGTTATATTACAAAACAACTATTTTAATTACTTTCTAACATATTTATTATGAGGTTTATAATTTATTGTGGCAATTTCTCCGGGAGTTTTTGAGACAAACATAAATAACAAAAAGTATGAAGACTCACCTAGTTAATACTGTTTCATCCATGATTTTAAACATGTCAGTGCATTCACATGCTCCGAATTAGCCTAAGTGCCGCTCTACATTTACGGTCTTACTAATAAACCGTTTATTATTTTTATACGAGACTTGTGCAGCGTTGAGACAGAAAACGTTACTAATAAACCATGCATAAGCGATGGATGTATAAACAGTCTCTAACTATACAATGGGAATTGCTTTGCAGTAGTTATATACACGAAACCCCTTGTTTAAGGGTTGTATATAGAGAAAAAATGGCCGCCCCTCTAACAGCTGTTCGTATCGACTGTCATTTTATGATTATGGATGCCTTGTAACCACAGAAGAATAAACCAAACAGCAACAAATAATTAGAATAATATTGCTGTAGCTTGCATTCTTTGACCAAAATATAGTGTGGTAATCGATTAGAGCCAGTTGTACTATCGATACATAACACGCCACACTAGAGCGTTCTACCGGATTCAATAGAGAATCTCAGATATTCTATTACCTTTCGTAATGAAGTAGTGACGAAACTATGATGTAGCTGTGTAACAGTTATACTGTTATACACGACGTATGTAGTGATTATTAGTAAGGAATTTACACACGACTTATAAACAAGCTATTCATTGTGTAAGTATAAGACAGTTAAACGTCTGTATATAGAGTTTTTATTAGTAAGACCGTTAGTAACAATGTTTCTTGCATCACCAAACAAAAAAAAAAAACTACTTTTTTTCTGTGAAGCACTTCTCCACGATCGTTCAATTTAAATCCAAACGTTTCACCGAGTTTACCTCTCAAATTCTCATATGACATAATGGAGTATACACGTTTCACAAAACACAGAAAACTGATTTTTTTTATCACACTAAACACACAACCTTCATATACAAACTCAGTACAGAAACTGCAACTGCAAAACTATAGCGGTCGAAACAGGAGATTGGCCTCTATTGGAAGACGAATCCCAGAAAAGTATGTATTTCATATGCTAGGAAGATGAGCTGACAACAAGGTGGAATTTTTTTTGGAAAACCATAAAACTTAAGGGTTTCGCATTGTTTTTCAACTTTCAATAGAGGTAGACTAGGTCACTGTCCTAATATCTCCATCTCTTTCTGAAGTATATGTGCAAAGATTTTTCCCTACTCTACCTGGTTACAGTTAGAAAATAACAGTACTATTGTGCTTTTAAGTAAGCAATTTTCCGAGAGAGAAATATTGTCGGAATTTTTAGTATGAGTTTGTATTAACAAAATAATAATCAATATCAACTACAACCGATTAAATTTAATCTACTCGATTATTCGATTAAACATTTTTGATCGATTTATCTTACAACAGAAATTGATCGATTAATCGATTAAATCCAACAACTAATAATAATAATAATAATAATAATAATAATAATAATAATAATAATAATATGCAATTGCACCATTATACCTTAGATTAGATTAACAGAGGCACTTGCAAGTACGTAAGTGCATGCATCTAGTGTTTAAATAATAGATGCAGCAGAGTGCTGAACATAATCTTAAGTTTATGTGCATACTTAACATAATGACGTCACGGCTTATACTGCAGTCGGTTAATTCTCGACGGAGACCCGTCTTAGTTAATTTCAGCAAATATTTGGTCTCTCTAGGCGTCTGCTTGATTACTTCGCTGGGTGAGTAATTCATTTTTCAAGTTACATAGTCGGCGATGTCAAGGAGACAGTCTATGACACGGAAGGTAGCATGACGAACAGGTCGAAGCGAACGCAACGACTAAACCGCAGCTCTAGCACTGCGTAGACTATAGAGCTTCAGGCACGGGTTTGAATCTAGCCCGGGTAATGTATAAGATAATTTCAAAGGCACTTCAAATTTTAAAGCGTCATAATAATTTTGATAAATAAATAAATAAACACATTGCTGTGTTAGGCAAATAAATAAATAAATAAATAAATAAATAAATAAATAAATAAATACATTGCTGTGTTAGGCAAATAAATAAATAAATAAATAAATAAATAAATAAATAAATAAATAAATAAATAAATAAATAAATAAATAAATAAATAAATAAATAAATAAATAAATAAATAAATAAATAAACACATTGCTGTGTTAGGCAAACAATGGGTTTTTCATTTCTTATTTTTCGCATTTCTATGGTCACCGTTTCATGTTGATCAAAATATTAATGCTTTTATTAGATAGACGGCATTTCGGAAGGCGGTCGGCTGCTATATGCGCCGTAGCATTTCTGGTATGTGACGTCATAAGCTTGTACAGTAGAACCAACGGGAATCAGTCTATAACAAGTACTTCCCGAGTTCGTTTGTTCACGTGTGAATGTTTCAATACATTGAATAAGTAAAACTAACATTTACTATGTGGGTATAAGATAAATAAAAAAAAGAAGAGACTGTAAAAAGACAAGTACAGCACAGGCAGGCGCGGGAAATAGTGTTTAAGGTGTATAATTATTTTAAAAACGTTGACGAGCAGGACGCTGCCGGCCATCTTGATGCTGGCTGCAACGTTGCCAACGCGCAAGAAACGACTGTAGAAGCATGTGGTGTGGGATTGAGAACCGTGCAAAGAATATTGTTAGTGAAGGAAAGAGGGTTTGTTTGGTGTCATGCTTACAGTAATCAACGGCTCAGGTCATTGTTGTCTTTTGATAATTTAAATTCTCTCCTGCGCTATTTGTATTACACGTGAGCGTGAAGTACGATGTGGCAATGTTGTACGCTGCCTCACTCTATCTGTCTCTCTCGACGCAATGGCTAGCAGACTACCGCCTTCCGAATTGCCGTAAACTCTAGTAGAGGAAGTGTTACAATTATGAAATAGGGGTACAAATATGAAATATGATATACGACCTGAGACGTGTTGTGTCTAGCGGAAGTCTTCCAAATTACTCCGCACTGATACTCTCTTTCGCGGTAATGTGTTGGTCTGCAGTTAAGCTGAACTGTTGAAACGTTTATCATTATCGCGATTTCGAGAAAAATGAACATGTTGGCGTTAAGTTGTTTTATTGAATATACATTGTCATTCCTAAATGTTAGAAATATTAATGATAGCCTATGTATAGTGAAAATTCGTAAACAAAAGGTGGAATAAAATTGCATGTAGTAAATAATTTATCTTAGGACAGTGTTTTTACTTTGACTCTAACGTCATAACTTTGTTTCTCGGTTTATTCTGCGTAAAAATAAAAATAAAATGTCAGTGGACTTAAGAAAATACCACTGACTGCGCGAAACATGCATGCTCGAATTAAAGTAATAAAATGCAATATGTGCTTTCTTTAACATTTCTTATTTGAGATTCGTGTGTATATATACAACCCACATACCCAATATTTCCATGAATATTATGTGCAATGTCCCGCACCGTAGCATCGAGGTGTAAGAAATTTTGTCATGAAATCTCGGCCAATGGTTGCGTATTGGTGCCCACCAAGCATCGTGTTGAGTTTGGGGAGATATGCTAGGTAGCAAAATCCAGTTTCTAAAACCAGCTGTAACGGCTGGGGGACCATCGTGCTGACCACACATTACCCCCGTGCTAGTTGGATGATCGTTTACCTCTAATGAGGCACGTGGGGGTGAGGCCAACAGCCGGCTGGTCGTCCTATGGGCTATCGCGCCACGGTTAACGAATTATGTGAAATGAATGAAAAGGAGGAGAAAGGAAAAAGTATAAAAGGCATCTAAATGATATGTGGAAAACCTCGAGGCATATTCAAGTAGAGAAAAGATCGAGACGGACCGCGTGGAAAACCCGATGGACCAGAAAGAGGAAGAAGTAGATGGCGAATGAGAGAAGACTTACGCTATACTTTGTAAGAGACAGTACGCAACTCTGGAAATTAATAATGCCTTCCGTTGTATGGCGCACAGGTACATCATGTCCGGTTTCTTGTATTATACTTGGTGTAGTTTAGAAAGTACAAGAGTATGAGAGAGAGAGTCATACGTGACGTTGGAAACCCCTGGAAACACCCTAACATGACGTAATATCTGGGCAAAGCCCATTACGAAGAACTGAGATTGCAGGTCCACCCACGAACATACTTCACACCACATAATGGAGGCTGAGAGCTTTCTAAGACTTCTCAGAAGCAAATGTCGCCATAGAGGCCGAAAGTCGAGCAGGCACGCTGACGATGGCGTTGCTAATGACTGGAGCATTTCGACTCGATCACGTTTAAGAGATATGATTAATAGCACCCAAAACATTTACCGCACATCAAGGACAGTCTCTTTAAGGTTGACTGTGTATATGTTGTTCTATTGTCACGTTGTACAGAAAAATAGATCGCAATAGTTTTGCTTGCTTCTTTTGCTTTCTTTCTTGTATGACAGTGACTCCAGAAAATTGCACATTATTTTTCTTTTAGTTACCCACATCCGGATAAACTGCAGTTTGTGTTAATATGACCAACATATTTTATACTATGTAGGCCTATGCTGTTTTGTTCCTCTGAGACGTCCGAGATATGAGTACAAATATACAGGGTGTTAAAAAAGTACCGTATCCAATATTTTAGGAGGTGATAGTATGCATCAAAACAAGAAAATAATGTCTAATAAACATGGTTCCTATAACACATACTTTCTGAGATCTGAACACTTGTTCATAGGAAGTGCTCAATGTGACGTCCATTCATGGCAATGCATTTCTCTGCCCTTCGGCGTAAGGAATCACGCACTCTTTGAAATTTGTTTTAATACATTAATAAAAAAAAAGTCCTGATAACGAGCCCCAGTTAATCTCTGTGGTAGCACGTATGGCCCTATTAATCTATCACCAAGAACGCCTGCCCATAAGCTGATTGAGAATCGGTGCTGATGCCTTGTTTCTTCAATTGTATTGGGGATTTTCATCAGCCCACACATGCTGATTACGAAAATTCACAACACCATCTCTGCTGAACCCCGCTCATAGCCGCAACCAAACTTTTGTTTTCAGTATTCCTTGCTACGTATCATTATTCCATGCCAGGGGTGTCAACTACGGTATGATTATCTGGTAGTCTGCTGTATTGCAAGGCGGAGAAATGCATTGCCATAAATGGACGTCACACTGAGCACTCCTACGAACAAGTGTTCAGATCTCAGAAAGTATGTGTTATAGGACCCATGTTTATTAGACATTATTTTCTTGTTTTGATGCATACTATCACCTCCTAAAATATTGGATACTTTTTAACACCCTGTATACTGAAATCGTTAATTTAATAACGAAGCAGCAGGTTTTGTGTTGGATGTATACCTTTTTGCACGCATGAATACTTGTAATGTCAAGTGGTGTTGTCACGTTTTGGTTGTGAAGATTTTTCCTGTTACAATTATTTTAATATCGATATGTATAGGCCTATAATGATTTCTACCACTACCAGCCACAGTGAATAAATTTTAAGCTATAAGATAATTTTTAATTAAAATTGAAATTTTAATTACTAACCTTTTTAGTCGCTGTCAATAAACTCCAGATGTGACAATTTTGTTTTATACTCTACGTGGAGTAGATATGAGAACGTCAGTTAGAAATGCTAACGCATCATTATGTTACCTCTCCTTGTGATTGGAGCGGAATCTGAGGCTTAATCAATAAACAAACTCTTATTTTCTTTTTTCAAAGGAAAGCTTCGTCTTTGACACCGCTAGGTATTAATTGAACTCTCTGATTATACCTACGTCGTCTTGAAGAGGCATCTATTGCCAAAGCAGGAAACTTGGTGGGATAAGAAAGAACTTGCAATCCGGAAATAATGTTCTGCTAATGTCGAAACACTACACCACAGAATTACCAGCTACACTTTCATTAGCAAATTGTACTAACGATTATATTATTATCTTCTCTCAAAATTTAACTGTTGGCCGGGCTTGAACCATACTCTGACTACTTCCCCATGTAGCTACTGGATTTCGGGTTCATGGATTCACATCGTCCACGGGCGATAAAAACTCTTTTACATGATATCTTTCAGATGATAACTATGGCGGGTATCTATATGGTCTCTATTTTACTGAAATAGGCGGAATACTTTGCAAATTCCTGTCCCATTCCGATGATTTAAAATAAATTAAACTAAACAATTGTAATATTTAGCATAGCCTACACAACCGCCATGGTGGTCTAGTGGTTAGAGACGAAATTATAATCCTGTAGATCCTAGTTCGATCCCGGCGTGCCCCCGATTTATAGCTTCTGTTCAGCAAGCCCGTGGTCCAAGTAATATAGAGGTTTTCTCCCGGAGCTCCGTTTCCCCTGTGGTATCCCAACAGAATACCTCAGTATAGTCTATCTATACTCTTCCGCAGCGAATGACAGATATAATAGGGGAGGTAGGCTACTGCCTCTTTTTTCTACTTGCTACTTTCAGAAATCTTGCGTGTTCTAGAAGTGAAATACTTAACCGAAGTATTTAAATTCGTTAGGAGACGATATATGACTATCATCATGTAGGTAGGTTAACCAATAATGTTCTCGGTGTGTCATTTCTTGGGTTGTGTCTGTGCAACAAGAACTTCGGGACATTTTTCAAGGTAAGTATCTCCTTGGAAGGTTTATTTTTCGTATCCGGGTTAGTAATAGTAACTATATATACAAACAAATATTCTACTTGTCTCTGAGACTCTTGTTTAATCCCTATAAATGGGACATACAATGGACCACGATAATCGACCTAAATGCTTAGGTCACAAAGATCAGTTTCAAGAAGATGAAAAAGTATCCGCCTCTAAAGATCTGGAGAGAATTGTAGCTAAATATATACAGGGTGTTTCCGAGGTGGTGTTACAAACTTTCAGGGATGATGGCGAAGGACACATGTATCAATTTGAGATAAGGAACCCTGGTCCGGAAATGACCGAGTCGAAAGTTACAAGCAAAAATAGTTGCGTGGAAATGAAATAATTTTATTCCTCTGTACACCTTATTTATGTGTATTTATCTGTACATCTTATACATACTGTATTCATCTGACGTTGTTTACATTATCTACTTACAGTATTCCAATCAGTGCGCCGTCTGAGGGATGGGGACAGGAAACTACACTGAAGCAATACAGATAGCGTAATGTGTAACATACATGGTGGTCCTGATATGCACAGCAGTGTATGTGTACAAGTTGCAGTGTCCAGTCGATCAGTCCTAGTGAAATGGAGGAGTACACGAGAGCGGAATAAGCAGACCTGATTTTCGAATACGGATGAGCCAATGGGAACAGTAGATAAGCTCACAGATTGTATCGGGACAAGTACCCACGTAGGAGACATCCGGCCCATACCATCTTTCCACGACTGTTCCAAAGGTTAAGGGAAGGAGGGCACGTAGTGCCAAATTACAATTCCATTTCCACACAACTATTTTTGTTTATAACTTTCGACTCAGTCATTTCCGGACCATGGTTCCTTATCTCAAATTGATACATGTGCCCTTCCCCATCATCGCTGAAAGTTTGTGACACCACCTCGGAAACACTCTGTATATGCCTTTTTTTTTTTGTTTAATATCTCTTGTCAAAATTCAGAAGTGAACTCACACAAATTCCATTACCATTATATGTTGACAGAATTTGCCATTACTACACGCTGTACTTATTTAGAGACGCGCATGGCATGAAATGACAAACTCAAAACCGCTCTCTACATGCAATCTGAACAGCTATTATTGTGAAGCCTAGTGACCGTGAATATTGGTTGTAATTTTACATATGGGACAATATTTGTCAAATATGAGTCCCGGGAAATATTAACGAAATTTAATAGAAAATATCTGAATTCCACAATGCCATGCAAGTTTATCTTAAAAATTAATGGTAAGAGGCGCCCAGTTTTTATTTCACAAATGGAAGACGCGGTCGCAAGTCTTTCTGAGCTATTACTACCAATCGCTCTATAGAGCATATACTGCCCTATAAAGACAGAGATATGATGGATAAAACTAATGCAGCCCGGAGATATCAGAAATAATTCAGATCTCTAAGGATCACCAGATTTCAATAATCGTCTCTGTGAGCTAGAGGTTTTCCCGAAGGTATTGCGAAATACTTCTACGCCTTATCTAACTGGTGTGAAGGTTGCACAGAGAAGTACACATAGCTGGTCATCTCATCTGGTATCACCAAGGCTCGTACGTCTTTCAGCAAATATTTTGATGAAATATAAAATTACAAAAAAGTTAAATACCAGTGGACAGAGTGTAGGAAAAATTAAATTTGTAAAAGGAAAGTTAAAGAAGAGAGCACTTCAAGGTTGCACCGTGGAATAGTTTCCATATAAAAAGAACATACTGTATTATCTCCCTAATAGACAGACTGAATTTTTCAGAATGTACAATGTCATCCATTTTTATGAAGTATCGCTTGTCGAAATATGGGAATAATTACACTGTGTAACCATACCTCGGGACAATGTATAGAGGCAATTACGGAAAATTCATAGAATGTTTGTACGGTTGACCAACTGCTATTGCATAACTGAGATATCGATTGACATTTTTGGGGATTCAAACATCAACAGGACCAATCGGGCGGGAAAACGATGAACGCAGAAACCATGCTAGTGTATACATCGATCATTACGCATGACCTCTGCCGGGACTCGAATACAGGTCAATACCGTAATGAGAGATAAAAAAAACTCTAAATTAACACTGACAAAGCAGAGTTGGTTGCATTTTTATTTCAAATTCCTTCCTTTGTTTATGGTTCTAGCTGGACTATAAATTAACATAGCATTATGTATCTGTGTTTATGTGTGAGCTTTGAAATGGATACAACATTTGTGGCGTCATATTTTCCGTTGATAAAAAGTAACGAGGTGGTAGCCATACTGTAATTTACACCCAGTGTTAGATTTCGTAGTCAGTAATTGTGTCGAGATCCTCTACATCATAGTATCAATGACATTTTTATGAAGCGCTTAATGTCATATACCAGGCTTACCAATCTACAAAAAAGGCGAGCACCAGTTGGAATATACAGGTTAGTTTCCAAATTATGACAAATTATAATTGCAGTGTTTTGTGTTCAGCTCAGACGACTGATCACGTGCGAAGCGTCCACTATGTGTCAGACAAGACAATTTAGTAAAAGTGCCACAAGTTAAGCAGCAAATACAAATAAATTTAGAAGTAAGACTCACTTTAACATCCACTCTGTATATTTTTACATGACAGATAGATCTGAAAATTAAACACCTCTGTCAGTGCCAGATAATTAAAAAATGCCATTAGGAATTTTATTTTTAAGGAAATATGTAAGCCTAACCGTCTAACGTGTATTTCTGTATTTGTGCAAGCGAAATTGTAAATGTTAAATGTATTATTTCTATGTAAATTTAAACTTAATTTCTGACCCTCATTGTCCCTTGTCTTTCTTTGTTATATATGTGAGAATTGTTTCTTGACTTCGAGTTTTACTCTTTCAGGGATGCGCTAGAATAGGTATTCTTGTTTATATTGGTAAAAGTTTCTTTTTTGATAAAAGTAACTTCATTTTTTATCTACAGTAATCTCACTAGAGGTTTTGATTTGTCTAGAGAAAATCAAAACTAGAGTAGAATTTAATTGACTATTTACACAATTAGAAGAAATCATATAGAAATTATGAGAAGTAAAGTACTCTAATACAATAAAATATTAATTGACTTACTAAAATACTGAATTATCTTGAAATGTATTATTATACCACCTCATCATTACGAATATTCCGCTAGATGACATTAGTCTGTTATGATCTGCTGTTCTCTTGTTATCAGTTGTGCCAACTATACAATCTTCATTGAACTCTATGGACGATTATTAGTCAAGAAGACTTTGTTGATTCAGTTTCATTTTTATTAAAACAGGTGCATTCCAATTCAATTGTCAATATATTAAACAATCTGTGATTCGTGACTATACATCATCTCATAGCAGAAGCTATAACATAACCTAAATAATATAAACAAGATAAATGACAGACACGTTTTAATTTAGAATGATGAAATAAACATGAATAATTTTTAAAAGTGCAATTATTGAAAGTGCAATGTTGGCAAAAAGAAAAAGAAACAAATGCTAGGGAGGTGATATAAATTGTAGGATAAGCAGCCATGATTGGTTGAAACACGTCGTTCCGTACTGTTTTATTGGTCAAAAACATTAGGACGTAGTAAAAGTGTAACAGTATTTTTAAAAGTATGAAAACTCTTTAACCATGACTCTTTTATTTGCTGATGAGCAATGACATGACAGGCGATAACTTGCAAAACGTTTTATGTGAAGTAGATAAAAATATCTGAGAAATGTGACATGAAAAGACCCTTCAGCGCTTGAGCACGGGCTTATTTCCCGTCGTTGCCTAGAGTTATTTGTGATGGACGAGATCGCAGAATGGAGGCTTTAGCCGGAGCTCTCGCATTTCAATCAACTTCACAAGGTTTACGAGTAATTCCACCAACACTGTCAATTTCAACCTATCCTTTCTTCATTTCCAGTCATTTCATTTCATTGAGAAAGCGTGACATAGGGGGCATACAAGCTTCGGTGATACTAGATGAAGACTTTCTCTGTGTAGGGCCTAAGGCCACTCGAGGACGCCTGGGGCAACATCAGCTTCCTCAGTAAGTCTTTCAGTCTGGTGACTGCTAGGAAACTGCTGACCTAGCTGTAGTATCTTCGTGGCTACAGATTCAACCACAAGCTACAAGCGATCCCTTCCTCCCAAGGGTCGTCAAAGACTGTTCACAATAAGCCGAGAACGGAAACGATAACGAGAGCGAGAACGGAAATATTGTTAAAATAAATGTATTTAAACCATTGTGAATGTTCACATTTAAATACATTTATTTTAATATTATTTCCGATCTCGTTGTCGTTTCCGTTCCCGGTTTATTATGAACCAGCCTTATGTAGGCTACAGCAAATTTTAACGTCAAAAAACTCCGTTCTGTCCCCCTTCGGGAAATAATAAAAAATTCATCCACTAAAAAAGGGGGAAAAAATGTATGTGTGTGCGCGCGCATGTGTATGTAGGCCTATGTGCGCAAAAGTAAAGGTTCTTAAGCTGCAAATTTGTAACAATCTTTTTAATTACTCGTGCAATGAGAGACGAAAAGTTAGTATTACATTTACCGCATTTATATTCAACATTCTTCACAATTTAAAAATGAAACAATTGGTTTACGATAACTAAAGTACGATATTAAAAATGAAGTACATAAAACCAAATTCATTGCTCATAAATAACAAATATTTGGTGAGCAATTTTACCCGATTTAAATTCTTTATAATATGGTGAACTAAGATTTTATTCAATATCAATGACGCAACGTAGATCAGGCATTGCACTCCTTGCTTGCTCGTTCTTTGTTGACGGTGTAGGAACATTAATTAATTCGTTGACTCTTTGAAACTGAACTGCAGAAGAAAGGATACAAAATCCTTATTTGCCCTGCATTCTCGCACTCGTTCCAATCTACCCTTTTTAATTTTTGGTTCAATTTTCGGTGGGTAATTTGCACACTTTCCGTCACGCCACGCTCTCGTTAATCTAGTCTCTGATTTCGGCACATTTTCTAGCATGAGACTTCTCAACAATGTAATTTCACTCACTGATTTCGACTATATAACGTCACAACACTACACAGAAGGCGCATTGCCTGGCAGCAGCCCTGCTTCCACTAATTTATGTAGGTGGAAAATCGCAAACATTAACAACTTTATTTACACGATAACAATGCAACACACAAAATCCCTTGGCAATAACACGCAAAACCCTCGTAAAATGTGAGTAACAGAAATTTATTTCACAATGTTTTTTTTTTACTTGGTTATATAACGACGCTGTATCAACTACGAGGTTATTTAGCTTCGATGGGATTGGTGATAGCGAGATGATATTTGGCGAGATGAGGCAGAGGGAATCGAACCCGCGCCCGAATGCAACTCCGGATCGGCAGGCAAGCGCCTTAGCCGGCTGAGCTACGCCGGTGACCATCACAAAGTTCGACTCGTATCATGTCTAAAGTAGTTTCACTTTAAAAAATGACATCCAGAGAAAAAATTCCAATCATAAGTAAAATTATTCTAACCAGCACACCAACTGAACGAGGTTCTTTGTTCCATTATCTAGAATAACGTATAGGTTTTAATATTTCAGAAATTTAGACATTAAAATTTTCTATTTTCCACACGCTCTGTGCAAAATCTGAAATTGTATAAAACCATGTAATCAAACTATTATACAGGTCACAATTTCGGACTCGACAAAATACAGCCTAAGGAAAGTCAGTATATATGTACGAAATTAATGGGTTATTATTATTATTATTATTATTATTATTATTATTGGGTTATTTTACGACGCTATATCAACATCTAGGAAATTAATGGGTATTGAAGGATTTGCCATATTGTAAATTAGGATTTCACAACCGCAATAAACATATTCAATTTATTACAAAGAGTATGAGACTGATAATTAAAATAAAATGACTCCACCACGTGAAAAAGTGGAAGAGAAGATGATTTGAATTATTTTGCCAATAATTATAAACCTACGAGACATACGACAAAGAGGAAAGCAAATACAATCAAGGAGATGATGATGATGATGATGATGATGATGATGATGATGATGATGATGATGATGACGACGACGATGAAGTACTTTTGAATACGAAATACAAAAATGATAAAATATCCGTTTATATGGCATTAAGGCATAATCCTACTGGCGACAAGGAGACGAGTTACCTAAATTTTGTAGAAAACTGAGAAAACTTCCAACTATTCTGAAAGTAACAGGGAATGAAAAATTCTTCTTCGTCCGGGCTTCAGCAAGTAGCCACAGTGTATACTTCGTTGCTCTATCTACAGAGCCCCTTCGATTTCAAGACACAACTGCAATTCAACGGAAGTATGAGTACTATTCATAATGAATTAATGAGGCAATACTGGGAAAATAAAATGAGGGAAGCCAAATTGTAGCAAACTTACTTCACAGTCTTCAGTAACTTCACACTGTCTGTCGATAGCAGAAACACGTTTCTTTAAGAAGAAAAAGCTGGCTATGATAAGCTAGATCCATAAGAAGGAGAAAGAAGTATAATTTCTGAATAAAATATAAATATAATGTTTCAAAGAGCACAAAGAAATACAGAGTGGCCCAAAAAAATGTATACACTGTTTAATTTAACTTTCAGTTGCCACATAAGCATTGTTTTGTTTTATTGTAGGTTAGATAGCAACCGCCGCCGTTGTTGGTTACGTGAGTAAACATAGCTGGTGCAAGGCTACATTCGATGAAAGGAAGGCAGTTTTGTAGTGGTACATTAAATACGAAAACATAAATGAGGTTCAACGCCAATGGCCGTGAATTTACCGGGAGTGAATGTGTGATGTGGGTTGTCTTATCGGGGTTTGATTGGCCCGTTCTTCTTTGACGACACAATTACCGGTGAGGTGTACCTGGAGAAGCTTGAGGCATCCATTTTATCTGCCATACGAGAGCTGTATGGGAACGAAATGTTTTACTTTCAACAAGATGGTGCCCCACCCCACTACCATGATCTTGTCCGGGGGTATCTCAACGAAATTCTACCCGCACGATGGATAGGTCTAAGAGGTGCTGTCGAGTATCCACCACGTTCTCCAGATCTAACATCTCTGAACTTTTATCTATGGGGGGGCACTAAAGGACGTCGTTTATCAACAAAAGCCACGCACATGGAAAGAGCTACGAGAATCCATCGTACGTTTCTGTGCAGATATCCAACTGGACACGGTACAGACGGTAGTTCGTACAGCAGATCGGTGGCATGTATGGATGTTTAATGGTGACCACTTCGAACACCTACATTGATTTTAATATTTTCAACATTAAACTACACTTTCACCGAAAATGAAACGTTCCCGTCAATTACTTTGAAAGTTATTGGCAATTAAACAGTGTATACACTTTTTGGACCACTCTGTATTAAAAGAGTATAAATTTGTTCTACTTTGAGCGTAGCATTTTTGATGCAAAATTCGATACAATAAACAACAAATATTTGGATAAATCTTGGTTACAATATATCATATGAAAATGCGATATAAGTTCATAAAAGTTACAAAAATTTACGCATATCTCAGCAACAGTGAACATTTGAGACCTAAATCCTTCTAGAATGAAGTCAAGAATACGCCCGCCTTTCCCACTCTGCTATATCGGGGTGAAATATCGATTCTCAAGTAAAAAAGACACGTATAGATTGAAAGCAGTTGAAATAGAAAGCAGGATGTATCCCTTTCTTATAACAAGAAGAGAATTAAGAAAAGAAATGAAAGCGGAACAAGACATTAACAAAACCCAAATATGCAAACGTAATTGAGAAATACACCATGCATAACATAATAATGAGATACAAACCAAAGAACATACTATATGAAAAGGAAAATATTTGAAAATATTGCTGGATTAAGTCGCAAGCCTACCGAGATCTAAATCGTTAACCACGATGATAATTATAATGGTGAGAGTGATGATTAAAAACATGCATTTTTGCTCGTTGTCTATGCTCCTATGCGATACCCCGTGTCGTGCTGACACCATGTCATGAAGTCCTACCGTATGTGTTTGTAAATAAGTTGAAAAATCTCTAAACAAGAGGTGGAGTATGCCCTGAAAGGATAAACTGTAGTAAAATACCCAGAAAGGAAACAAGAGGTGACAGAATTGTATATCTTTTCATCGCTATGGCACAAAAATATTTGTATTAATTAAAATTCTGAAGAGAAACAAATATAAGCATGTTTAAGAAGATATATCAAGTCTAAAAGAAAACTACAATAATTTAATGTGGAGTACTTAGTATAAATTGCCATTTATATTAAGTGGATTTATTTTGTGTCTTGCGTATTTTTAACTTTATGGAGTTACGGAAACTTTTCAACAGAAATTAGTCATTTTTTCAAGCAGCAGAAAATACAAGAAAATTATAACATATCTCAGGAGTTTAAATTCTTAAGAAACATACCGAGGAGAAGAGTTTCACAGAAAGAGGGGAGAGCGAGGGGAAGATAATTCACCCCTATGCAACACTTCAGCCATATGTTACTAAAATGCGACGTAGAGAATAAGAAGTTTGGGTTTATTTTAAGTGGAAAGTTAAGTTTGTTGACACAACACCAATAAGATATATTATTTAGTCGACGTATCTAGTAAATACGGAAGAAGTAGGGAAAACAGTTGATGGCAGTAATAGCAATTAGTCCCGTTTCTGTTTTGTTTCAGTCCTCCCTTGACAACGGATTCCCTTTCTTTATCCTCCTCTCATTTACTTAAGTGCCAGGAACGATGATAGCTTGCGCAAAATGACTTTTTCTCGACTGGCGCAGAGAGAAAGAGAGTAAGAGAGAGGCGAAGGAGAGAGGGAAAGATCCTGTCTCCTCGAAAGTGTTGAGAGGGTACGACGAAGAGGTTTATTTGCATGACTCAGATATAGAAGTTTTTCATACAAAGAGCTGCAAAGATACATTACCATGGTGAAAGTCTCTTTTCAACAATTAAAATTAATCTGTACATTTCTCTTAAAAGAAAATGCTCGTAATATGATATAAAGAGGGGCAATTACTTCAAAATGATGCCTCTGGAAAAGTTTTTTGGGGGGAGCTATAATATTAGAACCTTTTGTAATTATGCACTGTACTATATCATGAGAGCAAAGTGGTGGAATTACACTTTTCACGGGGGAGGGGGAGTAGCGCCGCATCGTGAGCCTTTTGTCTCAGTGCGTGACAATAGAAGAGCGAAGACCCGTGTTATAAGATACTCTGAACCACTTCTCTCTCTCGCTCTCTACCATTTCAATGTCATGAAAGTATTACAGATAGGCTCTTAGCATCGCTGACATTATGGAATGCTCTTACAAAGTGCTCTTACAGTGGTCTCTACCAAAACTTTTTAGAGAGCTATATTAAGAGGTTGGAAAGGTTACTTCCACTCTATAAATTACAATCAACTTCAAATAATTTCCATTATAAAAAAAACTTTGTCCTTCACTGCAGCGTAGGCTGCAAAACAGATGGATTCGAGTTCGATTCCGGGAAGGGAAAAGGGTAGTTTCCTTCATTTTATAGAATCTCAGTGAGCTTCCCTTGTTATAAGTCATATTATTATTATTATTATTATTATTATTATTATTATTACTTTACTAGAATTTTAACTGCCTTATATCAGTGAATATCACTTAAAATAGCAGTAGTCATAATATAAAAATTTAAAAAAGACTTGAAATAAAAAGTATTATTTAATTCTCGTCGATAAGACATTGAATTTAGTGGGCAATTTCATAGGTAAGTTCGCCTACAATATCCAAGTAACCTCAATTAATTCAAACTTTTGAAATTTCGTAAAATATAAACATTTTGAAATTTATAAAGGCGCGCTTAAAATTTGAATATGGAATAAACATTCTTTCTGCCTGAAAAGTCGAAAACAATTCTAAAAATGACCTACTGTCCGTCCGCGTGGTTATGTCGCATCTTGGTTTCCCCCATCCGTTTCTGCTGGTCCCTGGTTTCTGCTTGTGGCAGAACTGTCTTAGTTATTTCCTGAAAACATTTGTTGTTCGAAATTGGACTTCTACGTAACATTATACAACTTTTTAAAATAACTTAAAGAAAAGGGCCCTGTTAAGTATGTCACGTGATTTCCTCCATTTCGATGACTCTGCGACATAACCACTCTGATGTACAATAGCTAATATTGCCAAGAACATGCAACAATAATAGATAGATGCAAAACACTGTATACTAAGAAATACTTCTTACGACACTCAATTTGTAATAGAACAGTAAATACTAAAGCAGTTCTGTTTCTGGCTAATCACTAAAAGAATGAAAATTCTTCGACATCCATTATTATTATTATTATTATTATTATTATTATTATTATTAACTAATGTTACCCACTTCACTTTACGTGATTCGGATTCCGCATACTGAGGATAGATGGCAGGTAACCCATTTTCTAGTTGCACACCACTTCGGCGGGCCAAATTATTATTATTATTATTATTATTATTATTATTATTATTATTATGGATGTGTACAGAAAACCATGTACACTCATGATTAAATGGTATTAGATGTTGGCCATGCTTCGGTTGACTTATATAACTAAAATTGGACACTTAGTAAGTAGAGATGAGATTCTTACGTTGAATGACGGGATAATTAATCTATTTTAGGTTAATTTAAGAAACACAAAATTGAAAAAAAAAACACTTTTTCAGAGACTATTCAATCTGTTGGCATGTATTCTAATTTAATTATTCACTTCCGCCAGAACAAATCCAGAGGATATCGAAACGTCGGATGCCCTATGGATGGATGTGAGGCTGAATTCTTTTGAAGTTGAGGACAGACGAACACGCTCAAACTTAGCTTATTGTTATATTTTTAACATTTCGTGGGGGAAAAATGTGTATATATATGTATATATATATATATATATATATATATATATATAAGTGCTTATGTGACCTGGCATGTTGATTACAAGACAGCTAGTCTCGCAAATCTTGAATCTATCAGTAGAAAAAAATAGATACAGCATTACAGTAACAGTAGTATCAGCTGAAGCAGTAAGAGTAGTATCAGCTAAAGCAGTAAGAGTAATATCAGCTGAAGCAGTAAGAGTATTATCAGCTGAAGCAGTAAGAGTATTATCAGCTTGAGCAGTGAGAGCAGTATCAGCTGAAGCAGTAAGAGTATTATTAGCTGGAGGAGTAAGATTATTATCAGCTGAAGCAGTAAGAGTAGTATCAGCTGAAGCAGTAAGAGTAGTATCAGGTAAAGTAGTAAGAGTAGTATCAGCTGAAGCAGTAAGAATAGTATCAGCTGAAGCAGTAAGAGTATTATCGGCTGAAGCAGTAAGAGTATTATCAGCTGAAGCAGTAAGAGTAGTATCAGCTGAAGCAGTAAGAGTAATATCGGTTAAAGCAGTAAGAGTAGTATCGGTTAAAGCAGTAAGAGTAGTATCAGCTGAAGCAGTCTGAAGCAGTAAGAGTATTATCAGCTGAAGCAGTAAGAGTATTATCAGCTGAAGCAGTAAGAGTAGTATCAGCTGAAGCAGTAAGAGTAGTATCAGTTAAAGCAGTAAGAGTAGTATCAGCTAAAGCAGTAAGAGTATTATCAGCTGGAGCAGTAAGAGTAGTATCAGCTGAAGCAGTAAGAGTATTATCAGCTGGAGTAGTGACAGTATTATCAGCTGAGAGGTATTATTAGTTGAAGTAGTAGGAGATGAAGTGGTAATACTGTTGAGATAATTAATTAGCGATAATCGAGTGACAGTAAAATGACAATGGAACAGGGAGACCCAAATACTTCGGAGAAATCTGCTCTACAACCAATTTTCCCACGAAAAACTATTATAGTTTGCTTGGAATCCATCATCAGCAAACTGAGCTACTGCTTGGCAAAATTTTTGTTTACATAACAGACAGTAAATAACCAGAAAAGTTAATAAACAGTCCGTAAACAAACCGAGAAAGGAGGCCGTTACGTAAACTGACGAGTTCTGCCAAGAACCACGGGAGTGAAACTTTACATTAATAACGTCGCTAATTTGGATATGACAGCCAATTACCACAGAATCCCTGCCTATCGTTATATGTGTTTCCTATCCCACTGGATTCATATTTCTGGCAACATTTCAGCAAGGAGTTTCGTTTGACTTGAAGCCAACTCCAATCCACGCGTGAGAGAGCGACATTCGTGGACCGCAATTTCTTATCCAACTATAGAGACTATTAGAAGGTGATGAGACGGTCATTTAGGACTGTGGTCCAGTGGAAGCAGATACTGATGTAGTCGGAAATGCACCGTTCAATGGCTTTATCCACCACGTTATGTCAGAACATGAGCGGAGAAATGATGGTATAGTAATAATGGAGCAATAGTGGAATATCGAATTACATAAAAATATTCGTAGGAAACCTGCCATACAGAAAAATTGTTTACCACAAATCTTAAAGAATCTGTCCGGGATCATAGATGAAACAGCCATAATAATTTAGAGATGGTAGATTTTAGCAACTCAAAATTAAAAAAAAAAAAAAAAAAGCACTTTAAAAACCAAATTTAGCATTTTATAGCACTTTCAATGCTACAATTTAACACTTTCTAACGTTCCTGAATCGAACAGTTTTATGGGAAATTTGATGGTATAAATTCAATGTCGTCAATGTCTTAACAGGTAGGCTACATTTTCTAGATGTTTCAGTTAAAATGCTTGGAAATAATAAAAAGGAACATATACAATTACGATGCATGCAAAAAATATGGTGTCATTTTATCCCGATCGATATTGCTAATCAATCATAATCACACTCCACTACACACAACAGATACAGGCCGCTTCACCGTTTTTGGCGTGTGAAATAAGTAATGTGAACGTTAAGTAGGAGTGTTTTGCCTTTGCAGCAGTCAGTCTGACAATTGTGTTTGACAAATGGCTGATGTAACGTGTATAGGAAGTGGTACCATTCTCAGCTGCACTAGCAACATACTCACAAACTGGGCACTATACTCTAGGACATACGCCAGCTGTACAACTAGTGAGTGAACACTGAGCCTAAAGAGATCGTATAGGCAGCCAAACTTCTACAATCAACACTAGACATATCGGTTGAAAATTCGAGATACCTAACGGTAGGTCTACATTATAACAAAGAAGGTATCAGGTAGGTCACATTTCTGTGCTATTCGTACTGTAAATTCTAACATGAAAGGTTGATCAAACGATTAAAAAATGTAAGAATCTGTATGTGACGGGGCATTTAGATAGATCCGGATTTCTTTTACAAAAACATAAAAATGTCTCAAAGTATAATTCGCTTGATTTCGCAGAAACACAAATATTTCGCATTTTGGCACATCTCGCATTTATCGCGTGTGCGAAAACCTCTCATCTCTAATAATAACCAATGGTGGAATGACAGATATTCACAGAAAACCTGCTCCAAAGGATTTTACCAGCATAAACCGAGAGCGATAATGGCTCAAGAGCTGAAAAATAGCAGGAAAGTCGAGATACACGCAGGGAACATGCTTTCCCAATACAAATGTGACAAGATCTTATAGGGGTAAAGATAACGAGATGGCAATAAGGGATAATAGGTGAAAATGTAGCCGAAGAAACCAAATTACAGCATTCGCAGGAAATCTGTTTGTGTACAACACAAATCTTCCAAGATCTAGCCACGATGATAGTTTACGAGATGGTTATAATTAGAGACGAGAATTCCATACAAATGCATGTTTTTATAGAAACACAGGACATAGCTCAAACTTAGTACTTATCCATTTCATTACTTTTCGGTTCCAAATTTGTGTACTTTTTCCGTGCATATTTGCATGTTTTGGCCTTTTTGGGGATAAAACATGCATAATGCATATTTAAGCAACTTTTAGCTTTATCATGCATATAATATACATTATATTCAGTTTAAATGCATGTTTTAATGGTTGAGTGGACACCTAAGTTTCTCGATTTTTATAACCCCCATTTTAGTTTCAGAAATCAGGATTGAAGAAGAAAAAACTAAATAAAATAAAGAGGTCCATTCAAGTTTGCATCCATAACTTCTTGCAATGTAGAGAGGTCATTCTCTGCCTACAAAAACATACTGACTGACAAGCGCAGGAACCTCACAGAAACCAATTTACAAATGTTGTTAGTTAACTGTGCAAAAAAAGTGAAGTGAAATAAGACATTTGGAACAAAAATGAAAGTGCATATTTTAATGTATTTTTCGCTTGATCATGCATATTTCATAGTTTGATAGTGCATGAATGCATGCATATTTAGGGATTTTATAGTGTATGAAATTCTCGTCTCTAGTTATAATAAACCGATAGTGATATGAAATATAGGGCAAAGTACAGGTCACAAAAGCTTTCTCAATGAATCTTACTATATGATAGAAACCAAATATGGCGAGATTATAATAATGGTGGAATGCTGGAAATATAGCAAGGCAAGTCTAAGTATTAACAGAAAACTTGTTCCAAAGAACAGGTATGAACTACAAACTACACAACATATTCTAGAGCTCTAATATCCGTCTCTTTTCGTAAACCGACAAAACTATACATAAAATACGTTGAAATGGAATAGTATTTGCATACTACTAAAAGTAGTTGTCAATTTACTATGAACTGGTTTAGGAAGCCATTACAAGCTTTCAGTCGTGGGAACGAGTTCGCAGAAGCATGCAAATATTGTAGAGGCGAAATACCGATACGAAACAGAGTCGCTATGAAATGTTATATAAAAACCATTGCGTTCGTACGCAGTTTAAACCGAGGGGAAAAATAGTTAAGTGCTCTTCGACAAACGACGCTCGCAGGCAGTGATACCATGCTTTTAACAATCTGAAAGTGGATATGTATGTTCATATATGGCTCTAATTGGCTTGCGTTCCCATGGAAATACAGAAAAGCTTCAAAACTCATTTGATTTTTATCCAATAACAATTGAACAGTCTTGTCTTTTATTTATGCATATTTATGAGTTTTTAAATCGATACCACTCTGTAGAAATTGATTCATTACAAAATATCTTCCCACAGCTGGCATATTCGACGAATCCAGCTGCTGAATTTGAAGTTTTCAGATTCACTGACCATTTGTATTACACATGTTTATATACCGTGTGTTTTTCTAGATATAAGACATAGGGATTTAGCACTGCGGTAAGAAATCTATTCATAAACACAATAAAGAAGTAACTTAAATTAGTGGGTCATGTTTTAGAAATTAGGCTTTGACTATTTGTAAAAGAAAAGAGCATAATTATTTATGATTGCCAAGTCAAAGCCTGATGTTCTCTTGTTTCACAAAATCGTCAAAGCCTGCTAATTTTTAAATATGGTGGAACAGAAAACGTTACTAATAAACCATGCATAAGTGATGGATGTATAAGCAGCATGTAACTATACAACTACTTTGCAGTAGTTATACACACGAAACCTCCTGTTTAAGAGTTATATATAGAGAAAAAAATGGCCGTCTCTCTAACAGCTGTTCGTATCGATTGTCTTTTATGATGAACACAGAATCACAGAAGAACAAAACAAAGAACACAAAGTAATTAGAATGATATTACTGTAGCTATACTCTTTGATCAAAACATAGCGTGGTAATCGATCAGGCTCAGTTGTACTATCGTTACTTACCGTGGCACACTAGCGCACACTATCGGATGCAATAGTGAATAGAGAATCTCAGTTATTCTGTTATCTTTCGTAATAAAATAATGACGAAACTATGTCGTAGATGTGTAACAGTTATATTGTAGTGATTATTAGTCAGGAATTTACACAAGACTTATAAACGAGCTATTCAATGTGTGTATAAGAGTTTTTATTAGTAAGATCATTTAGCTACACCCAGAAAAACACACAGTACACGGTATACGGAAATGTAGCAACTTTATGTTCAATGAGATGCCTATGAACAGGAAAATAATTTTAGAATTAATTATTCGAAGAGCGGTAACTATGGAGATCAAGAATAGATAGAGGTGATGAATGAAATTTTATGTAAATGGTCGTATTATTTTGATAAATGTAGAATGGCTACACAATGCAATGCATGCGCTAACCAAAATTACTAAAAATGTCTGAACGAAAACATCCTCCTCTGAGATATAAGTTAGCGATTCTGTACTAAAACACACATTTCTGAAGTATGAGGAATGTTCAAATGAAACCTAGCCGGCAGTTTCTTCACTTGTAATGCGGTGCAAAAAAATTCTCGCACCACAATAGAAGCAAGCCTCTCAAAAAGTTCACTCCTCAACCAACAGCGAGTGAAATCATATAATTATGCTCCATACTTATGAACCATTTTCTCCTTAGTGGAACCTTCTGGAACATGCTTATTCAGAATTGATGACTGGAGGGAAATGCGTGATGCGGGAGATGGTATAGCTAGTTTAGTCGAACAACACAATCGGAACGCAACTCATTCCATCATGGGTATATAAAATACCCATCTGAGCTATAACACTCAACGATGTTCTCTTCCCTCCCGATAATTATTTCTGTCTCTCTGTGATTAAATTTTAAGAAAAAATATAGATTAATGGCATAGTTTCCTCTGGAAGGTAAGTAAAACCGAGGATTACGTCGGAGATTGCAGCCAGTAAAGGACACATCGCCCTGATGGAGTGAGAACCGGGAAATATTTACCAGTTCGGTGTATTGTCGACATGTTGCTGCAAGCCATATCTCGATTAATAGGCTACTGCAGATGTCTGCAGGACGTGTCTTGGGACCGCAAAGTGCTTTGACGAACTTCAGGATACACTGAGGTAAAATTTGAATTTTCTTCACCGTTTGAGCTAGATCGTTAAAAATTTGTACAGATATCATGCTACATACAAAATCTTTGTACAGAATTTAATCCCATTTGGTCTAAAGTATATGAATTGCTGAAATTGTTGTAAATTTAAATTTTATTTTGAAAAATCATAACTCATATAAATTTCGAAATTTCTATCTGAAATTTACTCCACATGTCTTTCAAACTCCCTGAAACAACTTTTTTTTTTAACTTTTTTTTTCGAGAGATAAGAAAACGTTATTTCATAAAGTAAAATATAAAACGGGTAAAATTGTGATGTCCGAAAGAAAAATACTTTCCCCAAAAATTTTAAGGTTTAAGGAAAATCGTGATAAGTTTTCTTAAACACATCTTTAAGAATACATACACAAAAATCATGGTCATAGTAGTTACAAAATTAGGAGTGTTGTTTTTTTAAGTAAAGCAGTATGTAACAAAAATACAAACGACTTTAAAAATAAAAATCGGCCGTAACAGCTGTCTGAAGAGGTCTATCTGCATAAAAATTTGCAGAGAAGTTCTTTGAACCACATTTTATTCATATTAAAAAAGAAAAATCAATTTTTTTATATTGACAAAATTTTATCTCAGTGTTCCCTTAACAAGAAACAATGCAGAAAGATTATGGGGGTGGAACGTGCCAACGGGGTGAATAGATGGGCACTTACATTAAGACAAAGGGTATACACTATATCTCGATGACGGGTGGAACGAGAAAGAGATATGCGTTACACAAATGAAATTTAAAAATGTGGCACAACCAAAAGCACGATTTTGAGGATGGAAAATGGCAGAAAGTCTTGCGTTGTAACCAAATTACACAAGATTTATTATGGAGCATTCGTGTTATGTCCATTACAATGAATAATAATTTCGTGTTAGGATCTTATAATTCTGATGGTCTGAACGGGTGGGGGAAAAAAAACCCATTCGTAAATTGGTTGAAGAGTTAATTTACAAAATGTTATTTGCACGGGGGAAATCCCCGACCCTCCCTCACTGCGCCATCATAGCGTTCCTAATCCTTGCTAATCCCTTTTGTTTTTAAAGCCCTTCTCTTTTTGTTGCCATCCATCTCAATTAGATCGTTCTAGCTGTCCGACCGTCGGGGGTAAAAAAGTTTTCATTCCGAAGTCACGTCTGTAAATGAAATTCAATATGAAGAGAAGCGTTTAGTGTCGAGAGTCAAGTACTTTTTCTGAATGACTAATTAATTTCATTTTTTAATTCCCTTCTCCGTCTCGAATTAAAAATAAATTTTGAAGAGTCGTTGAAACACGTTAAATACCTCGCAATTACATCACTTGAAGCTGTTGTACACACGATTCTTCTGGAAAACTACAACTGGCAATACCTACACATTTGATAAATTTGACATCTTGAAACTACAAATTGTCTTGTGGAATAAAATAACAGAGAATAAAACAGTGTGCAAACTGAACAATACTTAACGCCAGTATGTACTTTCATAAGTATGGAAAAGGAAATGTGTATTAATTACGATATTTCATAAACGAATGTTCTGAAATATTAAGCCATTAGGTACAAATAAGTAAAACGTAATGATTTACTATACTAAGAAATACTAACTTATTAATAAATCTATGCAAAGGATAGTCTAATTTATTTATTAACCAGGAATTATACGGTGGAGGACCCGACGCTACAAGTCACAAGGAATAGATGAAGAAGAAGAAGAAGAAGAAGACGACGAAGAAGACCAAGAATTATACAGAGTGGAAGTGAAATAACCTTGCAGGTTGAAATGGACGATAGGATACACGTACGTGAACAGAAAACCTATATTACGTTTTGTGATTAAATGCACGGTTAATTAGAAAATTAAGTTTGAAGTTTGAGTAGTCCGGCAACATCGTCCCTAATACACTCTACTTGTGATACAGACGTAAGAGGTCAACGAACTCGGTGAGTTTCCGTACGTAAGCTGCATTCTGTCGACACGTCACTCGCTCGCTTCGTGCAACAGCTTGAATTTAGGGGTTTTTAAAATTAAATTTACACGAAAACCGTTCACGCTGTTGAAATACCCCAGAGGGATACATTATTCTTTACTAGATTTCCTATCGATATGGACAACAACCACGACCCTACTCGCAATAGTTACCCAATAAGAGATTGTTAAACATTTGGGGGGGGGGAAAATTGAACTTTCCACCAATAACCTATATTACAGTTTTTTGTTACATATAACATGAGTTAATCGCTCTGAAATCTGTAAGGCTATTTCACTTCCACTCTGTATATGCATTATCAGAACAAACATTGCTTTGCGAACAGATAGAGAAAAGAAAATGGATGTAGAAAAACCAGTAGCGGCACAGAGAACAATAGTTGGAATCTCCAGACAGTGGAGAGAGAGAGAGAGAGAGAGAGAGAGAGAGAGAGAGAGAGAGAGAGAGAGAGAGACGTCCACGAAATACTTTCAGACGCTTTGTCGAGAAAGAAGTCAAGAGAAGACAATTAAATTAACTGCCCAGAATACAGTTTGCTGGAAACAGTTGGTTCAGATACTATGCTCCTCATAAAGGAATAGGAACGTTACCTTCATCACTTTCCTTTTCATTAAATTATTCTCAATTATTATTTCTAACAATTCATAGGATAATTTTCAATATGTCGTCCATGAAACTTATACTACAATAATAAGTATACTAACAAAAATAAAAATGCACTCACTTAAAAAAATTGTACCCTCTAAGCGCGGCAGAATTAAAAGAAGTAAATGTGAATGTAATGTTTTTAAATGTGTGTGCATTTCTGTATTCAATATTCGTCAGGTCTTAAAACTGAAACAATTTGTTTGGTAACATAGCAACACCTCTGCGGTGAAAAATCCATAGACTTATGGCGGACAAGGTCGCAGTTGGGTTTTTTCTCGGGGCTATTTCCCTTCCACATATTAGGCATCTCCATCATTCCGTCAACATTTCTCCACTTTGTCATCATTCCATACAAGCAATTATTCCATCGTGGATCTGTTCTACAGTGGATAAATAAAAATCATTTTACGCAATTAATGAAGAGGATCCTACATTTCTATTTATTACCTCCTCATCACATGGTAACTAGGATTTTCTTTCAGTAGCCTAAATATTTTAGGATGTGGTAGTATGGGATATTCTGAGTAGAAATGTTCATATAAACATGTGTCCAATTTTCAATGGGTGTACAGACAGAGCTGTTTGAATGTTACGCATAACAAGTCTTACAAGTGGCAAGGAAAGACATAGTTTATATTTTTTCCCATTAATATTATGTTTATATGTTTAATGTTTTTTTTTCATGGATTATTTTACGACGCTGTATCAACATCTCAGGTTATTTAGCGTCTGAAAACTGAAGGTGGTAATGCTTGTGAAATGAGTCCGGGGTCCAGCACCGACCGATAGTTTTTTTTTAAGTTGGTTATTTAACGACGCTGTATCAACTACGAGGTTATTTAGCGTTGATGAGATTGGTGATAGCGAGATGATGCCGAGGATTCACCATAGATTACCTTAGATTATCTGGCATTCACCTTACGGTTGGGGAAAACCTCGGAAGAAACCCAACCAGGTAATCAGCTCAAGCGGGGATCGAACGCGCGCCCGAACGCAACTTCAGACCGGCAGGCAAGCGCCTTAACCACTGAGCCACGCCGGTGGCTCCGACCGATATTTTTTTCTTTTTAAGTGGGTTATTTTACGACGCTGTATCAACATCTCAAGTTATTTAGCGTCTGAGTGAAGTAAAGGTGATAATGCCGGTGAAATGAGTCCGGGGTCCAGCACCGAAAGTTACCCAGTATTTGGTCATAATGGGTTGAGGGAAAACCCCGGAAAAAACCTCAACCGACCGATAGTTACCCAGCATTTGCTCATAATGGATTGAAGGAAAACCCTGGTAAAAACCTCAACCAGGTAACTTGTCTCGACCGGAATTCGAACCCGGCCCACCTGGTTTCGCGGCTAGACACGCTAACCGTTACTCCACGGGTGTGGACTTTAATGTTGTTATGACTAATTGTGTTTACATGAATACCTAATATATTATTAATGAAATGTTCGTGATTCTTCTTATTAGGTTCATCGAGCAAACAAATTGATATGTATTTTATGTCCAGCAGTGCGCTTAATATATCTTGTGCACAATATTTGTATGGGATATTAAATTATAAGAATGAAAGTTAACAATATGTGTCAATTTCTCCCGTGACTGACGATAAAACCAATGAATATCTACAAGTTTATAAAGGTTTGGACAAGCCTTACACTGTAAGTGTACAGTAGCTGGGATAGGAGTGGAGGTCGGAGGTTTGTTTTGCTTGAGTGGAGGTACTGCTGCTCCAGTCTGCGCAAGGTACGATGTCGCTTACGATAATGAATTATACAATAATTATAGTAAAGATGTATATTATTTAGAAAAATCACAAAATAGTGAGTGATGCTAATCAAGGAACCTGATGATGACAGTCTTATAAAATTAATTGATTAAAAATATTTTACTCTATTTGACTGTCTACGTTCATAACATACGAATTGAAATCTATCCCATTTAAGATATCGCATTCCCAACAAACATTCTCTCCTTGCCAGCAAAGCAGCCACATTCCTCAGTAACATCCTATAACTGCAGTCAAGACTGCAACAAAGACTTGTTGAAGATGACCGCAAGGTAGGGCCGATTTGCAACGGGATTCCATTGTGAGGTTGCGTGTAATTTATTTGCCAATACAGACCGCCCGCACGTCTTCCAATTCCAGGTACTGTAGCCGAGGCATTTCCTTTGAGGAAAGTAAGGGCAAGACGCCCAACAGCTGGACACTCAAGTTTGCAGACAACCTGCACTCAGGTCGGTGAATCTTTCAGTGCACTGCGACCCGTGGAATTACAATCATGAAACTTAAAGATGGCCAGTTGCAGTGCAATCAAACACATGACAGTGACACTGCTTCGATTACGGACAAATTCTGTGATATTTAAAGAAAAGATTAGTGTGAAGCAGGTTATCTCAGAGTATTTATGTCCCACCATAAATTTTCACACGAAATCTCCGATAGGATTCTACTTGAACTTATTTTATCTTTATGATTTTACGTCAGTAGATATAATCTGAGGACGGTCTATAATATCACGGGTAAGCCATTGTTCTGCAACCCGGAAGGTCGAGAGTTCGATTCGCGATGGGATTCTCTTAGCCTCTTAGCACAACGGATATTTCCTTAGGCGGAAAACAAGTAGGACTGACATCCATACTACTATTAATGCCGAGCGTATGAAAAGTTGGTAGCCTTAACTTCTCGTTACTGTGGGCCTCTATACCTGTAACAGCGGTAAATTTACCTTTTCTTTTCAGATGTACCTTACTCGCCACTGAAGCTCTGTGGATAGCGTAAGAGCTTTCCAACCAAGCTGTACGTGGTTCGATGTCCGTTGTGGGCGGAGATACATCTCCAGTTCACGGGATTGGGTATTTGTTCCTTGTCATCCTGTGATGTCTCCGCAGCGCTCCTGCATCATGCTAACCATATAGTCAAGGAGATCCACAATGTGAATATGACTAGGGTGGGTTGAAAGATACACACTCCTCTATACCACATGTAAGATAGAAAAAAAAACAGGTTTCGTTCGAAGTATAAAAATGTGAAATAAAATGTCTATTTAATCATGTAAAAAAAAATTGACATGGGATTGCATGAAACGTCTTTATTCTTGATATTATGTAATTTTTACGAGTGGTAGGGAAGGCTGGATTTAAGAATTAACTAAATACTACCACAGGCAGGATGAGTACACCTTATCAAATTATTAGCTAATGGAGCGAGATAGACCTGTGGAATGAAAGGAGAAATGGGAGGAAAAATGAAAGGTAAGCAATAGCGCGTCCTTGCAAAGGAATTTGGAGTTGTACGGAAGAATTTATGTGAGCTCCAAGCCTGTTGGCCACTTGTTTCCCTTTTTCACCGTCCCATTGAAGGACTTTAGGAAAATTTTAAAGGAGGAAAGCCAAAAATAGAGGAAACTTAATAGCTAGGGAAGACCATGTGGAAAACCATAAGGCACTAAGTTTATCTGTTGCCATGGTACCACGAATGCAGTCAAAGTAAAGCTTTCATGTCAAAACTTAAAATTTTTCTCTCTTTGTATTTCGAATACAGACTTATCTAAATAAGAATTAAAACAGAATATAAAAATAAAAGTTGTATAACTGAAAAACTCTGTCATTCGTATATTAGGTAGGATTGATCTGCTTTTACTACACAGTAATAAAATGTATTTTTTATTCGGCCCTTTCAGTGCTTCCTTTTCCTTCATATATTTATACTCCATATTGGAATACGCATTATAAAAATAAATTTATGTTATAATATTTCGGTTACGATTAACATTTCAGATATAATATATTGATCCACCATCGCCATATCCCATTAAAGGTAGTCTAATGTAATTGAAAAATATATGACACAAAAGTAATCAATTATGACACTAATTCTATCTAAAGCGTTCTGCAGGCTATCCACCATACTTCGCGAGCCACAAGGTGAAAAGTTGGGAGAATATTATGGAGTAAATGGCTTGAATTCATATCCAATGGTATCAGGGATGGGTGAACAATGGAGATATCGGTAGAATTAATGGATGGGAAAAACGAGGGAGTGGAGGAAACGGCTGCTCCAGATGGATACGTCACTCCAAATCCCATTTCCAACGACCGGGCTTCGATGCCTATCCGCTTTTACGATCAGGATGGACGGTGCAGTTTCATTTTACAGGGATGTTATTCTCACAGCGGTCGACGGGTCAATGCAACATAAAAAAGAAATAAAATAGAGACGTTGACGTAATCAATCGAAATGTTCAGTTCCTACTGATCATTAATTTTTAGCAAAGTAATCAGACGAAAAATGTATGCTGGCAGGAATATTGGATTTGGAATTCCAGACAACCAAAATTCAATCAATCATGCATAAAACAGTAGCAGTAGTACAGTAAAACTTCTTACTAATACAGACCCTCCACTGGGAATTAAAAAATGTCCGACATTGAGAAGGGTCTGTTATTGAGAGATAATATAAAATGAAACTATCATATTCTAGCAGATGTCTTATTTACAATATTTTGAATTCTTTAGCAATTATAATAACTTTGAATATAAAAATTTTATACAGTAGTAGGCCTACTTATATTAAACATATATTAAATGCTCACAGTACGTATTCACATTATTAAAAAAAATCCAAGTGAATGATTTGACTGAAACATTTAACATTAGGGTGACTTAAATTGTGGCTTTCTGTTAACGTGCCTACAGTAACGAATATATTATGGAAATCTGGCTTTCAGATAGAAACTCCCTGTGAACCAGGTTTGAATAATTTCAAGGAAAGAATTGTTCCAGGGCCAGGTATCGATCCCGGGATCCTTCGCTTAGCGCACGAATGCTCTACCGACTGAGCTACCCAGGAACTATACGACAATCACAATTTTTCCCTTGAAATTATTCAAACCTGTTTCACAGGGAGCTACTAACTGAAAGCCAGATTTGCATAGGCCTAATATATTCGTTACTGTAGGTATGTTAATAGAAAGCCACAATTTAAGTCACACAATTTGTGTGCACTCAAAGTTGGGTTTCTGGCGTCTTGTCAGCTCATTTAAGTTGTGTGGATATAAAGGGAAAACTTGTGACGGTGTCGTGTATAGTTCCTGGGTAGCTCAGTCGGTAGAGCATTCGTACGCTAACCGAGGAGTCCTGGAATAGATACCCGGCCCAGGAACAATTTTTCCCTTGAAATTATTCAAACATGCTCCACAGGGAGCTACTACCTAAAAGCCAGATTTGCATAATTTAACATTAGTATTTACATTTTAAAGAAATGTGACATTTTCGCTGTCTGAATAGTATTTCCTACATACATTTCTATTCATCAGAAGTAAGTTCAAGTCTTTGGGCATCACTTTAGTAACTAGCCTTTAGGTTAACATAACTTATCAACAGGACCAGCCCGAAAGCATTACAGAGTTCATAGAACTAGGACCTTGGCATGGCATGACAAGGTAAACTGGTAAAGATAGATTGCTAATGGGGGAAGCTCCGTAACGTACGACTGATTGTTCCGTCGTCAGAGTAGAAGCAGTGTACGAAAAGAAATTAAGAGTCACACGAGAAACATACTAGTCTAAGATCTAAAAACTTACTAGTAACGTTACCATGACTGACGACTGACAATGTTTTTGGTAAGTCTCGTATCCAATATTGAGACATTTTGAAGCGAAAATTATGTATACAGCTGGTCGTGTCCGATATAGAGAACGTCTGTTATTGAGAAGGTATTTCCCATAAGGGCGGATGTAATTCTGCAGGTGAATTTTAAAGTGTCCGTTAAGAAGTTTCTCTGTCGTTATATTATTATTATTAGTAGTAGTAGTAGTAGTAGTAGTAGTAGTAGTAGTAGTAGTAGTAATAATAATAATAATAATAATAATAATAAGGTAAAGGTAAGGTAGCCCCTTCACATGCCATGAAAACACTTGGGGGCATGGATGTAGAGCCCCTTGTTTTCTTGACCTCGGCACTAGAATGTAGTAGTAGTAGTAGTAGTAGTAGTAGTAGTAGTAGTAGTAGTAGTAGTAGTAGTAGTAGTAGTAGTAGTAGTGACAAATTAGAACTAGTTAGGTTAAAATATTACTAGCCTATATCATATCACTACATTCCCATGTTATGACAGAAATGACAATCGTCCTGTCATTGGCAGCAGAAGAGCAATTCTCTAATGGGACAGATTAATATTATTTTCGTGAACAAGTTAAAAAAGGAAAACAAGCCTTACCGATCTACGTAAAGATTAATTATTGGTCCTACAGAATATATCTGTTATGGTAACAATTGATATTAGAGGAGAAAAATTGTTACCATAACAGATATATTCTGTAGGATCAAACATTAATCTTTATGTAGATTCTTCGCCCAACAGTGCATATTACTGTGGAATTCCGGCCACCAAGTCACTCAATTGAGTGCGCTCCTTGTATAATGGCAGTTAACTTAATATAAATGTCAACATACTTACATGTCGAACTTGGAGTCAGGCCACAAAGGGAAAAAAAAAACACTGGAGGAGAGGAATTCGATCCGGTACTGTGGATTGAACTTCAACGTAGCTCAATGGTTACAGCACTTGGTACGTAGAATCAAGGACCCGGGTTCGATCTCTGGCGCCGGAGCGAATTTTTCTTCTCTAATATCAAAAGCCTTACCGATGTCCAACATCGTCTTAAAACGCAATATGGGCGTGAATATCAGAACACGGGAAAGCTTGCGATTCTGCGACAATACACCGAGTACTAAAGAAAGTATTTTTCTTTTTTCTTTCTTTCATTTTAGATACTTTTCGATACGGTTCATCGGAACACACTATATTAATATTTTTTCAAGTCTTTCGATAATGTGTCCTGTTTGACTGAGGAGTGCTAACCACTGTGTTTTTGTAGCGAATGATTGTAGAGTGCTGGTTCCTACACTTAAATTAATCATTATTAAATTCTCTAACTTCCTAACATTTTTCGAACACATATATGGATAGCTTGGCATAGGAAATTATAGAGAAATCGGCAGAGCCGAGAAAAAAATTAAGGGCAAATGATATTACTGCTATTATATTGTTATTAATATTGCTGCTTCTGCCACTATATTATTACTATTGTCATACCTGTTACGGATTTTATCGTAGTCCATATTTCGGATATTTCCAATCCGCATTTTCTGTGAATCAACACGACAGAGGGGCACAAGATAGCATAAATAATAATAATAATAATAATAATAATAATAATAATAATAATAATAATAATAATAAAACAGCCAAGTAATAAAAGTTACACAAATTACAAAGACATGTTGAGTAGAGTAGTTAGATCGCCTCCTGTAAGGTTTGCAGTAGGCTACGCATCCGAGGAACCCTCGGAAGCCCACAAGTAAATTTGTTCCAAGTATACAAGCATGGAGCTGTTAGTCGAAGCAGAGTGGAACGTGGTAGGTAGAGCGACTAATTGCCACAGTCCCCACTTGACCCGTCTGTAGGAATCTATGGAAACGCTTCACGCCAAGGCGATAGACACAGGAGGTGAAGTGTTGACTCGATAAATACGACCAAGTCCTCTCAAGTGACGCAGGACTGTCTAATTGCAAGGCGTGTATATTGCTCCATTGCTGCCATCAAGACCATTTGTTTCGTGCAGTCCTACAAACCGCGCAGAGCATCTGGTTTGATTTGAGCTAGGGGTGCGCAAAATTTCAATAGTAGCCTCGTTAGTCGCATTACTATAGATAATTCGCAGTTAAGAGATCTTACAAGAGTAGTGTTGCAATAACTATCTCCAAAAATGGCACACAATCCAGTACTTAGTAAGTCCTTAAGTGTTCACAGCCTGTTCTAACTTCGAATTCTCTATATAGCATTGTTTAACATTGTCTGGAAGCCACGGTTTTGATTTCGAATACCACAGAAGGTATCAAAGTTTGTCAGTTATCTCTGCTAAAACCAGTGTCCCTTATTTTCTGAAGTACAGACTCAGCGTCGTGCTGAATCACTTTTTTTCGTTGTTGATAACTCCCTAGCATCTATTAGTGCTTAATGGTTGTGTTAACTGATGGAGTTACTTGTCAATAATGTCACGCTGATATTTTTGTTCAGGTTATCTGCACAGCGACAGTCCTGATATATTCTATTTTATACTTTTGAAGATTGGCTAATTAATATTAACCCGGCACACTCACAATCACACTCACATTCATACAAATTTCGAGACTCTAGACACGCAGGCAATTTTTCTTCTTCAAGAAAAATTCACCGAGCCGAGTCCGAGAAAGAGAACCCGGGACCTCCAGATTTGGTAGCCAGCATGCTGACCAACAGACCACGGAGGCAGTCAAAGCTGAATCAAGTTTATGCCCATCTATCATATCGAAAAACTTAAAAAGGGGATCAGGGTGGATGAAAGTAATCTCCGAGCACAAAGATCCACGATAAATATACTCGTATATGCAAAAAGAAATGCTGGACAGGATTTCTCGAGATAAACCCGTTTATGCTGCCATCACTCATAGCTTCACAATAAATCCTTAACATTCATGCAATGCATCAAAAAACTACTGCACTCTAACATGTTTAGCACAACTGTGATGGGCAAAGTGTTCTGGAGGCAGATTTACTCACACTACTTCCCTTATACAAACCATTAATTACAGTTTGTGCAGCAATCTATATCACAGTTGCAGATAGTAGTTGGAAAGGTTCCCAAAGATAGGCTCAAAAAATAAAAATTCAGTCACTAAGTGTCCACGAAGACACAACCACATTAACAGTCAAAACAAATAGACAAATCACCTTTTTATGTAACAGGATACGTAAAACAATTTACAAATTTGTAAACCTTCGCAATTACTTGCCTACTCATGTATTACGTTTGGTTTATTTGGCTATAGTTGAATCTGTTATTCAATATGGTATAATTGGATGGGGAGGCATTACAAAAACTGCTCTTTTTCCTCTAATTATGTTGCAAAAACGTATAATCAAAATTTGTTTGAAAAGGCGACTGGATTATCCAACAAATTTGATCCATTCTGAACTGAATGTTTTTAGAATTGACCAAATTTATAAATACTCTTTAATGAAATTCTATCATAAAAATAGAACGAAATTTGTAGCTCAGCCACATGCTCATAATACAAGACGAAATGAAATTCTTAAATTAGTTGAATCTAAATATTTCACATCTGCTGCTTTACTACACAGTACAAATTATGGTCCACGGCTATATAATTCGATAATAAAATTTCATCCAGAATTGACTACTTTAAGCAATGAAATTTTCAGATCCAGAATTAAAAAAATTATATGACAGACTTCCCTGTATATATATATTATGTACCATGTATTGTAAAACAAGTTTATTTCTATCCTAAGTGTATTTTTCTATTTTATCTTGGTTACTGTATCAACATGACCTGCACTAATTATACTACTAATAATAATTTAATATTAATCCATCAATCTAAACATCGTCTCTTTTTTCACTCAGTTATTATTAGTATTATTATTTAATAATTTTATTACAATCTTTATGTGAGCTTTTTTCTTAAGTATTTTGTCTACAAAGTATGTGTATCTATGTAACGGAACTGTCCCCGAACACGAGCTTTGCTCTTTCGGGGTATTTTAATGTAACATTTTTATGTATATGTTATTATTAAATAAATAAATAAATAAATAAATAAATAAATAAATAAATAAATAAAATGTACACTATGATATTATGGTTCAATGTGAAGAAAAGACTAAAAAATAATGTGATCTGTAACTTAGCTAGTGGTACACCTTCTGAAATATTGGAAGCACAAATGTCACACACAGCAATGAAAGAGACTGACTGGCCAGAATATGGTGCGGGACGAAGTTAATGTACAGCGATGCTTCCAGTCCCTGCAGGAGCGATAGCAAATGAAGGACCCATTACCCAAGTACTAGGAGACCATTTTCAACAACCCTTAAGCGGAAAATACATGCTTACAAAATCAATACCGACTCTCTCAAATCTTGTAGCACGTTAGCAAGTGTGTAGGTAAAATAATGACATCCCAAGAGATGCAAGTCATTTTATATAATCTGAAACTGTGTAATAACTCTTAAGTCGCTAACCATGAGCAACAGGACTAAAATTATAATTGTGACACGTTGCGAATATTTTTCTGTAAAATGCTGAAATATAGTTTGATCGTGGACCGCGAAACGTCTAGGCCCTATTCATTTGTGTCCATTAGTGCAATATATACACAAACACTAAATGACTGCCTACCGACCTTCTGTTCTTTGAACATTGAATATGCGTATTTTTGGCAAATTATATTTACTTTATTTTAGTATGGAGTATGAAATATATGCGACCTTCACATCTACTAGGTGTTTACAATAAAGATATTTCAGACATTTGTATCTTTTTGTATGAATGGATCTTGAAGATAAGGAATATCTCCAATATACATCTTGATTACACAACTTTTAACACTATATCACTTCGGAAAACGTATTATTTGTCTTTCTTGTGTTAAATTTTATATTACCTCGTTAACATATTTCAGCCTGCTATCGGCTATCTTCAGAACTGGTTGTTGATGGTCTTGGCGCCTTTTGTTTGTGTTTCCTGTGGAGGTGTGTTTGTGTAGTGTAATGTGGAGTCAAAGAGTGTGTGTGTTCTGAAATTGAGTTGTGTGTTGAGAATTTCATTTGGATGTGTTTTTGTGTGTCTGTATATTTCGTATTTTTTCTAGCGAGTTTAGTTTCTGGCTTTTTGGTTGGATGTGTAGAATTTCCATGTCTGTATTGATGTCTCTTTAGGTGTGGTTAGCATTTGTGATGTGTTCTGCATATGTGGAAGTGTTTTGTAGTTTTGTTATGGCTGTGATGTGCTCTTTGTAACGTGTTTCAAATGATCTGCCTGTCTGTCCTATGTAGACGTTGTTGCAGGTGTTGCATTTGAGTTTGTATACGCCTGTGTGGTTGTATTTGTTTGTGTTGTTTGCGTGTTGAGATGTTTTTTGTAAAATATTATTTGTTCTGTATGCGATGTTGTAATTTAATTTCTTGACTGAGGTTGCTATCTTGTGTGTGTTTTTGTTTTCGTACGTTACACTACACAAACACACCCCCACAGGAAAAACAAAAAAAGGTGCCAAGACCAGCAACAACCAGTTCTGAAGATGGCCGATAGCAGGCTGAAACATGTTAACGAGGTAATATAACATTTAAAAGAAGAAAGACAAATAATACGTTTTCCGGAATGTTTCCATCCTGGACGTTTCTCTGATAATAAATTATTGTACGAGGCAAATTCTAAGAGACATTAAAGGCGATAGTCATTTAAAGTGATGATAATAATAATAATAATAATAATAATAATAATAATAATAATAATAATATATTATTGTTGCCTCAATTGTAGACTATTTGAAGACATAATTAAACGAGCCGAGTTCAATATCATACAATATCATATTTTTTGCATTTTATGGCATTCTTTTTTGTTTTCTCTCCTTTTTTTTCAAATATACAGAACTTATTCGAAGAAGAGGAAGATGTAAGAAGGTGATAAGTGTGATTACATAGCAGTAATGGTGATGAGAATGGCAATTGCAGGTTAAAACAAAATTAGTTTCAGACAGCACAGATCGCAGCTGTTTTGCTACTATAAATCTCGCAGGATCTGCCAGGGTTCCAATTCAATTCTGGGCTCTCTGTGGAGAAGTCAAACTAATTCAATTACAACCAGTCCTTAAGTCCGTACATACAGTTTTGAAAGAGGTCGTAGGACGGTTCTAGGAGTATGAGAGGAAAATATTTTCTATATAACGAAACGAAATTGTGTCACAATTACAATTTCATCTGTAATTTTGGAAACCCCTGAAAACTGACGACCAAGTTTATGACGGGAGCAGCTCTAAAAAGTTACTTTAAACTGAAGAGTTAAATCCGGAGTAGGAGGGATATGGGACTACATTATCAATACCAGAGCACATGCAACCTTCGACAAACGACTCCTAGACACCACTTGACTTTATTTTTAAAACGCTTCTACTTTTTTATTACGCTCCCCGAAGTGGGTGTCATAACTGGTTTCGGTTAGCAATGGCTGCTCTACTAGGCTTGCACTGAAAGCTCATGCACAAGTTTTTTATACATACAATCAACAGTTATCAACCCAGAGCAACAGTCCCAATATGTATAACAGACTTGAAGGTAAGCGGGGGTTCTCCAAACCATGGAGGCGTATAGCGGACATTAAATATACTTTCAGCATTTTAAGACTCATTATGTGTGACCAACTAATGCGAATGTTCAAAAATCGTGGGGCACATCCAACTCGGGATCGCGATGTTGTCTATATAACTGGTACTCTTATGCTTATGCTCTATGTTCACTACAAAAGCTAGTTACAGATATGAAAGACGGTACGAGACATTAACTGTAATAATTCCCCCTATAACCTTTTTTGAAAGTAAACTATTTTATAGATAATGAAGTGATGAGCTTCCATTAATGTAAACTTAAATTTATTTTAATCAGTAATTATTAATTATGTATGGAATTATAGCATGGGACAGCTTATTTAAAACCAATTTTAAACCTATATTTATTACAGAAGAAAATACTTTAAATATATCTCCATAAACCTATTACTTTTCCATCTCAAAAATTGTTTTTAGAATTCAATGTTCTTAAAATAAGAAAAATGTATTATATTGTATTAATAAAGTTCATACATAAAAATCGAAATAATTTTGAATTATATTCTCATAGTTATGAAACAAAAGGTATGACTTCTTTAAGACTGTTTGAACCAAAATGCAACGCTGCTACAGTATTTAATCATAGTAGTAATTTAGGCCCAAGAATATATAACAAATTTATATTTAAATATCTTAATCCTGTCAATTCTAATAGTTCTAGTATTCAATTTAAAAAGTTATATATGAATTTTATAAATAATGAAAAATTGTAAATTTAAATTTATATATGCTTATTGCGTAGTAGACAGAAGACAAATTGTATTATATATTTCTTAATTTAAATTCAGGAATCCGCCCCTGGGCACGAGTTATTTTCTTTCAGGGGTGAGGTAAAGTTCTGTTTTTATTATATTTTATGTTACAATTATTATTAGCAAAATAAATAAATGGAAGCAATAATGGAATGAGAATGATAGGAAAAATTAAATTTAAAGGAAGAAAACTACCTTACTGTTGCTGTCCCCACCCCCCCAAATATTACAGAATCTACATGGAATCAAAGCGATAATTTTTTCTGTAGAGAGATGTCACCTGATTCGGTTACAAGGATTCCCATATACTGTACCTACTCTGAAATACAAAACAGTTGTGGAACTCATTTCCTTTAAATACTCTACTTTCGTTCTCCTTAATGTCACTGCATTCTTCTTTCTTTCTTTCTCTCAGTTTAACCTCTCCCTTCTAGGTGCAATTACACGACCCACGCCACCCGGGCCTTACAGGGCCGCGACCTGTCGGGAGAGGAATTACTCTATGGATCACATACATACTTTTTTGACCACACAAGGACATGGAGGGCCTCCCCGGATGAGGGATCAGCTCAATGCCAGGGCCACCTCCGATACAACACAAACATTTAAGACATTACACATCATTCATATGAAAGGATTAAGGGAAGGATCGCTGTCCATGGCTTGACTTTCAAGAGGTACAATCCCGGCATTTGCCTGGAAATAACTGAGGAAACCATGGAAAACCTCAGAAAGGATTGCCGACCCCTGGGATCGAACCCCGGACCTCCCGAATGCGAGGCCAGCCCTCTACCACTCCGCTAGCCCGCTCGGTTAATGTCACTGCATTACTTCTCCAAAATGCTATAAAATCCTCTCTGAAGAAACCCTTAATTGTAGAAAGAGAGAGAAAAAATAGGAATTTAGAATAAAGCAATTCCTAATGCCACTATGGAAAACAATCAAGCTCTGGGTCAGATTTTCTTTGAGTACTTCGATTCCCCAGATTTCGATCTAGCATTATTTCAGCACCGCCATAGGCCTATTCTTCTTTCCGAAGAATTTCTGTAGTTGAAAACGCTATTAAATACTGTAGCTGATAAAATGGTATTGATATAGGTTTCTTCTAAGTAATTCCGTTCTCCTTAATATCATTACACTTTTATTCCATCAAAGTCATATTAATTATATTAACGACTCTGATTAAAATGTGTAGTTGGAAAAGGATTAAAAATAAATTCGGTTCTATGAATCAGCTATAACGGTTTGCGGAATCATCATTGCTAACTATACACGATAACTCATTACTGGTTGGATGATCGTTCACCTCTGCTGATGCAGGTGAAGCCAGCAGTCGGCTGGTCAGTCTTGGTCCTCTGTAGACTGTCATTCCCAGGATTACATCAGTTGTCATTGCTTCAGCATAGCTTCATTATTATCTTTGAAGAACATTCAAAAAAGTTCTTTAAAAAAACTGATAATTTATTGCGGATAACAAAGTGGATGTGGGGCATATTTTATATAAAAAGCATTGATTTGCCTCAAATATAAGTATTCCGTTAATCTTCTTCTTCTTCTTCTTCTTCTTCTTCTTCTTCTTCTATGCAGGACCAGGGTGTGTCGAACAATTGAAGCCCAATCCTTTCTATTCTGTAACATGTCTTCTCCAACCTTTAATCCTCAGATCCTTAACGTCTTCTTGGATATCACCCAACCATTTCTTTCTCGGTCTACCCTTATATATGGTTCCATCTGGTTTTCCTCTATATAGCCTATCTTTTAAATTAAAGATGTTTCTTCACTTCTTTCCACATATCCATCACCGTTACACAATCCACTCTGAAGAACCTATGTGGAAAGGACGTAATAAACCTGTCGAAGAATCGTTCTCCACTCACTTTCATCTAAAATAAAATTGCCTAGACGATCCCAATTGTATGTGGGAATGGATGGACTCCGTAGACTAATGTGGAAGTTGTGGTAAAGACAAAAATAACATAAAATTCTCATGCGTAAGGCATATATATTGAAGAATTGCTTCAACTACGCATCGTAAACCATCGGATCGGAAAAATTCAGGGTCTCCAGTTGAATTACGGCCCATAAGTTGCGTACTACTGACTCTGGGTCGACAAAAAATGAAAGCAGAGCTCTTCCCAATGCAGTGGTCTGTAGTAGATGACATTAAAGCGCCACGCATGATCTATTTTATGGCGCACGCTGATTTCATTTTAAAAAAAGTGGCGCAATTTTGCCTTTTATGCTGAACAACCTCCCCCTACTGTGAAAATATCTCTACCGAGAGTGGAGAGAAATGAGAGCAGAGGTGGGGGTAGTTTAGGGTTAGAGGTGGGTGGGTTGTTTTGTGTCTGTATGAAAAATGAATTCGCCTAGATTAAAAACTTAATTTACCCAAAACACTATGACGTTATAAAAGTAAACATCAATTAGACTGCAAACAGAAGCTACCAGGGAACACTTAGCAAATAAATAAAGTCCGCTCTGAATAATGGGTTCCTGCAGTTTTTGGCAAGGAAGCTGAAGCCGGAGGAGTGGGGGGGGGTTGCTTTTAATGTTTTAAGGGAAGAAACAAAAGACGCGTGCAACTATAATACATTAAAAGAAACGCCATTCAGGCAAAAGATAAAAATTCTATGTAGCAATAAACATGTTGGTCAGACTGCAAAACCCGGATGTTAAAAACTTTCTGAATGTTTCGCACAGACACTCTCTCTCTCTGTTTCTCCCAAGTCTTTTTTTCCGTTTCTGTTTGTTATGGATTACAACGCATTTACTCAGTCAGCACAGAGTACCAGTCTAGATGACCTCCAGTTCGAACTATATCTGTCGCCTACAAATTAAGTATTTAGCGTACAAACTTTCTGCACTGCTGGAAAAAAAAAGTTCCGTTAACTTATCTTGCGTATAAATAAGAAACAAATGCCTGAAAATTCCTAAATGATAGAAGTCTTCTACACTTACAGGGACGGCCAATATTTTATTAACACACTGGTCAGTTAATCCAAATGAAAGTCGACAACCACAATATATTTTGCAGTGTGCAAATAGTGATTTGATATGGATTGAATCGCGTATATAAAATGAACTGTAAACCGCATCATTCAAATACATAATGTAGCAAAATTGGGATGTTTTAAATTTAAGATAAAATATTTAATATGCCCCCGTACTTTGCATTTCGTATTTACACAAACGTTTCACGTCAATTTTGTGAAGCCGCTTCCGTAGCTCAGTGTTAAATCGGAGCTTCGTCATAAAGGCTGGTTCACAATAAGCCGGGAACGGAAACGACGAGAACGAGAACGGCAATATTGTTTAAATAATTGTATTTAAATGTGAGTATTCACTATTAACTATTGTGAATGCTCAATTTAAGCATATTTATTTTAACATTATTTCCGTTCTCGTTCTCGTTTCTGTTCCCGGTTTATTGTGAACCAGCCTTAACTCGCATTCAGGTTCGACCCACTGCATGTAATGGACTATTATTTGGACAAGATCGGACTAAGGGAGTTTTCCTCGGTTCTCCCGTTTCCTTCAATATTACAGATTGCAATCCACCGGATCAGCAGGCAAACGCCTACCGTCTGAGCTATGCAGGTGACCCCGAACCATTTTGCTACTTCCAAATTTTGACGTAACAAAAGACCGGAAAATTTTGCCTCGATTCTTCTCATTCAAGAACAGAGTTCTATGGTGCAGTACGAATCATTTATACTCGCATTAAAATAAAGCCGGCTACTGTACATGCTACTGATGTTACCGCGTAGGAATGCGTGGATGAATGACGTGGATGCCGGCGCGGCCAAGCATTCCATCAGAGCTACGTGCTCGGAGAAAGCGTGGCCTGCATCAGTCATTCAGTGTCCACACAGCCTTGATCACTCAGCTCGAAAATTCTGGGGAAAAAGAGTACAGGACCCGCATTACGTCGGAGCCAAGATGCGCGGGTCAAACAAGAGTCCTCACGGGTTAGTGACGTCACGTTACAATACAGGCAGGTGGACATGAATAAATACATAGAGATGGAGGCTGACAGCGACTCCGAAAAAAAAGAGTAGGAAGAAATATCAAAAGAACGAATACATTAAAATGAAGTAACATGAAAAGTCGTATGTGAAAGAGGATAGATAGATAGATAGATAGATAGATAGATAGATAGATAGATAGATAGATAGATAGATAGATAGATAGATAGATAGATAGATAGATAGATAGATAGATAGATAGATAGATAGATAGATAGATAGATAGATAGATAGATAGATAGATAGATAGATAGATAGATAGATAGATAGATAGATATTTAAGTCTTGAACACATTAAAGTGATTAATTCATTTGCACTCGTTCTGGTTGGCTTGGCAACTGGATGATTAGCTTCTTTATGATGCTGCGGCAGGAAGGAATGGAAAGAGAACAGACATCCGTTGCCGTACAATCGATTGCAACAAGTTCGTTCTAGTGGTCCAGATTTCCAGACTTTCACTACTCCCTTTCCTCGACAATGGAGATTGCGATAAACGTGCTCAACGCCAAGGAGACAGCTTCATGTATTTTATTGCACTGCAACAACCTTGAGGTCCCCGAACCGCTACACTGTCGAATACATTCACCCACTAGTTCTAAAATTTAAAGTCCACACAGCTTTACGAGCCTTGTGTAAGTCCTATGCGTAGCTACAGTAACTTATACCACGAGAACTATAGTTTGTCCAGACATAACCTTATATTACTGTTAAATCAGTGGCGGCTGATTGACTGAGGCAAGTGAGGCCGGGCCTCAGTCACTTGGCTTAACTGAAATCAAATTTTGTGTTTTTATATAATGTATTAGTTATTTGAATGAATCATATATCTCTGTCATAGAAGCATTTGAAAACTTTGTGATGTAGGCTATATAGACCTGTTTTGCAGTAAAATTTGCTCCTGAGGCCAGGATCGCTCGTGCCGGGTCTGGCTTGTGATGTATATAGACCTGTTTTGCAGTAAAATTTGTTCCTGAGGCCAGAATCGCTCGTGCCGGGTCTGGCTTCTGAATTTCCTGTATTTTCGCGGGCTTTGAGCTTGCGCTTAAAACGTTGTAGCTGAGGCACAATTCGTCCGGCCTCGTGGCCTGGTCAGGTTTCACTTTTCCCATGCATAGGCCGGCCTCAAGGGTAGTGTGGGGTGGGAATAGCAATGGTGACTTGTTTTCCTAAATAGACCATAAATAACACAAATTCCAGCTCTTTGGCAGGCAGAGACCCACACTATTCCCTCCCCTTATGTCTTAGTATATGACTTAAGCTAGGGTGTTGTACTATTGTACTTCGTAGTACAGTAGTGAATCTGGGACAATGTTGTTCTGTATTTCGAGAAAATATAAAAGGAAACAAATGCGAGAAATAATGCTGGTGTAGTTAATTCATTGTTAGAGTGTCCTTTTTCGAAAAGAAATAATATTGAAAGAAAGGAAGTTTTAAATAAAGAGAGAGTCTATCGAGATACCTACGACATCGCTGACAACTTTTCTGACAGATAATCTTAAAACGCGAGTTTCTATTGTATCCTGGTATGGGTAACATAAATGGTTAAGTGGTAATGTGGTGTAAAATAAACTTCTCTGTTGGCCTTGTTCGTTGCTGTCAAGGGAAAAAAATAAAAAGAAAAGAAAGAAAAGGGATTTTCAACATATAATGTGGGTTGCTTCATCACACTGAAACAATCACTGAAACTCACAGCATAACAGCTTATTTGGTAAGTGAAATTATTTTTCATTAATAGTAGGCTAATAATAATAATAATAATAATAATAATAATAATAATAATTAATATCATAAATAAACATTTCCTATCGCAGGCACTTAAACTAGTTGCATCTGGCCTCACCGAGGATTTCGATCACCAGCCGCTGCTGTGTTAAATATGCCTAAATCAGTATCGTTGCTATGGCAATTTGCAGTACTATTACCAGTTTGTTCAAAACGAAGTTAATACTACTTCGAAATTTTTCCAAACTAGATAGGAGAAAGGTGACTTAGCTAATGAGCGGGGAAGAAGAGGAAGTTGGTAGAAATGAGAAAGAAGAGTAAGACAAGCATGCAGAGTGAGCGTAGAAGGCGGAGAAGTAAAAGAGCTGTGCAACAAGAATGAGTAGTAGCAGTAGTGTCTAATGCCTATCCCCTTCACTTGCGTTATTCGGATTCCGCATATTGCGGATAGATGGCAGAACTGTGGTCCATTTTCAAGTTGCACACCACTTCGGCGGGCCACACTGTACATAATGTGTATCTGTGGAGAGTTATGTCGTGTACTAGAATGTGTTTATGTAATTGTAATGTAGGGAATGAGCGATGATGATGATGATGAAAATGATGATGATGATGATGATGATGATGAAGGGTGACGGCACGTAGCCTACTCTTGTCGAATAGCACCAAGGGTGGAGAAGCGATGAAAGAAGAGAATGAAGAAAAAGAGAATGTGGGACAGTAAAAATGTATGAGAAACAAAGAGAGGAAGGAAAGGTAGAAAAACAGGTAAGACGCTGGAAAGGGTGACTGACGAAGAGGTATGCTATTGAAAATGAAAATGAGGGAAAAAACGAAGAAGGCAGAAGAGGAGTCAGTAGAGGAGCATGAGTGTAGAGGAAGAGAAGGGGAGATGATGCAATTGTGTACAGTCTTAAAAAAGGTTTTGTCCCACAGGTACTTTTAAGTCCCAGAAAGGAGGGAGTGCTCATGATCAGACATACAACGAAACAAAACTAATTTTATTACCTCAACTTGTCCTCTTGTGAACCAGGTTGCTCGTCCTCTGATCATGCGCACTGCCTCTTTTCTGGGACTTATGTATATAAACTTTTTCTTTTCAAATAATATAGAGTAAGACAATCGCGATTTATGCGCTCTGAATTTGGCATACAAGTACGAGAAGCCTTAAATTTAGGTTGTTCATCTTACTTTTACTTAGAAGTGTAACATGTGTAATTTCACAGAAAGAGTAGGATTAAATTTTACCTTAAGAATCTTCGAACACGAAAGCACCAAATCAACAAGACTTACATACCTGAAACAGAAAAAACGAGAAATAATCACCAATTGTTTTCAATGTTAATATGTTTTATTGCATACTAAACAACATAAAATATTCCCATATACTAACAGTATTTAATATTAATTAGACTTTCACACAGAGTGATTTCTCAACTACGATATCTATTTCTAAGATAGTGACAGCTTGTCAAAAAAACAACTTCGGTAGTGGCATTATGACAGTTCCCGCATGCCAGAAGCGCACCTAAATTTCGACTTTTAATTATTTATATATAAACATATATTATATATATACACACATACAAATATATATAAATACAGTAACATTGTTACAAATTTTAAGGATGGTACAGATCGTTACACAGAACTTCCACATAGGAACCCGTCTTCGGAAACATTTCGTTTGGTAAATACAGAACGTAATGTGTGTGCTAACCTGTCTATGTAACATAGAGGGTCATGGTAAAATAAATAATTTTGTCTTCTTCAATGCATATCATGATGCATATCCTGGTGATTTTTTGTACAAAGTTTATGCGAAGAGGTACAGAACCTGTTTACAATAGAACCTATCCTTCTGAGTCCTGAGACATTTGTTGTTTTATTTTTAAAGTCCAATATAATTCTACACTTAAAAAAATAGTCAACAACGTGAAGAAAATGCTGAAAAATTCTGCAGGTTACAGTGAGGGCACTAATGCAGGTATATTATACTATACTTCGAGTCTCTGCATATACATAATATCATAATAATGTATGAAGTATGGTATAGAATACTATATTCTCAGAACTGGAGGCTATACATTAAAACAGGCATTTGGCATCGAACTCATGGCCAATGCATTGAAATCTCAGTTTATGTATAGCTGTCCTTGAATGAATTTAGGCTTATTTCGACTAGCATTATCTAGGTCTACACACTATAATTTTGGTTTCTTTTTTTATTGGGTTATTTTACGACGCTGTATCAACATCTCAGGTTATTTAGCGTCTGATTGAAATGAAGGTGATAATGCCGGTGAAATGAGTCCGGGGTCCAGCACCGAAAGTTACCCAGCATTTGCTCGTATTGGGTTGAGGGAAAACCCCGGAAAAAACCTCAACCAGGAAACTTGCCCCGACCGGGATTCGAACCCGGGCCACCCGGTTTCGCGGCCACATTTTGGTTTCATATGTTTCTTTTTAACACGGGAAGACGACTGATAACAAGGGGAGAGGACGGTGTTTTTTTTAACTTTTTTCCTATTTGGTGTAAAAATGTTACTTTTTTTGTACATAGAGAGCTCATGGCTATAGCAACACAACCAAATACAAATATTAAAAAAATTATTTGGGAACCCAGATTTGAAAAAAAAAAAGTATCTAATGCAGGATTTTACTAAAGCCGATACATCTAAGCCATTTTTTTAAATATATTCAAACAATTTTTTTACATTTTACTTTTAAAAACATGCTCTACAAACTGTTTGTAACAGAATTTTGATATTTGTCTCTACATTTGTAAAATACACAATTAAAATTTAATAACACTTTTTTATTTTCTTTTTTCAAACAGACAGACATATTTTAAAAGTGAAGTCAATTAGCAAAATTCTATTACAGAAAAAGTTTCCTAATAGTCTAGAGAATGTGTTCTAAATTTCATGCATAGGCTATATCTTTAATAGTTCAGAATTTATATCCAATTTTGTCTGGCAATATAGCAAAAAAATGAAGTTACCGGAAAGAACAATCAAAGGGGCAGTGTAATAAAAATCCAGAGTGCAGAAAGTTTAAAAATGCCGTCTCAACATCCGATAAGGGCACAAATACCCACAAAATGTTGTGCAATGTATTTCACACATATCACAGAGTATTTTAAAGAAAAAAAAAATGTAACTTATTTTTTACAGAAAAATACCGTCCTCTCTCCTTAAGAAACTTGCAGATATGCATTTCATTTATGGAAGTGCAAATGGAAATGGAAGAAAATTTTTGTAAGGCTTTATCAGTTAAAATACAATTTACGATGCCAACTAGCCCGTACCATGTTTATAAGGATTCACCAAGTTTGCAGGAACAGGCAATCTGTAACCAACTTCAGAAAGATGGTCTTGAGTTCGATACTAGCCGACTACTCTGCCTACACACATCAAGGCTTGTAACTACCAAACGGAACGTTTTCGGACACGGGTTACTATATGAAAATTATTCATATCTATCACTCTTAACAGTTTGTAACAAGGTCAGAAAATAATCTGATATACGTAAGCATGTATGTATATATGCATGCATGTATTCCATTTATCACTCTTTCTTGAATCCGTGGCGTGACAGAACATGGAGGGCCATAGCGTAGGTGGAAGTATTGTCATTTGGTTATGGCTGTGATGTGTTCCTTGTATCGTGTTTGAAAAGATCTTCCTGTTTGTCCCATGTAGAAATCGTTACAACTATTGCATGTCAATTTGTAAATTCCTGTTCGGTTGTATTTGTATGTTGAAATATTTTTCGAGTGTGTTTTGTGTTCTGTACGAAATGATGCATTAATTTTCTGAAATAAGATCCAAGCTTGTGCGTTTTTATTTCCATATGTTAGTGTGGTATATATATATATTTTTTTTTTTTTGTGCAGAACACATCAACACCAACCACAACTACATCAACATAGAAAATATATGTAAATTCAGCCTAAAACTAAACACACTAGAACAATACAAAATATAGAGACATACAAAAATAAATGTACAACATATCCCCAACACACAACTAGATTTCAGAACGCACACCCTTTCTGACATACTACCGATCATAAACGTACCTCCACCAAGGCACCAAAAAGAAGAAACCGGAAATAAGTGTAGGACCTCACTGCAAGTCTGAATATGGGAAAAATTAAGTTTCAATTAACACAGCGAATCTTATATAAGAAATTTAGAAATGTGAAAAGTGTGTAATCTAGAAGGGTAGCCTATATTCACGACAATAATACAATTATTTATTATCCTTGCGCATTAAACACTTTGTAGCCGTTTATCGCAGTTTCCAAAGTTGACAGTTTTCTAGTATATAATTACAGAACACATAATTTTAGGGTTCAGAGAGTGAAATAAAACTAGGTTATGTATCTAAATAAAAATAACTGCTGCGCTGATAAAAAATACATCACACACACCTAGACTATATATACATTACAAAGTTAGAAGTATCAAAATAGGAAATTAAAGTTGCTTTGAATACACAACGGGACAGCTGCCACATTTCTCACAAGCGGTCTACGATGTTGTGAAAGATTCTGGGAAATTGCCACAGTTGATACAATTTATTCACACACACAAGCACACGCACACAGAGTGTCGCTGTCTCTCTAACAAGGTTTGTGGAAGATTTCTCACGAGAATTAAAACCAGAGTGCAGAATTTCTATGATAAGACACTGCATTCATTATTTTCAGGAATTATCATAAACGAATTCAAAATTTCCCATCCTCTCTTCCCGCTTGCAGCGTTCTCTTGTCACTCTCACAGACAGGCAGTGCCCGCAGTGGCTACTATTTGCAACTACCATGGCAACGTTTCGAGATATAAAGCGCTCACTTCTACGTTAGTGAGTAGCTGTATGCCTGTCTGCCTCATTTCTTGTTGTATTTTGCATTTAATTTTATCAAATATTTACAGTCTTTGATGTTCATCCGCTTTACGAGAAAGTGTGCATCAGTTTTGTTAAAGGACGCAAAACTATTTTAATAAAAAATTAATATGTTTCCGGTAACTGCAATATGTGTGATTTTAAAATAATTAATGCATTGTTCTACTATACTAAAATCTTTTCCTTTCCATCACTAACAACGAAACGTGTCCTCTCTTTATCTACATACCTACCTATATTATGTAAATGTTCGTCCGTTGGTCACATATGGAGCCCCTACTATATGGTTACGTTGACCAGACAGAACACTTTCTCAAGATGTGAAACATGAATTGTAGCATGGAAGTTGTAAACCAGCTAAGTGCCATTTTTATTAATTTGTAGTTTTGTATGTCAAAACATTCTATATGCCGAGGCTAATGCATTGCAAGACCCGCTAAGCTCTAAATCGTTCCTATGGCTGTCTACAGATAGTGTATCACGTATAACACAATTACAAAATTAAATAGTTTTTCTTGAATAACCCGAAAACATGATTTTGGCACTTATCTGCTTTAGAACTTCCATCTACAATTGAAGGGTTCAGAGTCATAGTGGTCCAAGCGCCATTTATTAAAAATGAGAAAGCAAGGGTAAAAGTTAAGTGAATATCATAGTTTAACGAAGATTAATATATCATTTAGTTGGAATGTGTATACTTTATATTACTTGTTATATGTTTCCAGATGGTAATAACTTCATGTTAACCCTTGTTTCGTACGGTTTTAGTAAATGGCGCTTGGCCCACTATGGTTCTGAACCCTTCAATTCATCTTGGACTTGCCAGAATTTGAACACCGATGAATGTATACACCAGATGAAGTTCTTGTGAATGGAAATGTGCGTGTGATGTCGATTTTGAAGCTAGAGTCGCTGTTTCTGACGTCTCTGGACATAGCTCAGTTGGCTACGGAGTTGTGCTCGAGTGTGGGTTCGATCTCCGCTAGGGCTGATTACCCGATAGGGTTTTTCCGAGGTTTTCCCAACCGGTAGGGCGAATGTTAGATAATCTATGGCGAATCCTTGACCTCATCTCGCCAAATACCATCTCGGTATCACCAATTCCATCGACGTTAAATAACATAATAGTTGATACAGCATCGTTAAAATTTTAGTAGGTTATTTTACGACGCTTTATCAACATCTTAGGTTATTTGGCGTCTGAATGAGATGAAGGTGATAATGCCGGTGAAATGAATCCGGGGTCCAGCATCGAAAGTTACCTAGCATTTGCTCATATTGGGTTGAGGGAAAATCCCGGAAAAAACCTCAACCAGGTAACTTGCCCCGACAGGGAATCGAACCCGGGCTATCTGGTTTCGCGACCAGACGCGCTAACCGTTACTTCACAGGTGTGGACGCATCGTTAAAATAACCAAGTAAAAACAAAACACTATGTCTCAAATACCAAGCTACAACTGGTGAAAGTTTCGTTGCTATTACATCACCCATGCAGCAACGCTAAAAGTGTGTGCATTTATTTTGAAATAATCTTCACAGTATGTGGTAACACGAACATTTTCCGAAATTGTGACGTTTGTTATAGCTAGACCACTTAGAAAATGCAGCTATGGCGGAAACCTAAATCATTCCCTTCTCCCACACTCGCTGCGTGTTTCCTCTGTGCATTTCCCGACTCGATCACCAATCAGAATCTGAGTCTTAACAGAAGTTGGTGGTACTATGCCGCTATTAACGTCACTCTCATTGGATTACGTTGTTTACTTCCGCTTCAACCGTACACTTCTGGTCAACTTATTTGTCCTCTGTTTTCCGCACATGCTCACATAATTTCTTCCATGGAATATTTATCCACGAGTTTATGATCAAACAATATTTCTCAAGTAAAGACATGTCAATACTCTGGTTATAACTTGAACACACAGCACTATTACTAGTATTCATTTATTTATTTAATGTTACACTTCACTTCACTTTGGCACAACTGTACTCCCTACGAACTCAGCGTTCGTCATGAACAAGAACTGTGGGAAGGGAGATTAGCGCATGCGCATTACAACTGCATTTAGCTACTGTCGTAGAATATCTTATCTCGTCGAGAAATCATAGAATTTTGTAGACTAAAGTACGAGAGAGAAAAAGGTAAATCTGCATGCAATTAGAGGTACACGAAACTCTTGTTAAAAGAGTTAGCAGCTTTAAGCTTTGTCCAACTTTACTCCGAGTGAAATCCAGATAATCCACTGCTTAGAAGACTGGACATAAAAACTTTTTGTTACACTTTTACAACGAAGGAGGGAGTGAGGCACGCTCCGTGATTTTAACAATAAGTTCGCCCTACTTGCTGTCTCTCTTTTTCTCCTTAGTACTCTTAGATACACTTATCTTAAGAAAGTGGCTCAAACTTTAGAAACAAGAGAGAAAGAAGACCAGAGAGGGAAAGGGGTAGAGGGTTAAAGAAAAGAATAGTGGATAAGTCCGGCCGTACAAGTCTTGGAACAAACTGTTAGAACGTTTCCTTGCAAAAGCCCAAGCCCGTCCAGAACAAACGACCGTACAAAGATTAATGCTAGAAAGTTCTCAACTATGATCTTTGCAAGAATCTAAAACTTCGAAAACGCATCGACTCAAGTACTCCAAGGTGCCACTTCAAGCTACGCGTATCGGGATTTGATGGATAGCCCTTAGGATGTCTTTCACAAACTGAGGCGCCGATCTTTACAACGAACGATATTCAACAAACATCTGGAAAAGTTAAAACCACTTCACCTAATTATTCATGCTGTTAGACAAAGACCTTATTTAAAAACACAGATTCACTGGCTAGTGTATTTAGGAAACATATGTGTTAAAAACCGGGTGTCAGTAGGAATGTTAATTATTTCCTTAACAGCACTGCGAATTAATTTGTCAGTATCAGAAATTTCACTTTAAGATCTTTTAAAGGAGCACATTGGAAGGGGTAAACCAAGTGAGGCCAGATATATTGATTTAATATATTTATCTTTTGGTCCGGCATTAGTAAGGGTGAAGTGACCAGCTGATTAACATTTTTGTCAGTTTTTCAATTCGTTCCGCCGCATTAAATTTTATTTCATCATTAAAAGTAAACTGTGGATTAGTAACATGTTTGTGAAATCGGCTCGAAGTAAGGAAGGAAGGAAGGCAGTAAAAAAGAGGTAGGAGAAAGAAAATACAGAAAAGAGACAAATATAATGAGGACTAAAGAGACATATAAAAGTCGAACAAATGTTTCAGTGAATACATCCATTTATCAGCACTGTGTATATGAACAAAATCCTAGCGCACACTGCTCTTACTATGGAAAATCCTATCAAGCGCATTAAGGAGCTGGAATTAAGCAGTGGATGTGTAAGAAAACAAAAGAAGAGAGCGCTGAGTGTCATACATCACTATATTCAGCAGAGATCTGCTTGCATGGAAGTTGCGAGGAGAGTGCACTTGTGTCGCAATATTACATTCTAGGAGCTGACGGCTTACAAGCCCGCAAATTAACGACGAGCAACCCCTCTTCCATAATGATGTCGCAGACCCCGATCACTGCACGATTAAATACAGCGCTACCAAGATACAATAATTATTCATTTAGCGTAAGACATAATTATTAATTTAACGTTTCTTTCAATTATTACGGAACCTGTTCAAAAACGGTAATACGATGATGCAGCAATAGTGAAATGAGAATGGCAGGAGCATTCGAGGCAACCTGCACCACAGCTGCTTTATCCACCACAAATGTCTCAGAGTATGCACTACAATAGTTTTTTGTACAGAAACTTTAACTTCACATGAACCATGAGATTTTATTTGTTTTCTTTATTTAACACCCCTTTTAAACTACTTGATATGTTGGCATCTTGTAATGCCGTACTGACTACGTGAGCATAGAAGTGAACTCACAAGGAGCAGGTGAT